>NC_041388.1:518993525-519051406 GCF_002162155.2 Triticum dicoccoides
TTGAGACACGAACCGGTTCGAACTGGGACTAAAGGCTGCGATGTCCTTTTGTCCCAGTTCGTGTCTCAAACCGGGACTAAAGGGCCCATTTGAACCGGGATTAATGCCTTTAGCCGCTCGAACCAGGACTAATGCTCACATTAGTCCCGGTTCGTAATGCAACCGGGACTAATGTGTATATTGCGCTATGACCAAAGCCCCGTTTTCTACTAGTGAAACATCAACTATACAGATGAATTAGGAGGTGTGCCCAAGACACAATATACACATACACATATATTGAACACCCCCCGCAGTCAAAGCAGCACCAGAGACGCAGAGACTGGAACGAAACTCCTCGAAGGTGGAAGTCGGCAGTCCCTTAGTCATCACATCAGTGAAATGTTGTGCGGGTGGAACATGGAGGACCCGAATGTGCCCAAGGGCCACCTGCTCACGCACAAAGTGAATGTCCAGCTCAATGTGCTTAATCCGGCGATGATGAACGGGGTTGGCGAAAAGGTACACTGTAGAGACGTTGTCACAGTAGACAACTGTAGCCTGGGAGATGTCATGATGCAACTCCTGAAGTAGCTATCATAGCCAGGTGTGACGCCCCCGATTCAATCGTACACTAATCATACACGCAAACGTGTATGATCAAGATCAGGGACTCACGAGAAGATATCACAACACAACTCTAAAATTAAATAAGTCATACAAGCATCATAATGCAAGCTAGGAGCCTCTAGGGCTCGAATACAAGTGCTCGATCATAGACGAGTCAGCGGAAGCAACAATATCTGAGTACAAACATAAGTTAAACAAGTTGCCATAAGATGGCTAGCACAAACTGGGATACAGATCGAAAGAGGCGCAGGCCTCCTGCTTGGGATCCTCCTAAACTACTCCTGATCGTCGGCGGCGGCCTGCACGTAGTAGTAGGCACCTCCGGTGTAGTAGGAGTCATCGTCGGTGGCGTCTGGCTCCTGGGCTCCAACGTCTGGTCGCAACAACCAGGTATAGAAAGGGGGAAAAGAGGGAAGCAAAGCAACTGTGAGTACTCATCCAAAGTACTCACAAGCAAAGAGCTACACTACATATGCATTGGTATTAAATGAAAGGGGTAGTATATGTTGACTGAATTGCAGAATGCCAGAATAAGGGGGGGGGTAGCTAATCCTATCGAAGACTACGCTTCTGACAGCCTCCATCTTGAAGCATATAGAAGAGAGTAGATGGTAAGTTAACCAAGTATCATCGCATAGCATAGTCCTACCTGGCGATCCTCTCCTTGTCGCCCTGTTAGAGAGCGATCACCGGGTTGTATCTGGCACTTGAAAGGGTGTGTTTTATTAAGTATCCGCTTCTAGTTGTCATAAGGTCAAGGTACAACTCCGGGTCGTCCTTTTACCGAGGGACACAGCTATTCGAATAGATAAACTTCCCTGCAGGGGTGCACCACATAACCCAACACGTTCGATCCCTTTGGCCGTACACACTTTCCTGGGTCATGCCCGGCCTCGGAAGATCAACACGTCGCAACCCTACCTAGGTACAACAAAGAGGTCATCACGTCGGTCTAAATCCTAATGCACAGGGGTTTGGGCCCATCGCCCATTGCACACCTGCACGTTGCGAGGGCGGCCGGAAGCAGACCTAGCCTCCCTAATACAAGAGCAAGCGTTCCGGTCCAATCCGGCGCGTGCCACTCAGTCACTGATGTCAAGAAGGCTTCGGTTGATACCACGACGTCGAGTGCCCATAACTATTTCCACGTAGTTGGTTAGTGCGTATAGGCCAATGGCCAGTGAGGGAGTCCTGGATTAGGGGGTCTTCGGGCAGCCGGACTATATCCTTTGGCCGGACTGTTGGACTATGAAGACACAAGATTGAAGACTTCTTCCCGTATCTGGATGGGACTCTACTTGGCGTGGAAGGCAAGCTAGGCAATACGGATATGTATATCCTACTTTGTAACCGACCTTGTGTAACCCTAGCCCCCTCCGGTGTCTATATAAACCGAAGGGTTTTAGTCCGTTGGACAACATACAATCATACCATAGGCTAGCTTCTAGGGTTTAGCCTCTCCGATCTCGTGGTAGATCAACTCTTGTACTACTCATATTATCAAGAATAACCAAGCAGGACGTAGGGTTTTACCTCCATCAAGAGGGCCCGAACCTGGGTAAAACATCGTGTCCCCTGCCTCCTGTTACCATCCGCCTTAGACGCACAGTTCGGGACCCCCTACCCGAGATCCGCCGGTTTTGACACCGAAATAAAAGCCATACTGGCAACCAACCCAATCCTGGCCGCGCCAAACATTGGCAAACCAATGTTGTTGTACATTGCGGCAACCCATCAGGTTGTAAGCGCAGTGCTCGTCGTTGAACGAGAAACGGACGGACATAAATTCCCTCTTCAAAAGCCGGTATATTATGTATCCACTGTCCTCACTCCATGCAAATCACGGTACCCACATTATCAAAAGATAGCCTATGCGGTATTCATGGCATTCCGGAAGCTGTGACACTACTTTCAAGAGTGTTCGATTACAGTAGCCTCGAAAGTGCCACTTAATGATATTATAAACAACCACGACGCCACGGGCCGGATTGCCAAATGGGCCATTGCGCTCCTCCCGTTCGACATAACATACAAACCTCGGCGAGCCATTAAATCACAAGTATTGGCCGACTTTGTCGCCGAATGGACGGAAGCCGAACTCCCTAAAGAGTACGACGCATACTCCAATTGGATCATGCACTTCGACGGCTCCAAAATGCTGGCTGGTCTAGGGGCTGGCGTCGTCCTGACGTCCCCAACCGGAGATACAGTGTAATACGTACTGCAGATACTGTATACAGACTCCAACAACGCAACTGAATATGAAGCCCTGTTACATGGTCTTCGGATGGCAGTTTCCATGGGCATTCAATGCCTAGAGGTGCGGGGTGATTCGAACCTCACAATATCCCAAATAAATGGAGACTTCGATGCCAAGGATCCGAAGATGGCGGCCTATCGAAACACCTTCCTAAAGATGTCAGCTCAGTTCGAGGGGCTCAAATTTCACCATGTGGCTCGGGAAAACAATAAGGCGGCGGATATCCTCGCCCGCATAGGCCCCCAACATCTTTTTGGAGAGGTTGTTCAAGCCATCCGTGTTATGGGAAGGGGACACCGGTAACAATAGTCCGGACCCAGCCAAAATGCCCGACACCGAACACTCTCACATAATCGGAGGCTCTGCCACCGAAATAACACCTTCAGCCCACGTCATAATGGCCATAATTGCCCCGTGGATAGAACCATTCTTGGCCTACCTAACTAGGCAAGAACTTCCCGAGGACCAAAATGAGGCACGCTGCATAGTGTGGCGATCTAAATCCTACAGGGTCCACGAGGGAGAGTTGTATAAAAAAAGCACTACCGGAGTCCTTCAAAGGTGCATCTCCGAAGAGGAAGGGCAGAAGCTTTTGACAGAAATTCACGCCGGACTCGGCGGCCACCACGCCGCAGCCCGGGCCCTTGTAAGCAAGGCCTTCCATACAGGGTTCTATTGGCCGACGGCCCGGGCAGACGCACAGGACTTGGTCCAACGCTGCGCCGGTTGGCAGTTTTTTGCAAACCAAAGCCACATGCCACCCACCGCCCTCCAAACAATCCCCATTACCTGGCCCTTCGCTGTCTGGGGGCTTGACATGGTTGGACTCCTTAAAGGGGGAACCCATAAGAAAAAATACTTACTGGTCATGGTGGATAAATTCACCAAATGGATAGAAGCCAAACCTGTTAAAACAGTTGAATCCAGACCGGTGATAGACTTCATATCCGGGGTCGTACACCGTTACGGCGTCCCCCACAGTATCATCACTGACAAAGGTAGGAACTTCATGGCTGATGAGGTAAAACTCTGGTGCAGCAACATGGGCATCAAGCTCGATTATGCTTTCGTCTATCACCCACAAACCAACGGCCAAGTTGAGCGAGCAAATGGTCTTATCATGAGCGGTATTAAACCCAAATTAGTGCGGTCCTTAAAGGAGTCTAACACGCACTGGGTAGAGGAGCTCGACTCCATACTCTGGGGGCTGTGGACCACGCCGAATCGTACTACCGAATATACACCCTTCTTTACGGTGTACGGTGCAGAGGCAGTTTTGCCCTGCGACATAATTCATGACTCACCTCGAGTGCGCATGTACGGAGAAAGAGAAGCCAAGCTCGATTGGCAGGACAGTCTGGACACCCTGGAGGAGGAGCGCGATGTGGCAAAAGCCTGTTCCGCATTCTATCAGCAACAGGCTCGCAAATACCAAAGCAGAGAAGTACGGGCCAAAACTTATAACGTTGGCGAGTTAGTTCTACGCCTGCCAAAGAAGAAAAAGACCAAGCTCGAGCCCAAATGGGAAGGTCCCTTTATTATTGACCAAGTTCTGACCGGTGGAGCGTACCGTCTGTGGGATGCATCAAATAATCGATTTGAGCCGAACCCATGGAACGCACCTAGGCTCCGAAGATTCTACGCCTAGCGCCGGAATCTGTGTTCATCTCCTTCCTTTGTCCATTTTTTGCATATAAATTATTTATCTTTTTCTCTTTCTTTCTTTTATTCTTTCTCAAGGCCTTCATGGGCCAACTTGTGCCTCGCTTGCACACTATAGACGCGCTAACCGCGCTCATTATACCTGGGGGCTTCTTACACAAAAGCTTAATTATCTATCTGGGCTTCATGCCCCGCACATGTGTTATTCTTCCGCATGTACCTTTTCTTCGCCATTATATGCATCGATATGACTTAAGTTTTGGCCAAGCTGGGTTGCCTGGCTCTTGTATTTATGCCCTACATTCCCGTTAATTCGACTAGGGCATAAGGGGAGCACCTCTGCGATTGTTACTGCCGGATCAGCCGGATGTGTACCTCAGACTGGGTGAAGCCAAAAGCTAGCGTTCTTAAGGGAATATTTGGTCGGCGAACAAAAGATGATTGTTATTTATTTTCCATATATGCCCCCAGATGTTTTTTCCTGCGTCTCCGCTCGCAGTCCGGACATGCACTTTAGGGCATGCGTACCCAGGGAAAGGAACCCCTAACGGAACTATTCTCCCTGGAAGATGTTTCTTACTACCCATGTAATATAACATAACTAGTTGGGTACTTGTCTGTTCAAGCACTAATGACCCCTACGCCTGGTTTCCACGCATACCCCAGTTCTTATATAACTGAACGGGTATTCGGACACACTCCGGATTATCGGGTCCCGAGGTTGACACATGAGTCTAACATAAGTATGTCAATATGGGTATGCAGGCTGCGCTGCTAACCTCTGCCGCACTGACTGCTGAGGTCGATGCATTGAAGCAGAGCCTCGAGCGGTTCGAGAAAGAGCTCGGCCTTGCCAAGAAGCAGCTCGAGGAGAAAGAAGGTAAGTAATACCTTGTGTAAGTATATTAAAAAGACGTGGTTGCGAAAAATGACAGGATCGTTACTGGTGCGCTAGGGGCCACGACCGAGGTGGCGACCCTAAAGCAAGCGCTTACCGAGGTCGAGAACAAGGCGGCCACGGAGCGCACCGAGCGGGAGAAACATGAGGCACGTGTTGGCGAGGTGCAGCAAGAGCTCCATGCTCTTGTGAAGAAGCATGAGACTTTGGAGCTTGACTCGAAGACTCGAGAGTCCGAGCTCGCTGCGGCCCTCGAAAGCACCAAGTCTGCCAAGGCCGAAGCCCAAAAGGCCCTCCAGGAAATTGAGGCGATGAAGAAGATAGGGGCGGGTAAGGCATTCATTATGCAAAGCAAGCACGTGAAAGTGAATTACTTGTTACTTACCCGAGTCCGGAGCTCTCTAGGAGCATTCGCAGATTTGCCCCGCAGCGTGTCAGATGCCGCCGCCTACTACCGGGCCGAGGAAGGGAGCTCGACGGAGAAGGTGTTCTGGTCTCAGTATGCTGAGACCGGACACCTGGTGCCCTTGAGCGTCCAGCTGAAGCAATTGGTCGAGCTCCATAAGGTGGCCGAACAGGCCATGAAGGGTCTTATAGTTCGGCTGTGGCCTGGAGAGGCCATGCCTGGGAGCTACTTTGGGCTGGTGAGGCGGCTGGCGGATGCCTGTCCGTGGCTTGAGGTGATCAAGCGCTCCGTCTGCATCGAAGGTGCCCGTAGGGCGCTTGCCCGTGTTAAAGTTCACTGGGGCAAGATGGATGCTGAGAAGCTGGTGACGGACGGGCCACCACAGGGCAAGGAGCATCGCCGCCCTAAGATGTACTATGAGGGCATCCTGAAGGGTGCCCGCCTTTAGGCGGATGAATGTTCCAAAGATGTAATATTTGAGTAAACTTGCTCGTGTTATCCTGTACGCTGAAAACTTGTTCATATGCGCTATGCAACGCTTGTTTGAATTTAAAATATTACCTTCTATACGGCCGTTTATTAAATCTGAGAGATGGCGAGTCGTCGGCTTCTGCCCCCATGCCACGAGTGCTGGGGTGTTCGGGATAAACATGAGCACTCTTTTTCCCATTCTTGGGTCCTTCGAGGGAGGTGCTCAGCACAACGAACAAGGCAATCGGACTATAATGCGTTATCACTCTCACTTAGCCAGAGAATTCTATAATTTTAAATTTTGGTGAAGCCCCTAGTGTTCGGAAGACCGAGTTCGGGGCGCTATACACGCCTAGGCCGGACAAAGCCGGCTCCTCGCCCTAAGCGGCATAAGTCTTTAGGGACTCGAAACCTCTCGAACAGCGACCAACTCTCGCCCTATCATGACAATCGGTTTTAGCTTTCTCTACTGAGGTGCTTAGCCCAGCTGAACCGGGGCACAATCGCAGTAGTTCTCCCAGTGCTACCTTAGTCGATATAGCAAAACGTAAGGTACCAAAACATGGGATCCGGGCAAACCCAACTATTGACCAAAAACATGATTCGGAGCTGATGCATATAATGCTATAAGTTCGGGATGCCGCACTTGTGAAAGTGTTCGGACTTCTCACACCATATTGTGGGGTACTTAAGCCCCTGGTGTATTGGCCGTACCAAAGTGTACGGTTGCAAGGTGTCATTAATGAACACATATATAAAAGAAAAATGCAAAATCAGACTGAAGCTATGCATTGTTTATTCGAAAAGATGCATTGAAGAAAAACAATACAAGTAGTGCGATAAGCAAAAAATGGGACTATTTGACATGTCTCTTCCAAGGGTAAGCTGCGGAATGGTAGTGAAAGCAGGTATTTTGCTCGTTATAGAGACCACCTGGGAGTTCCATGATGCAACATAGCTTCCGGCCCCCCTGGTCCTTGCGTCGTGTGTTTGGCGATTATAGTTCCGGACAGGGCTTCCAGAGAGTGAAGTCCTGGAAGAGAGAAAAAATAACAAAGTAGGCAGCCCCTAGTGTGGTTGAGCCGTGTTTTGGGGCGTGCCGTAGTCGTGCCCCTCCCCTGTGCCCATGGTATTTTTAATGCGTAATTGTGTACGCGTGGCACGTGTGTCGCCATTTGGATGGGGCTGGGGTAGGGGCCGCATTGCTATGCGAGCTTAGAACGTGCCAGGCGGTCCTGTTGCAGATTACTTCGGGCACGCTTGACGGTGTCTGGACGTCTGATCGCCGGACTGGAGAATTGCCTTGATAGGCTGCTTTGCACTTCTGCTGCGAGGGCCGCAGTGTGCTCCTCGGTTCGGAGAGAGTGCTCTGTGTTTCCATTGACTGTGATGACCCCCCGAGGTCCTGGCATCTTGAGCTTGAGGTATGCGTAGTGCGGCACCGCATTGAATTTTGCAAATGCGGTTCGTCCGAGCAGTGCGTTATAGCCACTGCGGAACGGGACTATGTCAAAGTTTAACTCCTCGCTTCAGGAATTATCCGGGGATCCGAAGACCACTTCTAGCATGACTGAGCCTGTGCAATGGGCCTCTACACCTGGTATTACGGCCTTAAAGGTCGTTTTTGTGGGTTTAATCCTTGAGGGATCTATGCCCATTTTGCGCACTGTGTCCTAATAAAGCAAGTTCAAGCTGCTACCGCCGTCCATAAGGACTCGAGTGAGGTGAGAACCGTCAATGATTGGGTCTAGAACCAATGCGGCAAATCCGCCATGGCGGATACTAGTGGGGTGGTCCCTGCGATCGAAAGTGATCGGGCAGGAGGACCATGGGTTGAACTTTGGGGCGACTGGCTCCAACGCGTATACGTCCCTGAACACACGCTTCCGCTCCCTCCTGGGGATGTGGGTTGCCTATATCATGTTCACCGTCCGCACTTGTGTGGGAAACCCCTTCTGTCCTCTGGTGTTCGGCGGTCGGGGCTCCTCCTCATCGTCGCTATGTAGCCCATTGTCTTTGTTTTCGGTATTTAACTTGCCGGCCTGCTTGAACACCCAACAATCCCTGTTGGTGTGGTTGGCTGGCTTGTTAGGGGTGCCATGTATCTGACATGAGCGATCGAGTATACGGTCCAAACTGGACGGGCCCGGAGTGCTTCTTTCGAATGGCTTTTTCCGTTGATCGGGCTTAGAGCCTCTGAATCCGGCATTAACTATCGTATCCTCGGTATTGTCGCTGTTAATGCGGCGCTTGTGCTTGTTGCGACGTGACCTGCCATTGCTGTCCTTGGTATCCGAATTACCAGGGCTCTTTGACATGTTATTGCTACGAGCTAGCCGGCTGTATTCTCCCGCGCAAAAGCGGGTCATGAGTATCGTGAGGGCTGCCATAGATTTCGGCTTTTCCTGTCCAAGGTGCCGGGCAAGCCACTCATCGCGGATGTTATGCTTGAAAGCTTCTAGGGCCTCTGCATCCAGACAGTCGACGATTTGATTTTTCTTAGTTAGGAACCGTGTCCAGAATTGCCTGGCCGATTCCTTTGGCTGTTGAATTATGTGGCTCAAGTCATCGACATCTGGTGGTCGCACATAGGTGCCCTGGAAGTTGTCGAGGAATGCGGCTACTAGGTCCTCCCAACAACCTATGGATTCTGCTGGCAAGCTGTTGAGCCAATGCCGGGTTGGTCCTTTAAGCTTGAGTGGGAGGTATTTGATGGCGTGTAGATCGTCACCACGAGCCATGTGGATATGAAGGAGATAGTCCTCGATCCATACCGCGGGATCTGTCGTACCATCATATGATTCGATATTCACGGGTTTGAAACCCTCTGGGATTTGATGATCCATTACTTCATTTGTGAAGCATAACGGGTGTGCGGCGCCTCTGTACTGGCTATATCACGACACAGCTCGAATGAGTTTTGTCTGTTGTGTTCGGCCCGGCTGGATTCACTTTTGTTGTATCCAGCGTGACGGTTATCGTCTCGTGTCGTGCGGCGCCCATGCGATCCGTAGATCGATCTTGTTTGCCTTGCTTTGTCCTCCAATATATCTCGCAGGTCTAGCGCGTTTCCCCGAGCCTTGGTGTTTTTTGAGTGGCGCCGAGGTGCGGCTTGAGTTGTGGGCCGAGAGGCCTCTCTGTCGCAGCCATGAGGTGGCCGGTCAGCCGCGGCATACGCTAGGGACGTAGGTTTAGATTCTTCCTCCTCTAATCGGGGTAGCAACCTGCATTTTGGGTAGCTTTTGGAGGGGCGTTCGAGTTCATATTCCTCGGCTGCAAGGACTTGAGTCCATCTATCGGCTAGCAAGTCTTGATCAGCTCTAAGCTGTTGTTGCTTTTTCTTAAGGCTATTTGCCGTGGCTATAAGCCAGCGCTTGAAGCGCTCTTGCTCAATGGGATCCTCAGGCACGACAAATTCGTCGTCGCCGAGGCTTGCCTCGTCTTCGAAGGGAGGTATGTAATTATCATCATCTTCCTCTCTATCTACCGCTCTCTCATGAGGGCTGGCTTCTCCATCCTCCTGTGCTGAATCTTGCTGGAGGGGGTTGTCTTCGGCACTGTCCGGGGTGTTATTATCTCCTGTGCCGGAATCACCATTTTTGCTTTGGCGGGACTTAGAGCGGCGCCGCTGACGCTGACGCTTAGGTTGCTTCTTGGAGGGGTCATCCTCCGCTGTTCTGTCGCCATTGCCTTTTTTGGGTGTGTCCACCATATATATGTCATACGACAAGGTGGCTTTCCAGTGCCCTATAGGCGTTGGTTTCTGTTCGTCTCCTGCATCGTCGTCCATACCGTCGATGTCTTCGGAGTCGAAGTCGAGCATGTCGGTCAAGTCATCGACAGTGGCTATGAAGTGGGTGGTGGGTGGGAGTCGAATTTCTTTGTCGTCCGCATCCCAATCCTGCCGGTCATAATCCGGCCAGGACTCTCCTAACAAAGAGAGAGACCTTAGTGAATTCAGTATGTCGTCGAAGGGCGAGTGCTGAAAGATATCTGTGGCAGTGAACCATGATGGGCGCCAATCGGATTCGATTGGCAGGGGCGCGGATGGTCCAGAGTCCGGAGGAGAGTCCGGCGATGGGGAGTCACGGGCCTCGTGAAGGATAAGGTTGGTGTTCGGTTCGATCTTCGTTGAGGCTGCTGCCTCCGCGGCGGGGTCTAACCACCCACCCTTGGATGGTGCAGTTGGCTCCGAATTAAAGGTCGGAGCGGCTGCAGGTGCGGTCTCCAGGACACTGTTCGGTGGTAGAGCTAAATCATGCCCATCGTGACAGTACGGCGCACTCGGCAAGGGCTCGAATCCGTCGAAGATCAAGTCTCCACAGATATCGACCGTGTAGTTTAGGCTTGCAAACCTGACCTGATGGACAGGGGCGTAGCTTTCAATCTGCTCCAGATGGCCAAGCGAATTGGCCCGCAGTGCAAAGCCGCCGAATACAAAAATCTGTCCGGGGAGAAAAGTCTCACAATGGACTGCATCGCTAACGATGATCGAAGGAGCCATCAAGCCTGATGATGATGACACAGAGGAACTCTCAATGAAAGCACCAATGTCGGTGTGAAAATCGGCGGATCTCGGGTAGGGGTCCTGAATTGTGCGTCTAGGCGGATGGTAACAGGAGACAAGGGACACGATGTTTTTACCCAGGTTCGGGCCCTCTCGATGGAGGTAAAACCCTACTCCTGCTTGATTAATATTGATGATATGGGTAGTACAAGAGTAGATCTACCACGAGATCAGAGAGGCTAAACCCTAGAAGCTAGCCTATGGTATGATTGTTGTTATTGTGTCCTACGGACTAAACCCTCCGGTTTATATAGACACTGGAGGGGGCTAGGGTTACACAGAGTCAGTTACAATGGGAGGAAATCTTCATATCCATATTGCCAAGCTTGCCTTCCACGTCAAGGAAAGTCTCATCCGGACACGGGACGAAGTCTTCAATCTTGTATCTTCATAGTCCAAGAATCTGGCCAATGGCCATATACCGGCTATCCGGATACCCCCTAATCCAGGACTCCCTCAACCTGCACAATAGATGATCCTTAAATCAGTTCTGCTAACTGTTTCAAGTCTCAGGGGCTACTGATACATATAATCGTCAGATTCTCTTACCCGTACATCCCTTACATACTGGCCCGTGGCTCTGGCTAGACCATTTTGAGCAGCACAGAGGTACGCGTCTCCAGAATTGAAGGCATCAAATGCCTCTGGTGAGAAGCAAGCATCATGGAGTACGGCCCGGCGACGCGTATGATTCATGGCGCTCTTCACTTCTGAATTTGTAGCGGATAGTCTATCGGCATCCTCTGTAGGGGGAGTATCCGGCGTCCGCCCCATGTCGGCTTCCGCCTCTATGTCCGGTCCTAGAGCCCGACTGGTGGAAGCATGATTGGCAGCCTCACCGGACATATTCCGGCGAGCGTTTTTTCTGCTAAAGAAACATGGACATCATTACATTTTGAGAAAGACGACAACAATGGAGCGGGTTTTTTGTCATACCTCTGCACCGGCGTCTCCATCCTGACCGCCTTCCTTTTTGGCCTGCGCGGCCTTGGTGCCTCTTGTTGGCGAGTTGCTGTGGGTTCGACACGATGTCCCGAATGCCTTCCCTGTGAAACACCATATGTATATGGTAGGTGAAGTGTCTAAAAGGGGATCCTAGTTTTTGGAGTTGGGATTTTTGATTTTTCTTACGTGCGACGCAGGAAGCAGTCTGGGATAGTCGGCCGTAGTGGCCACCATGGCGTCATCACAGCTTAATTGATAGAACTACCGGTCTATCAGCTCCACGAATATGTCCGGATCTTCTTCGAGTCCGGGACCAAGGGCCCGGTCAGGGTCCTCTGGTTGTGGAGATGGGCTGTTGACCTCCCTTATGGCTTTTCGTAGTTCCTGCCGCAGAATGGCAAGGTGAGTACCTACGACAAAGAATGCGGGAAGAATGGGAGTAAGGAGATATAACTCACCCAGCTTGGAGGGTTGTACATGGAGAATCCATCCCGTGGCTTGATGCGGATGAACTCCTCTTCCTCTCCCTTGAACAACTCGGACATAATTTTTGCTAAAGCAGCAGCGTTGTCCGGACCCTTCCGCCCGCAACGGGTGGCATCAACTTCCTCGTTGAAACACCACAGGGGATGCCCTCGATATTGAAGTGGCTGCACTCCCCACATTATGCATATTGACATAACCTCGATTACTGTCAATCCTGATTGAGCCAACGCTTTAATCCGGTTCATCAGGTAAAGGACTTCTCCGTTGTCTTCCTCCTGGGGGCTCCGTGGGCACCAACTTCGGTGTTTCTTCAGAGGAGCATTGTTGAACTCAGGAAGACCCCGCCGAACAAGGTCCGGAAGGGGGACGTCCTCCATATAAAACGATTCCGAAGGCCAGTCTTCGGACGTCTTCTTTGGAGTACCGGACAGGTATCCGGTTTCGGCGATGCGCCATATTTCGGCTCCGCCCACTTGATAAAGTGACCCCTTCTGTGTGCGGGGGACGAGGCAAAATAACCTTTTCCACAGCTCGAAATGAGCCTCACAACCCAGGAATAACTCGCAGAGGGCAACATAGCCGGCGATGTGTAAAATGGAAGCAGGGGTGAAATTATGCAGTTGGAGGCCGTAAAACTCCAGGAGCTCGCGGAGGAACGGATGAATTGGAAATCTGAGTCCCCTTAATAAGTAAGGAACAAGGCATACCCGCTCCCCCGTAGAGGGGCTGGGGAAGCTCTCCGCTTGCTCCCCGCCATTGTAGGTGGCGAGCCCGGCTCGGACGGGAACCATATACGCTGGAGGGAGAAATCCCTTGGTCTGCAGTTCGACTAATCGACTGTGTGGGACAGAACACCTCTCCCAATCACTAGGCTTAGGGCTACGGGGGCGGGAGGAGGAGCTGCGGAGGTCGGCCATGCTGGAGTGGATCTTTCCGAAGCGTGCTCTGATCGATTCTCTCCGGGGAGGGGTGGTATGGATTGGATCTAAGAATCCCCATCCCTTTAATAGACAATTTATTTATCTGGCTAGGGGGCGAATGTAAAAACGCCCTGGCTCCTCGTATTCATTCAACACGTGGAAGATAGCCCTTATTGGGTGCGGAAGCCAAGAAGTCCAACATTTATGGTGTCGGACACTACTTGACAAACGTTCGAAATTTGGAGAAGAACCCGCCTTGCAATGCCGAAGACAATACTGCGTGTCAGACTTGACGTCATTGAAGCCTGGTTCGGGGGCTACTGAGGGAGTCCTGGATTAGGGGGTCTCCGGGCAGCCAGACTATATCCTTTGGCCGGACTGTTGGACTATGAAGACACAAGATTAGAGACTTCTTCCCGTGTCCGGATGGGACTCTACTTGGCGTGGAAGGCAAGCTAGGCAATACGGATATGTATATCTCCTCCTTTGTAACCGACCTTGTGTAACCCTAGAACCCTTCGGTGTCTATATAAACCGGAGGGTTTTAGTCCGTAGGACAACATACAATCATACCATAGGCTAGCTTCTAGGGTTTAGCCTCTCCAATATCGTGGTAGATCAACTCTTGTACTACTCATATTATCAAGAATAATCAAGCAGGACGTAGGGTTTTACCTCCATCAAGAGGGCCCGAACCTGGGTAAAACATCGTGTCCCCTGCCTCCTGTTACCATCCGCCTTAGACGCACAGTTCGAGACCCCCTACCCGAGATCCGCCGGTTTATATAGACACCAAGATCAAATACCAAGATCTCGTTAAGCGTGTTAATTGATGTAACCGTGGACGCCGACCAGGGCCAGGCCCACCTCTCTCCTATGTGGTCTCAACCTGCCCTGTCGCTCCGCCATAAAGTAACAGTCGGGGGCCGTCGGGAACCCAGGCCCACCACTACCGGGATGGAACCACCCGTCCTTTCACCCCACATCGGAATCACTTGCGGGTACTCTACGAGCCGACCCGACTTTAGTCACCACATGTATCAGGTGTAATATGTATAGTATATACCCGTGATCACCTCCCGAGTGATCACATCCCGGTAGTATAGCATGGCAGACGGACAAGAATGTAGGGCCACTGATGGAATACTAGCATCCTATACTAAGCATTTAGGATTGCGGCTAAGTTGTCGAACTCCTTCCCATTATCTGTCTGAAACGCGAGAATGAGACAACCAAACTGCGTGTAAACATAGGAGTAGAAAGCGGCGAGAGTGGAGATGACATCCGACTTACGACACAACGGGAAGGTCCACACATAGTGCGAAAAATCATCAAGTATAACAAGATAATAAAGATAGCCCGTATTAGTAGCAACTGGAGAGGTCCAAACATCACTATGAATTAACTCAAACGGGTACGATGCAACATGAGAAGATGCTCTAAACGGAAGATGAGCATGTTTGCCGAGGCGACATGCATGACACGAGTGATCCTCGATCTTATTACACGTGAAAGAAAAACTCTGAAGTATATGATGAAGGGCGGCAGGGTTGGGATGACCCAAGCGAGCGTGCCAAAGATCCACTCCAGTGGCGAGAGCGATATGGGCAACGGAGGTGGTGGAGGCAATGGAGTGGACCGGGTAGAGCTCATCGGGGCTGTCACATCGGTGGAGTACCATCCGGGCACGAGCGTTCTTAACAGAAAAACCACACTCGTCAAACTCAACAGTAACATGATTTTCACATGTAAAAGAACGAATGGAGACAAGATTTTTAATAAGATCAGGAGAGACTAAGATGTTAGATAATGACAATGGAGTAGAAGTAGATGGAAAAGATGCATGTGCTATGTGAGTAATGGGAAGGGAGGAACCGTCACCGACGATGATGCGAGCGGAAATGTGGATGGGAAAGGAGGTGTGGAGGTTACCGGGATGAGCAACCATGTGCGTGGTAGCTCCAATGTCCATATACCGGTCGCCGCCGCTAGTGTCGGTGGACGGTGAGGGAGCGGTGTGCAGAGCCGCCAAGAGAGCCGAGTCTCACAGTGCAGGTGGGAGGGTGGGCTGGTGGGGTGGCGTCGTCAAGAGCAGCAGCAGCAACCCACCTGGCTGCGGCGGCTGGCCATAAGAGAGGGGCCCATAGGGCACCACATAGGGCTGCGGCGCGGCATAGAACGCCTGGTGAGACGAAGGCCGCGCGCCAAGGATACCCAGGGCAGGGGGTGTAGGGAACCAGCACGGAGTAGGCATGCACAACATCAGTCCAAGGGTTCTAGCCGGCATACCACGTGGCTGGCTGGTATTGCTGCTGCTGGGGGCGGGCTGCTCCTCCCTAAGCACCGGTGCCCTGCTGCTGCTTGCAGCCATAGCGGTGGCCCCGTTTACTGGCCGGCTAGGGCGGCGGGAAGGGGGCGGCGGGCGCCTGCGAGAAGGCGGGCGCGGGCGGGAGGGCCGGCGTGGGTCGCGGCGGCGGCGACGCCTGGCCCCTGCAGGTGCCGGCGACGAGAGCGATGTGGGTCGCCCGAGTCTGGGCCATCTTCATCTGTCACTCCTCCATCTTGAGGTACGCCACCACCTTAGCGAGGGTAGGTTCCAGGATGAGGGTGAGGTTGGAGGCGATGTAGCGACCAGACCTCAAATAGTCTGATCTCTGTGCTTCAGTGTCATCCCTAGATCAGTAATGCTGACACACACAGTACTTGAAGGATTTATAACAGAGTAGCAATCACACACTTATTACAACGAGTGTCTCAAAAGAGAAATTATTATAAATAATATGGCTTAAGGCCATCTAATTACGATAACAGCGGAAGGCTTGGAAGATAAGTGAGTCCATCAACTCCAACGGCATCACTGAGTATAGAACCACGACCTAAAGGCACCTTACTCGTCGTCTGAAAAGTCTGCAACATGAACGTTGCAGCCCGAAAACGGGTCAGCACATGGAATGTGCTGGCAATGTAACACATAGAGAGTAATGAACAGAAATAGGCTATACTACATGCATATATGGCTGGTGGAAAGCTCTATGGTTATAGTTTTGCGTAAAGCCAATTTTCCCTACTGCAAAGGAATAAATTTTATTTAACTAACATGGTGGTTGTTAAACATTGAGAGCGTAGACACCCTCTCAATCCCAACTAAACATCATCATTAAAACCCAACAAAATTAATTAAAGTCACATGATGAGATTCACATGATAATCCAAGTACTAGATACTCAAGACATCCATAACCGGGGACACGGCTAATCGTGATTAGTTTATACACTCTGCAGAGGTTTGCGCACTTTTCCCCACAAGACTCGATCTCCTCCGTTGGGATTCTCGCACTACATGGTGTTTGAGAAATGGATGACCGAGACATAGTCTTTCAGAAGCGCTAGCACATTATGATCGGGTAGACCGTTACACCTACTTTCCCCTACATCTGCTAGTCTACCATTGTAAGAGTTTGCACGACTTAATCAACTATGCTAGAGCCCATAGTAGCTTGTGGCTGCACACGAAAGTTTCTAGTATGAAATAATCTCATGATTCCTTAGAGTCTGGGTGGCTGTCCATAAAGAAAAATAGGCAATCGCTGGAATACCCAGGTGCCTCAATCCACCCAGATGTGTATTAAAGTTGCCACCTTAAATAAACCATTAATTAACAATCTCACATCTGTCATGGATACACTCACCCAATGCACGTCTACTAGCATAGCATGGCAATATAAGCAAACGTAGAAGTAACTCCCAAGGGTTTGATAATAAAACATGTAATAGGTACTACCTCATCTACTTTCCCAGAACCCACAATTTAATTAGATCCTAATCATGCAATGTGTGAGGATTGACCTAATGCAATAAAACTGGGTTGTAAGAGGTATGATCAAAGTGTTACTTGCCTTGCTAATGATCCGTGAAACCTAGAGATTTGAAGTAGCAAGCGACGCACTCCGGGTATTCTATCGCAAACAAACAAGCACACAATAAGCACTCATCTAAAGCACAGGTAAAACTCGAATAAGAGATCTAACCAGAACTCCGGCGGGGCGGCGGCGGTCGGCGGCGCGACCACCGGCGGCGGCAGCGGGCAGCGGCTAGGGGCGGCGGCTAGGGTTAGGGCGGGGCTGGGTGGCTCGGGCTAGGCTTCCCCGGTTTATAAAGGCCGGCCGGGCTAGAATCCGGGTCGGGTACGGCCCGGCTAGGTCGGTTCGTTTTTTAAAATAGTTTCACGCAGAAAAACAAATAAAAGAAATACTAAACAGACTCCAAAAATCCCGAAATAAAATTTCCCCGACTTCTAAAATCAAGCCGGACAAGGTGAACATTTATTTGGGGCCTAAATGCAATTTTGAAAAACGCGCATTTTTCCTAAATTCAAATAAAACAGTGGAAAACTTCAAAATAAAAAATCTTATTTGATTTTTTATTAAATCCTCAATATTCTCTTAATTTGGGAAAGTCATTTTATTCCCTCTCACTTATTTTTATAATTGGAATTATTGAAGATAAAATAATTAAATCAAATGATCCTATTTTCAAAATTTGAGAAAACCCCAAATATGAAAATAACGAAATCCCCAACTCTCTCCATGGGTCCTTGAGTTGCGTAGGATTTCTAGGATCAATCCAAAATGCAAATAAAATATGATATGCAATGATGATCTATGTATAACATTCCAAATTGAAAATTTGGGATGTTACAAACCTACCCCCCCTTAAGATGAATCTCGCCCTCGAGATTTGGGTTGGCTAGAAAATAGGGAGGGTGGTCCTTCAGCAGATCTTCCTCTCGCTCCCAGGTGGCTTCATCCTCGGTGTGGTGGCTCCACTAAACTTTACAAAACCTGATAACCTTGTTGCGGGTGACTCGGCTGGCATATTCGAGAATCTTGACGGGTTTCTCCTCGTAGGTCAAATCACTATCCAACTGAATCGCTTCTAGCGGCACTATATCTCTTAGCGGAATATCCGCCATCTCTCCATGGCACTTTTTCAACTGGGAAACGTGGAACACATCGTGAACTCCTGACAATCCTTCGGGCAACTCCAACTTGTAAGCAACTTCTCCCATACGCTCCAAAAACTTTGTATGGTCCCACAAAACGTGGCGCTAATTTTCCCTTAACTCCAAAGCGCTTAACTCCTCGAAGCGGGGATACACGAAGATAAACTCTGTCTCCGACTTCTTAAAGTGTCTCCTTGCGTTTAGAATCTGCATAGCTCTTTTGTCTGGACTGGCCTACCTTGAGCCTATCGCGAATCAACTTTACTTTCTGTTCAGACTCCTTAATCAAATCTGGTCCAAACAACCGGCGGTCTCCAACTTCATCCCACAACAATGGTGTTCTGCACCGCCTTTCGTACAAGGCTTCAAAAGGGGCCATCTTCAAACTAGACTGATAACTATTGTTGTAAGAGAACTCCGCATATGGCAAGTTGTCATCCCAACTAGATCCATAATCTAGCGCACAAGCTCTCAGCATGTCCTCCAAAATCTGATTGACTCTCTCGGTCTGTCCATCGGTCTGTGGATGAAAAGCTGTACTGAACTCAAGCCTAGTGCCCAAAGTTTCGTGCAACTGATTCCAGAACTTTGAGGTAAACTGGGTTCCTCTATCTGATACAATGCTCCTCGGAACTCCATGCAGACATACGATCCTGGTCATGTATATCTTTGCCAACTTAGCACTGCTGTAAGTGGTCTTTACTGGGATGAAATGAGCTACCTTCGTCAAGCGATCGACTACAACCCATATCGAGTCATAGCCTGAGCGGGTCCTGGGTAATCCCGTGATAAAATCCATGCCTAGCTTATCCCACTTCCATTCGGGTATCGGCAATGGCTGTAGCAATCCTGCTGGCTTCTGATGCTCTGCCTTTACTCTCTGACATACATCACAAATGGCTAAATACTCTGCAATATCCTTCTTCATTCCGGTCCACCAAAAAGTGTCTTTCACATCCAAATACATCTTGGTATTTCCTGGGTGAATCGAGTACGGTGAATCATGGGCCTCTTACAAAATTAACTTCCTGATCTCCGGGTCATTGAGCAGATAAACGCAGTCCTCAAACCATAAGGTATCGTGTTCGTCCTCATGAAATCCTTTAGCTTTTCCCTTGCTCATTTTCTCTTTAATAGAGGCAATCTCTTTGTCGGTCTTCTGAGCTTCTCTGATCTTATCCATCAGAGTAGACTGAATCTCCAATGCTGCTACATAGCCTCTCAGAACTATCTCCAAACATAGCTCATGAAGATCCTCGGCTAACTCCTTTTGTAACTCTCCGGTCATTAGTGTGTTGACATGGCTCTTGCGGCTCAATGCATCGGCTACTACGTTAGCCTTTTCGGGGTGATAATGCAATCTCATGCCACAATCCTTGATGAGCTCCAACCATCTTCTTTGCCTAAGATTCAACTCCTTCTGCGTGAAGATGTACTTCAAACTCTTGTGATCCATGTACACCTCACAATGGTTTCCAATGAGAAAATGTCTCCAAGTCTTCGATGTCTGCACCACGACTGCTAAGTCCAAATCATGTGTAGCATAATTCAACTCATGGGGCTTAAGCTGTCGTGAAGCATACGAAACAACTCTTCCCTCCTGCATAAGCACTGCTCCAAGTCCTCGACGTGAAGCGTCACAATACACCTCATAATCCTTGCGCTGATCTGGCATAATCAACACTGGCGAGGTAACCAAATGTTTCTTCAACTCCTGGAAACTGGCCTCACATTCCTCAGTCCAATTGAACTTGGTATCCTTCTTCAACAACTCCGTCATAGGTTTTGCAATTTTTGAGAAATTTTCAATGAATCTCCGGTAGTATCCTGCGAGTCCAAGAAAACTCCGGATCTCTCCAACTGTTGTTGGAGCTTCCCAATTTGTCACAGTGACAACTTTGGTGGGATCTACTGCTATTCCTTCTCCGGATATAACATGTCTGAGGAATCCAACTTCCTTCAACCAAAACTCACATTTGCTGAACTTGGCGTATAACTGATGTTCTCTGAGCTTACCAAGTACCAAACGCAAATGTTCTTTATGTTCTTCGTCATTCTTCGAGTAGACCAGAATATCATCAATGAACACTATGACGAACTTATCCAAAAACTCCATAAACACTTTGTTCATCATGTTCATAAAATAGGCAGGTGCGTTAGTCAGACCAAATGACATAACGGTATACTCATACAGCCCATACCTTGTGGTAAAAACTGTCTTAGGTATGTGCTGCTCTCGAATCTTCAACTGGTGGTATCCTGATCGCAAATTGATCTTGGAAAATACCTTAGCTCCTTGCAATTGGTCAAACAAATCATTGATCATCAGTAGTGGCTACTTATTCTTGATCGTCACTTCATTCAATCCTCGATAATCAACAACCATCCTTAACGATCCATCCTTCTTTTCCACTAGAAGTACTGGTGATCCCCAAGGTGACGAACTTGGGTGAATATATCCCTTATCCAGTAACTCCTTAATCTGCTTCTTAATCTCCTCCAAATCCTTTGCAGACATTCTATACGGTCTCTTAGATATTGGTCCTGTGCCTGGCAAAAGCTCAATCAAAAACTCAATGTCTCTATCCGGTGGCATGCCGGGCAATTCTTCTGGAAATACATCCGGAAAATCCTTTACCACCGGTACTTCCTCCTGTACAACTCCTGATAGGGAATTTACTTGTGTCCTCTTCGGCTCATGCCGTGACACATACTTGATCCTTCTTCCTTCTGGGGTGGTAAGCAAAATCGACTTACTGGCGCAATCGATGTTTCCTCCATACATCAATAGCCAATCCATACCCAGAATTATATCCAAACCTTGTGATTCCAAAATGATTAAATTCGAGGGAAACACATGCCTACCTATACTCAATGGCACTTGAAAACATCCTTTACTGGCGATATACTCCGCTTCGGGTGAGCTTACTAACATAGGTGTTCTAAGAACCTTGGTGGGCAGTATATACTTATCCACAAATCCCCTTGATATGTATGAATGCGATGCACCAGTATCAAAAGGACGATTGCAGTAAATGACTTAACCAAAAACTTACCTATTACTGCATCTGGCTGGGCTTCAACCTCCTCCACGTTAACGTGGTTCACCTGTCCCCTGTTGAAAGGGTTCGACTTCTTCCCAGAGCTTCCATTGCCATTTACATTCTAGGTTTCAGGACATTCATTGGCATAATGTCCGGTCTTCTGACACTTATAACAAGTGACTTGGCTCAGGTCTCTCTTGGCTGGGGTTGATGGGTTGGTACGGTTCTGACCGTTGCTTCCCCCATTCCCATTACCGTTCTTGGGGCCATTATGATTATGCGAACTCCCTCCTCCATGGGTATGCTGAAAATGTCCTCCCGTTTTCGGGGTAAAACATGGCTTCTGCTGAGCTCCTGAGTTGTACTTCCCTTGTCCATACTTCCTCTTGCGGTTCTCAATCTGCTGATGCTTCCCTTCAATCATAAGAGCACGATCTACCTGTTCTTGGTAGTTGTTGAAAGTTGCTACCATCAACTACATGCTCAACTCATCATTCAGTCCTTCTAGAAACTTCTCCTTCTTAGTTGCATACGTAGCAACGTCATACGGGGCATAACGTGCTAACTTACTAAAGTCATCCATGTATTGGCCAACTGTTCGTACTCCTTGGCGCAAGTTCTGAAACTCACGCTTCTTCATGGCCATAGCTCCTGCTGAAACATGGGCAGTACGGAAAGCCTGCTGAAATTGGTCCCATGTCACTGTGGCTATAGGGTAGGTGACAGTGTAATTCTCTCACTAGGATGCTGCTGGTCCATCCAACTGGTGTGCGGCAAAATGCACCTTCTCAGCGTCAGTACATCCTGTAGTGGTTAACTCCCTTCCAATCTTTCGGAGCCAATCATCTGCTACTATAGGCTCGGTGCTACTGGAGAACACCAGCGGATTTAGTCTAAGGAAACGGGTTAAGTGATCAACAGGTGGTGGTGGTGGTGGTGGGTTGTTGTTGTTGTTCCCCTGATTCTGATTCTGGACTAGCAACTGCATCAACGCATTCTACTGCTGGATCAACTGAGTGAGCTCCGGTGGGAAGGCAAATCCATTGTCACGTCTCAGAGGCATATGATGGGTTTACAGGGGAGAGATTAGAATAGAATGAGGTCTAATGAGAAAGCACTACCCATATGCACATGAGACAAACACAAACATTTCACTCAATCAATCAAACAAGGGCATACAATCGGTCTAACTATCGCAAAGGTGCTTGGACTACTCTATTTACATGGTGGAATACTACTACTGATGTGGTGGTTTACTAGAAATTTTCTTCGGTTGCATACTCCATGATATCTGCTCCAGCTTTATCTTCAAAGTCATCATCGCTCAGGTCAGAGTCAGTGTCATCGATGATGATGTAGTCTTCCGGGCGAATCTCCTTGGGTTCTTCGTCTTCTTCTACTGGTGTGGGGTCTCCCATGAATATTCCGATCTTCATAATCAGGTCGTCATTCTTCTCAACTAGTACGGCGATTTCCTCCTCATAATCTTCACGTGTAGCCTTGAGTTCTTCCTCCAGTTCCGTGATTCTTGTCATAGCCTTCTTCAGATCTAACATGTCTGTGCACATCTGGTTCTCCTGACGTCGAATGTGCTGGTTTAACTCTTGGATAAAAGCTGGGATTGATCTATCCTTCTTGGTGCTGATAATTTCCCAGTGCTCATCTCGGTGCCCACAAATCTGGTAGATAGTATCTGTCGGGGATATACCCCGTGGTATGACCCGGCCAGATGTATAACCCGGCCGGACTTGGCGACTCACTAATAACCCGCCCTGACTGGACGACTCACTAAGTGACCCGCCCGAGCCTGGCGACTTATGGGTGACCTGGCAAGCGGATCAAAGGAGTGACAAGACCCGGGGGCCCAAGAGGCTCAAGGCCCAGAAGGCCGTCTACGTTATGGTAGGCCGGCTTAAGAAGAAAGGCGTGAGGAATATCTCCTTTATGAGGAAGCAAGACCCGGACTTGTAATCAACTTGTAAGAGAAGATAGACTAATCCTAGTCCTACTAGGACTCCACATGTAACCCGCCCCTCTAACTTATATAAGGAGGGGCAGGGCTCCCCAAAGAGGGACAAGCAAGAAGAAAATAATCTCTAGGGCTAGACACAAAGAGCCGGCTTACCGATAGCTCTCTCATGAGCATAATGAGATCTAGCCACAAACAACATGTAGGGTTATTACCGGATGATGTTTCCCGGGGCACGAAGCTGTCTAAATCCTTGTCTTGTGTTGCGTCTCTCGATTCTGCTCAACCCCTCTCAAGCTACATAGATGCGTTGGCCTCGCGACTAAGTCCTCATACCCGGCGCAAGTTTGGTGTCCGCCGCGACCCAAACCCGGCGCAAGTTTGCGCTCGAAATGGATCGACCCGGACATAAAACGGACAAGATGGGTCCGGGCCGTCGCGCGCTGGGCCGCCTCCTTTGTCCGTTTTACCCCAAACGGACGGGGCCGGACAGGATAGGTTCGCGCGGTGGAGTTGGCCTTAGTATGCTGATGAAGGGTACGGCGAAGGAGATACCCAGGGCAGTGCGTGCATATACGATGGATCAAAGGCCAATCTGCCTACAATAATGGAATAGGAGTCCAGCGGGCAAGTACCAAACTAGTAAAAATTGCAACAGGATTCAGTGTTCAATAATGGCCAAATTGCCGCTCCCAGCGCGCCCTGACAGGAGAGCTTAATCAACATCAACCAAGCTGGCTTGCACTGCGCCATCTATTTTCCTGTTCGGCGGGTTTTTTCGGCTACACGTCTTCAAAAATTCCAGGTTGTGCCGTCGGCTCGAACCGTCAGCTGGGTTACCGATTTGGGACTCCTACGCGGGATCATCTACTACCTCATTGCAGTCGACCCCAACGGTCCGCTGGCTTATGCCACATCATAAAAACAAGCTAAGTCACTTTTATATTTAAATTTCATTTTTAGTCAATTAAATATATCCGACACCTTTGAGTTAATCTCGGGGGCTATCGTTTCTTCGCATAAAGTTGAGTCGTAAGGTTACCAAAGAGGACTATTTGCCATGATGCATAGTTCAAACATGGTTGCCTTACATATCAGCAAAATAATTTTATGTTCGTTCTTTACTAAGTCAGATGCAACTCGTAACCGATCAAGTAGTGGGTATGGTATTGTCAATCGACTCTTATGCCTATCATGGACTTTGTCGACCCTGAACATATCATATTCCATGAAAAAAAGTCCACGCGAAAGCCTACTTAGTCGAGTCGAACGATTAACAACTTGAACACAAGTTGACAAATTCATCGAAATTATTATTTAATTTTGTTTTATACATCACGAACGATGTAATGCATTCATGTGTTTTATTTCAGGAACAAAGAGCCTCAAGACGACTCCTCGTGTCGCCTCGAGCCTCGGGGGCTATCAAGCCAGAATTTATGAAAAAACGGACTTTGTTCGTTACCAAAACACAAGTTCACAGACCACCGGATTGTTAAAGGCCTAAACAAACCTGGCGCTCGGGGGCTACAGATGATATACATACTATTGGAGTTGGAAAAAATTCGGAAAGACCTGGCTAGGGAAGACCCAGCTTGGAGACAGAATCCAGCCTGGGAGGACAACCCGACAACATCAACGTTGATGCTTCGTGACCCAGCAATCTCTTCATCCACATTTCGGCATCCATTACGTCAACGACCCAGAAAAAAGCTCCACGTTCAAGGAAGACAAAAGCATCAACATAATCAAGACCTTCCGCCCGACTCTTCGAGTCACCCGAAAGCTCGGGGGCTACTGTCGTGGATATGGGACACGGGTATCCTCATGAAGGTAGGCCGCGGCCCATCATGGGAGGTGGCTCACCAGGCCGACTTAAACAGTTTGAATAAGACCTGGATTGCTATCCGTCTTGTAATAGAAAAGAGACTAGTCCTAATCCTACTAGGACTCTACATGTAGGCCGGCCCCTTCAACTTATATAAGGAGGGGCAAGGCTCCCCAAAAGGGACAAGATTCACAAGTCCCCGGATGAAGAAGAATCATTGCAGAAGGATTTTACATCATCGCGAAGGCGAGAAATCAGATCTAATACCCGTCCGAGGTTCAGCGAAGATTAGGGTTGCAACTTGATTCGCTGGCCAGGATTGATTGTACTAAAGCCGCCGTGGGCAAAGTCAGCCGCCGCCCAACTTCATTATAGCAGTCGTTTCAAACGCACGGTGGAGTCCTATTTGGTGCGCCTCCATGACCCAGGATGGGGCCAGGCAAGACCGGGTTCCTCTACGACCTGTGCCCATGATCTGTGCCCACGATCTCTTTTCGAGTTACCCAGGCAATACACCTGCTCTAAACCGCCATCAAGGCAAGATGCCAGCACCCATTGATGCGGCCATGAGTCATTGTAACCGACCGCGACCCAGACTTGTTCTGCGACCGACTCGACTCGGACACAGATGGTCCAAGATCTCGGTCTCCTGCTACGACTCGCCTCGGTGAACCACCACGCTCTACCATCGCTAGTTTGAACCCGTAAGCCGGCCTCTCGGCGCCTCAAACCGCCGCACCCTGAGCGACGACCGCGGGTCTCCACAGCTGCGCCTTTCCAACCCGCTACCAGATGAGCAGCGCCTCGCCGGCCGGCTGCCTTGGGCTGCTGCTCGCTTGTCCGATGTGGCGTACTGTGGCCCGCCGTGTCGACCCTCCATCCGGTTTCCATTGAGCCGCCCCTGTCGCAAGCTGGTATAGTTGCCTCCGGTGTGGGCTTGTCAGGGTCCTCTGAGCCGCCCCTCCGGTCGCGCCGGGTCTGCTGCTGCAAGCCATCCTTCGCCGGTGTGCCTAAGTCGCCACCGCGACCCTGCCTCTGCCTTGGGCTGCTATCCCGCGTTGAGCCCCCGCCACGGCCTCACTCGTCGCCCGCGCCTCGCGACGCCAGTCCGTCTTCGCCTGCGCCGCGCCTCACGGTCGGAGCATCGCCAACCTGCCGCACCTTCTAGCCACCACCAGCAGGTCGCCGGTGAATCGCCACTGCCTCAGTATGCCATTGGGCCACCGTGTTAAGCCTCCCTCGCCGGAGCGGCGCTTGCCTCTGCCGTGCATGGCTGCAGCCTTGAGCCGCCGGGTCCCCGTCCTCCACGGCGCTCCTTCGTCAAGCTGCTGCAACCGCCGCGCCATCCCTCCATGATTTTCCACGTGCCTGCGTCGACGAGCCGCCGCAGTGCCTTTGCCTCCGTCGGCCGTTCTGCTTGTCTACGCCTTCGCGGCTTGAAAATCCGGCCCTGCTAGGGACCGTTGCATGGCCTCCACTCCCGCTACATTGAGCCGCCGTGGCCGGTGTCGAGCTACTCGACCGCGCGGCCGCTTCCACCCTGGCTTAACGCCTCCGTCTCAAGCGCGGCCCGGCCACCTTGCTATTACTGCAATCCGCCGTCGCCCTCACACTTGGCCTCTCTTGTGGACGGAGAAACACCCGCCTACCCGAGCTGCAGTCTGGACCAGCCACCTCAGTTGTTATATGCACAGTCACAAAGATAAGTGGTTACTACTACTACTATACATGCGATACATGCCGAAGTATCAGAAGAGGACAAGTATTAGTTATTGCTAAGTGGAGCTAATGGAAACAAATAGCGGATTTCTCGTAGTACATGCTTCCCTGTTAAACGGGCAAGTTGACGTTTGCCTGGTACCTGAGCATCACCGGGTTATCTACGGACGGTATATACGGATCATCCGTCATCCAAACAAATCAGGTGTTATCCATCCAAGTTTTGATTTATTAGCATATGTTGTTTTTGTCAAAAGAACAAGTTTATTTTTGCCTTGGTCTGCAATATTGTTTATGCAGGACAAATATTTATGACAAAAAGTGATATTATACCGCGGAGATGGAGGCACGTCAACATCTTTTGGCACAGGTGGTCGTCGTTACTCAACGGGCTCCTGCACCGGCTTACAACGCTGTGACCGTCTCTCGCGGCCGCACCGGCTTACAACGTCATGGCCATCTCTCGCGACTGTACCAGTTTACAATGCCGCGGTCGACTCTCCCGTCCACACCGGTTTAAAAACGCCATGGCCGACAGATCTGTCAGCACCCGCGGCCGACTCGGTCATGATTGATTTCAGTTTCACCATGGTGATCATCAACTCCGCGGTGATAATTACTGACCTGACACATCAGGTGAAAACCATCCAGCATATTTTTTGTATATTGCTTTCTATAAAAGAGCAATTACTCCGGTTTGCAAGTTGTCCCATGCAGGATTCAAACCGGTCTATATCACAGTTAATTATGAAGAATCTCAAGCCAACTCCTCAAGTCGCCTTGAGACCCGGGGGCTACAATGACATGATTCAGGAACTCCGGGTAATTGGAGGGAATGATAGCCCGGTTCCGAAGGATACCGCCATATTGATGAAAATTGAAAGGCCGTCAGAAAATTGTCAGTTCAAAATAAAGAATGCCGGTTTAAAATCCGGTTCAAGGGAAATCTGTTCTCCCACAAAGCTCTGAAGCTCTCAAATCCGGTTTAAGAATTTCCGATTCAAAAAGATTTAAATCTCTCGCAAGTTCGAGTTCTCAGAAAAATTAAGGGTTGCCAAAAGAACTTGCTGCCATGATGCGCGGTTCAAACTTGGATATCCTGCCTTACGACTTATCTTATTATGATCACTTGGGGGCTTCCTGCTCATCGAGCATAGCTATCAATACCCTCTTGATCGGCGCAATGCCAAAATTTATATGGTCACTTGGGGGCTTCCTGTTCAAACATAGGTCGTATTCAAACCAAAGAGAACATAGCTGTCGATACCCTTTTGATTGGCAAACTGCCGAACCTACTTGGGGGCTTCTTGATCGTATCCGAATCATAGCTCAACCCCTTTGGGAATCGACGTGGATCGTATTCGAATCAGCATCGTTAAACAACTCTCAAGGTCATTTGGGGGCTTCCTGTTCAAACATAGGTCGTATTCGAACCAAAGAGAACATAGCTGTCGATACCCTCTTGATCGGCATCGCCAAAGCCACTGGGGGCTATATGATCGTATTCGAATCTTAGCTTAACCCCTTTGGAACGGTTTACTGATCGTATCCGAATCAGAAGCCTCAAAAAGTTTTATTCTATCTCTGGTAAAGTTTATTGCAGCCACAATTACTTAACTTGAGTCCTTTTTAGGATTATATCTCAAATATATATAAGTGTTTTATGCTTAAACCCGGCTTGACTTTTGACTATAAGTCGCCAGTTTATGACAATCATCATCTATGTGGAAGCATTGGCTTCTAAGGATTGGGTTATCACCCTCACTGCACAGGTTATGTAAGCCGGCAGTACAAATTCAATATCACAGTAGTTATATGTGAGATATTATGACCCGCCCTGGTTTAGACGCTAAGTCGCCAGGGCATATGTTGTTTAAACTCTCTGCAGGATTTGCAGAAATATGACATGTAAATGATTAAGTTCAAGCTCATTACCAAAGTTGATGCTTCAAAATGATTATCCGTTCTGGATTTTTCTCAAAAGGTTATAAGCCGTCGGGTCATGAAAATTCCGGTTTACAATGAAGGAGTATTGAATCGCCATCGGCCAAGAGCCGCCGGGTATTTAAACTCCGGATTTACTTGTCAACAGATAAGGTATTTGAATTCTTTAAAATAGCCAACATGGCTGGATTTTCAATGATGATATTGAATGATTGAGGTTTTCATACCGGATTATATTATTCAAATTTTGAATAGCCAACATGGCTGGATTTCTATTATGATTAGCAATAACCAGTATTATGATTGAGGTTTTCAAAGTCGCTTTAGCGCCACAACTATTATCTTTATCAATGGGCATGGTTTATTTTACAATGGAGGAAATAGTCCCGAGTCGCTGCAGGCTTACGACCCGACACTTGGGGGCTACATTATTCAAGTTGAGGTTACATCAAATATGCAAGTCTCATGTCGCTGCAAGCATGCACCATGACACTTGGGGGCTAATGCAAAGTCATTTTTATTGGCCTTATTGAAGACCCGACTCATCCCATTGTAATGAGCCGGCCCTTGGGGGCTACCAATTGCTCCTGTTAAAATTCAAGATACACAAGCCTTATTCCATTATATATTGAAGGATCCAGTGCTCAGTTGGTAAAGCATAAAGCTCATAACCTTGTGGACGTGGGTTCAAGCCCCAGGATGGGGGTTACATCATATGATATTATTTTCAATGAGAAGTCCCAGCTTAGTATTATCTTACTAAGCCGGCCCTTGGGGGTTACACGTTACTGCTCAAATTTACATCATCGTATTTACAAAGTTCCTGCTCATTATTACATAATGACCCAACACTTGGGGGCTAATGCATATTGATCTTTGCTTAAAAAAATTCTAGGATGACCCGGCTACACTACTATGACTATAGCCGACTCATGGGGGCTACACAACTGGATTTCATTTAAAGCCATGGTGATAAGTCCCGGCTTATTCATGCTGATTAAACCGGCCCTTGGGGGCTACAGGTATTATGGATATAAGGGAGAAATATCTTCAAATTTTCAGTTTGAGTAAATCAGATTGACCCGGTGTCTGCAAAAATCATAAACCAGCGTCGGCGACAATTATGACTCGGCATCATATATTTATAACCCGGCAATTTTGGTAATCATAAACCGGCAAGTTTTATATCTCAAGTCGGCTGAATATAAGTTGAATATTTGAAGACCCGGCAATTCAGGTCAGAGTCGGTGTCGTCGATGATGATGTAGTCTTCCGAGCGAATCTCCTTGGGTTCTTCGTCTTCTTCTACTGGTGTGGGGTCTCCCATGAATATTCCGATCTTCTTAATCAGGTCGTCATTCTTCTCCACTAGTACGGCGATTTCCTCCTCATAATCTTCACGTGTAGCCTTGAGTTCTTCCTCCAGTTCCGTGATTCTTGTCATAGCCTTCTTCAGATCTAACATGCCTGCGCACATCTGGTTCTCCTGACGATGAATGTGCTGGTTTAACTCCTGGATAAAAGCTGCGATTGATCTATCCTTCTTGGTGCTGATCATTTCCCAGTGCTCATCTCGGCGCCCACAAATCTGGTAGATAGTATCTGTCGGGGATATACCCCGCGGTATGACCCGGCCAGATGTATAACCCGGCCGGACTTGGCGACTCACTAATGACCCGCCCTGACTGGACGACTCACTAAGTGACCCGCCCGAGCTTGGCGACTTATGGGTGACCTGGCAAGCGGATCAAAGGAGCGACAAGACCCGGGGGCCCAAGAGGCTCAAGGCCCAGAAGGCCGGCTACGTTATGGTAGGCCGTCTTAAGAGGAAAGGCGTGAGGAATATCTCCTTTACGAGGAAGCAAGACCCGGACTTGTAATCAACTTGTAAGAGAAGATAGACTAATCCTAGTCCTACTAGGACTCCACATGTAACCCGCCCCTCTAACTTATATAAGGAGGGGCAGGGCTCCCCAAAGAGGGACAAGCAAGAAGAAAATAATCTCTAGGGCTAGACACAAAGAGCCGGCTTACCGATAGCTCTCTCATGAGCATAATGAGATCTAGCCACAAACAGCATGTAGGGTTATTACCGGATGATGTTTCCCGGGGCCCGAAGCTGTCTAAATCCTTGTCTTGTGTTGCGTCTCTCGATTCCGCTCAACCCCTCTCAAGCTACCACATAGATGCGTTGGCCTCGCGACTAAGTCCTCATACTAAGGACATCTGCCGTGACAATTCCACGACAGTATCCTCGAGATCATTGCGGTAAACTTCTCCAATACGTCCCATGGCGATGTGGGCTGCCATGCTTTTTCCTAGACTCCAGGTTGGTGCATCAAAGGAAAACTCTATGGGCTCGGTGACTGGTGCGAACGTCCTTCCTGAAACTTGAACTTGAATCATCAAACGCTCCTCCTCGGGTAAAGTGGCATTGTAGGTCCCAGTGAAGCTTGGTACTCCGATGTTCAGGTACTTAGTGACTTCCTTCAGGTGGCGTCCAAAGGGTGTATCTTCATCCGGTTGCGTGAACTTGTTCCTTGCATCCGCCATCCTAAAAGAGTAGAAAAGATGAGGAGTCAGAAATGAGAAGAGTGAGTAGTGATCTAGGGCTTTAGCTTAGTGATCGTGTCCTACAGTCAGCATGTGCTCTGATATCATCTTCTAGCGACCAGACCTCAAACAGTCTGATCTCTGTGCTTCAGTGTCATCCCTGGATTAGTAATACTGACACACACAGTACTTGAAGGATTTATAATAGAGTAGCAATCACACACTTATTACAACGAGTGTCTCAAAAGAGAAATTATTACAAATAATATGGCTTAAGGCCATCTAATTACGATAACAGCGGAAGGCTTGGAAGATAAGTGAGTCCATCAACTCCAACGGCATCACCGAGTATAGAACCACGACCTAAAGGCACCTTACTCGTCGTCTGAAAAGTCTGCAACACGAATGTTGCAGCCCGAAAACGGGTCAGCACATGGAATATGCTGGCAATGTAACACATAGAGAGTAATGAACAAAAATAGGCTATACTACATGCATATATGGCTGGTGGAAAGCTCTATGGTTACAGTTTAGCGTAAAGCCAGTTTTTCCCTACTACAAAGGAATAAATTTTATTTAACTAACATGGTGGTTGTTAAACATTGAGAGCATAGACACCCTCTCAATCCTAATTAAACATCATCATTAAAATCCAACAAAATTAATTAAAGTCACATGATGAGATTCACATGATAATCCAAGTACTAGATACTCAAGACGTCCATAACCGAGGACACGGCTAAGCATGATTAATTTATACACTCTGCAGAGGTTTGCGCACTTTTCCCCACAAGACTCGATCTCCTCCGTTGGGATTCTCGCACTACATGGTGTTTGAGAAACGTATGACCGAGACATAGTCTTTCAGAAGCGCTAGCACCTTACGATCGGGTAGACCGTTACACCTACTTTCCCCTACATCTTCTAGTCTACTACTATAATAGTTCGCACGACTTAATCAACTATGCTAGAGCCCATAGTAGCTCGTGGCTGCACACAGAAGTTTCTAGTATGAAATAATCTCATGATCCCTTAGAGTCTGGGTGGTGGTCCATAAAGAAAAACAGGCAATCGCTGGAATACCTAGGTGCCTCAATCCACCCAGATGTGTATTAAAGTTGCCACCTTAAATAAACCATTAATTAACAATCTCAAATCTGTCATGGATACACTTACCCAATCCACGTCTACTAGCATAGCATGGCAATATAAGCAAACGTAGAAGTAACTCCCAAGGGTTTGATAATAAAACAAGTAATAGGTACTACCTCATCTATTTTCCCAAAACCCACAATTTAATTAGATCCTAATCATGCAATGTTTGAGGATTGATCTAATGCAATAAAACTGGGTTGTAAGAGGTATGATCAAAGTGTTACTTGCCTTGCTAATGATCCGTGAAACCTAGAGATTCGAAGTAGCAAGCGGCGCACTCCGGGTACTCTATCGCAAACAAACAAGCACACAATAAGCACTCATCTAAAGCACAGGTAAAACTTGAATAAGAGATCTAACCAGAAATTTCAACTTAAGAACTCCGGTTTGCAAAAAGAATCAAATCAAACGAAGCAACGAAAGTCAAACATCGAAAGAAATAAGCTTCATTTACTAATCTGGATCTAAGTCAAATTTTACAGAAGCAAAAACTTGTTTGAGTTGGTTAAACGGAAAGAGGGTTTCGAGACGAAACTCTAGGCACTTGAATCGCCTGATTTCGATGAACGAGCGAAAAGTTAAACTAAAACGAAAATTGGATCAGAAATCGTGATCAGAAATAATCGTGGAAAATCCGGGAAAACAAAAAACGACGAACAGGCTAACGAACGAACGTTCGCTGTCTGCGGCTAAATGACGAAAACCATTCGTTAAAACGAACGTACGGACGAACGTCCGCTAAATAAACTAAACCGGGAAAAAAATAAACTGATCTAAAAAAAAGAAAACGACCGCGATTTTTATAAAAAAACCGGATGGTTAACCGATGAAGACTGGCGGCGGCGGCGGCTACCTCCGGCGGCGGCGAACTCCGGCGGGGCGGCAGCGGTCGGCGGCGGCGCGCGGCGGCTCGGGGCGGCGGCTAGGGGCGGCGGCGGCTAGGGTTAGGGCGGGGCTGGGTGGCTCGGGCTAGGCTTCCCCGGCTTATAAATGCCGGTCGGGCTAGAGTCTGGGTCGGGTACGGCCCGGCTAGGTCCGTTCGTTTTTTTTAAATAGTTTCGCGCAGAAAAACAAATAAAAGAAATACTAAACAGACTCCAAAAATCCCGAAATAAATTTTGCCCGAAATCTAAAATCAAGCCGGACAAGGTGAACATTTATTTGGGGGCCTAAATGCAATTTTGAAAAACGCGCATTTTTTCTAAATTAGACTCCAAAAATCCCGAAATAAATTTTGCCCGACTTCTAAAATCAAGCCGGACAAGGTGAACATTTATTTGGGGTCCTAAATGCAATTTTGAAAAACGCGCATTTTTTCTAAATTCAAATAAAAAAGCGGAAAACTCCAAAATAAAAAATCTTATTTGATTTTTTTATCAAATCCTCAATATTCCTTTAATTTGGGAAAGTCATTTTATTCCCTCTTACTTATTTTTATAATTGGAATTATTGAAGATAAAATAATTAAATCAAATGATCCTATTTTCAAAATTTGATAAAACCCCAAATATGAAAATAACGAAATCCCCAACTCTCTCCATGGGTCCTTGAGTTGCGTAGGATTTCTAGGATCAAGCCAAAATGCAAATAAAATATGATATGCAATGATGATCTATGTATAACATTCCAAATTGAAAATTTGGGATGTTACAGGTGGCGTTCCCAAAGTCCTTGTTGAGGCCGGCGGTGAGGGTGCTGATGAGGAGCTCGTCGCCGACTGTCTCACCGAGATCACAGAGCTATTCGGCAAGCTTTTTGAGGTGCATGCAAAAATCATCGATGGACGAGCCAAGCTGCTGGCACCCGTAAAACTCGCCGTCGAGAAGGACCTTGCGCTGTAGTTTGTTGTCGGTGAAGAGGCCGTTGAGCTTAGTCCAGACGGCGTAGGCGTCGTCATCATCATCCACCATCGTGTGGAAAAGGTCGCTGGAGATGGTGAGGTAGAACCAGCAGATGATGGTGGAGTCAAGGATCATCCACTCCTTGTCGTAAATCATGAGGATCGAGTCCACGGTGCCATCGACGTGGCCATGGAGTAGGTACTCGCGAAACACCAAGGAGAAGTACCGCTTCCAAGTGGAGTAGGGTGCAGTGGATTGATCAAGCACCACCGAAACACGCTCGTGGATGTTGAGATAGCGGACCAGGGTGACCTCGGGACCGACGAAGGGGTTGGAAACGGTGGAGGAAGAGGAGCTCATGGCGTGGCGTGGGAGGTGGAGGCGGCGCGGGTTGGGGTTAGGGTTTGGGGCGGTGCGGTGCGGGTTGGGGTGAGGGTTGGGTGGAGGAGGGAGTGCGGAAGCGGGAAAGCAGTGGCAACCGGTGGCAGCGGAGGCTAGAGGAAGGCCGGCGACGGCGGGTGGTGGGCAGGGCAGCGGCGACCGGCGGCGGTGGCGGCGGCAAGTGGAAAGGCGGCGGCGGCGGTGGGTAGGGTTAGGTCGGCTAACTTGCGATAGATACCATGTAGAAGATGAAGTAGACTGTGCAAACACAATGCATTGATCGATGCATCAGGCACGTATATATGATGTACAGAGGGGGATCACAACCTCACCTATACATATGAACTAGGAAGTGGACCCCAGACACAATATACACGTACACATATATTCAACACATCGGTTTGTGGAGGATAGAAAAAAATTGGTGGAGTGAGGAGGTGGGACCAGGGCCAACATAATCTAAGTACGAAATGATGAACCTACTCCCCTTTAATAGTAAAAATAAAAGAAATTATATTTGTAATCGAATCCCGCTAAACAATCTTTCTATTTCTTTTGAATAATAATACTACAATAGACAATAGTGCATGAACAAACAAACTACTGATATTTCGATAACTAAACATAAAGAAATTATTTTAATTTGTTCTTCATGGGATTCTGAATGGTGTGTCTGATCGAACTATGTATCTCTTAGAACCATTGGATTTCTACGTAGAGGGAAAGAACCATTCCAGCCTGGAAGATTTCGTTGGAGTGTGACCTCTGAGTGAAACCAGACTCGTTTTTCCAGTCTTCATGTCATATACACAGTAACTGGTAATGCCATCGACAAGCTTTCGGCAGTCGGAGCACCTGCAGGGGGCGGGCCGCCGCATTGCCCGTGCCCATGCCCAGTCGCTGCCTAGAACAAACACACGGTTCCCTCCTTGAAAACTCCGGTGATACTGCTCCGACGAGCCTCCCACTGCAAGCGCTCTAGAGCCCGTCGTGCCAACAAATAGGAGCTGGTTGCTCATGTCCTTCACCGCCGACCATTGGCCCTTATCCAAGTCTGCTTCGAATACATGCAAGCTCATCGTGTGGTGATCAGTCACCACGTCCATGATTCTCCAGCGGACCATCATCAGCTTTTGGTTGTCCGACGATGTCACCAGGTAATATTTTGCGTGGGGTGCCCTATGTTCTCCCTTGATGACATGCTCAACTCGACTCTGAGATAGTGCCGCTGCCTCTCCGACGAGAAACTCATGGACGAATAGATCCCTGTTCCAGCCGATAGCAAAGATCTTTCCTTGGTGGATGGTTACATCCATGTAGAAAAAGTCCAGACCATGGTAGTGACCAGCGGACGTGCCGGCCGCATGTGACCATGAAAGCGGCTGCGGCGTGCCCTGCAGGAAACATGCAAAGTTGGGAGCTGGTGCGACGTTGAACGGACCGCCTAGGAACATGGCGACGACGAGTTGATGCGACTGGATGATGATCTTCAACACAGATCACGAGTTCCGAGGTATGAGATTGCAGATGGCGGTGACATCGTGAGGACGGTTGGCGCGTCGCTTGTAGCGGCATGGGACCTCGATGGCCGGCGTGGCTCCGGCTCCGGAGAATGGGTCATGAAGGAAGCATCTATGGGATGGCCTGTGCTGGTACAGAAGCAAGCTGCCGTAGGAAGCGTGGACGAGGCCATTGCTGGGCGTGGCAAATAGGCGCACCTTGATAGCCGAGTTTGATGACTGTGGGAATGTGTTGTCTTGTCGAGTGCATGATCTAATGCTTGACTTTATTGACGGAACCTCGTCAGAGAGCGGGGAGCTCCCGCATTGCATTAAGAAGAAGAGAATTGGTCCAGTTAATAATGGAAACTGGACCCAAAAACTGTACATGGCACGGTTAATCAAGGAAAACCGGCGAAGACCACACACACCCGACTAGCACTCAAGGAACATCGTCCGAGCCGGATACAAGAGTGCCTAGGCCCAAGACCATCGACAACACAACACACCCAACCAAATCAACCTCTGCAACCTCAAGAACACGCCTGCACCCAGATGTGCACTCGTGCCTAACCTTCAGAAAAATGCTATTACACATTAACCTCCACCAAGGCACGAATTGCCTGGATCGCCATCGACGTGAGCGGTTTCTTGTACATCCGCAAATAAGACTTCATCTTCTCTTGCACATCCTCCTCGGTGACTTTCTTAGATGTCGTTCCCTTTGGTAGCTCCCCAAAAGCCTCCGCCAACCTATATTCAGCACGCTTGGCAGTCGGGATGTTGCAACTTTTGTTCTTCTTATCCAAACGTCCACTACACCTCTCGGAACAAGTAGATGCCCCTTCAATCTGCACATGAATCGGTGTTTCGAGCAAGGACCGCGGCGCTGTGCAACTGAAGCTACTTAGGAATTCATCCAGCAAGGTGGTTGAAGCCGGACCTTGAGGCATGCCAATGTCACCAAGTAGCTCCTCGGACCCCGAAGACATCATATTGGTAGTGCCCCCTGAAGAAAGCATCACTGGAGAGGAGACCAAGGGAGGCACCTCTGCAGCCAAGCCAGCAGGCAAAACCACCTCAATCTGCTCCATGTCCTTGCTCACTTTGACTATCTCCTCAATCGTTCCTTGCTCCTCCTCGTGTTGAATCACCATCTTGTGCAAATCTACATCCAAAGTAGGAAAAACATCTGCAGGGAGCGCCATAGTAGCCAGTACCTCGGACGAGCAACCAGCCACACTAATCTCACTGACACCCTTAGCACAAGCAACAACGAGAGGCGCCTGTTCCTCATGCTCACACCAGGGGGGAGGCGGATCCATCAGTGCCGAGGAAGAGAAAGGTCCCCCACTGATCCTCGTAGTCCCACCCTCTCGCACCTCAGGAGACCCATTGATGGCCGGCCAAGAAACAACACTGCCACTGATAGCCTCCAGCCGCTCTAAGAGGCTCGAAACCTGAACCGCCCAACCCTGCAGAGCGAACGCCATGTCGCGGAGAGGCTGAATGACCTCCTCAGTACGAGCAGCAGCCAGGGCTTGCACCTCGGTGCGCAGCGCCTCGATCTGAGCTACAAAGTGGGGTTGGAGCAGCCCCAATTCAGTAGCAATGGAAGACTTGACGAGGTCGGCAAGACCTGAGCAGGGGGAGCCGGAGTTGCTACAAGGCGCCTCCTGAACGAGCACAGCCGGAGAGGCAGCAAGGGAGGCCAATGAGCGAAGTCGCGGATCTGGCGGAGGCGCGTGGCAGGGTGGCGCATCCGCTGACCGACGTGGAGAGGCCGCAGGCGAGGGGGAGTGGCGGGTTGAAGCTTGTCTAGCCGGAAGGCGTGTCGGGCACTCCCGCTCGCGGTGGCCAGAGATGCCACAACCCAGGCACCTTATAGGGTCGCGGCAGTCAGCCACAAAGTGCTCCGACGCGACGCAACGGAAGCAGCGGCCGTACGTTCTCCTCTTGAAGGTGAGGGAGAGACCGACCCCTTTCCTGGGAGATGGAGCAGGCGCCTTCTCCATCCACGAATGACGCTGTCCCCCAACCTCCACCCAAAGCTGCTCGGAAGAGGCCACAAGTGCCTCGGCGACCAGCTTCGGCGTAGAGTTCACGGGAAGGCGAGGTGGAGGAGGTGGCAGCAGGAGCTCAGAGCACCCCAGGGAGCAAGGGACGGGAGCCTCCAGCCCTCCAACGGCGGCAGCAAGCGAGGGATCTGGATCTGGATCGGGAGGGGGGCAGGGAGCGGGGGGTGGAGGTGGAGTGGTGGCTGGGAGGGCTGCTGGGGAGAGGGAGGTGGAAGCTGAGGAGGCCATGAGACAAGGATGAGGAGGAGCTCGGGGATCGAATCTACGCGGCGGCGGCCGCGGCGGCGGCGGCGGCCGCGGCGGTGGCGGCAGCGTCGCGGGAGCTCGCTCTCATGTGGATGGGGGTTCCTAGCTCTCCATATGTCAGTGAGTGAGTATTGCTTGACTTTATCATACAGAAGTCCACAGAAGAAAACTTTTTCACTGTAACTAAGGAATCCCCTGTAATTCATGATCCACATACCATGAAAGGCTCCATGGAAGTTCGCCGATTGTCCCTCCAACTCAGAAATACATAATGCAATCATGTGCTAGGGAACATTGCTCTGGCCCAAGTTAGGTCAGTTAACTTTTGGGGCCCTGGTCAATGTATGCCTTCTCTCTCGAGGTTTCAACTTGTGCGAGTTCTACATCTTGATGTGTATGATTCCAAGGAAGAGCAATATGATCTGCCTTCGATACGCAGTTTGTTCCTGCTGACATATTTGAGGATCAGAGGTTTGAAGTGTGATGAACTACTAAAACAATTGCAAACACTGAAACATTTGAAGTCATTGGAGATAGTCGGTGGAGGAAATCGTCGAGAGCTGGATGTTCTCTACTTACCCTCAATGTTGTGGCATCTCATTGTTCCTAAAAACTTGGCTTTGTTTGGTGAGATTGGCAGGATGGAAGCGCTTCGTACTCTGCATGAGCCCTTCATTATACATGTGGAGATCTTGAAGGGACTCGGTAATCTGAAGAACTTAAGGGAGTTAAAGCTATATCTCTTTGGATTCAGTGATTTTGAAGATGCCCTACTCCCTTCACTCTGTAGGCTTGACAGCCTTCGATCCCTAACCACTGTTGGGTACACCTTAGGATATGATTGTTTGACTTATTGGAACCCACCTCTGTGCCATCTTCATAGACTGCATGTACTGAACTGCCCCTTCTCCGTGGTCCCCGATTGGATTTTGCAACTCAAAAATCTGAAAAGCTTGGAGATGCAACTTGTATCTTTTTTTTGACGGGCCGAGATGCAACTTGTATCACTGGCAAGGGTTGGTGTCGAGGTTCTTGCCAGTCTGACCTCGCTGGTGCACCTTATACTGCGTGTCAAGGACAGTGTAAGGGATCATGCTCCCGAAGAAGACGTCGTTGTTGTCCGTGGTGCGACGTTCCCAAACCTCAAGTATCTTGTCTTTGCGCATGAAGTGCCCTGCCTTACATTCGAGGCAGGCGCTACGCCAAGGCTTCAGAACCTGACTATAGAGTGTTGTGCGCAAGCAGTGCGTCAAGCCGATGGTGTACTCAATGGCATCGAGCGCCTAGGGAGCCTCAGGGCGTGCAAGGTGCATATTTACAAGTGGGCCAATCTCTTCAGGGAGAGTTTTGATAGGTTTGCTGCTGTGGCACAAGGAGGGGAACACGTATTTCAGGAGGAGGCTCCATACATGCAGGTGCAGAGTCTTCGGGCCGCGATCAGCAAGGCGATCAACAAGCACCCGGGGAATCCCAGTGTCACCATTGTAACTTTTTGATAGTGCAATCAAGCGAAGGAGATGGGAGGAAGCGCCCAAGTCAAAATGGTAGGCAGAAAATCTCCATACTTTTGTGCCGCTTTGTTTTTCTTTCTGTTGTGTGAAACTAAAACATATTACTTAAGCAAATGCAGCACCTGAAATTTTACACACTAGGGCTTTGACAGAACTCCACCAAGAAGCATGTCACATATTTCCAGTACATGGTTTTGTTGAGTACGTAATCCTCTCCGCTCACTAATTCATGTTGGCATAACTGTGGAATACTATGCAGGTGTTGTTCTTGTGTATCAACCGGTTGCAATGTGAGCAGATGGAAGCTGGGTCCAAGTGTTTGGAGTGTTGGGCTGCAGTACAAGGAGCAAAAGGAAGCTGATGTGGTGTTACGAGGGAGCTTATGTCCCAATCTGAATGATGATTGGGTAATAATCTTTCTCATGCTAAGTTGATATGGTGTGGTCTATCATGTGTTGAGCTTGTAATTCTTTATAACTTAGACACTAATAAACATTGGGTTGTGTGCCTTGTACTGCAGCCCAAGAGGACTTTTTTCATTCTTATCAATACATGGTTCTCCTTTTCTATCAACTTGATGGCACCAGTGCTTTGTCTAACTCCGAGAACTCCGGTTGGAGGCTTTAGTTATTATGGGATAAGTTGTTCAGGAAGCAGAACATCTGTTATAGAGGCTTTTTACGATACATCATTGATGGCAGTTTGGGCATGAGAGAGGGATATAACAGGAGACCTTTTACGGTACATCAGATTAATTTAGACCCTTTATTTCTGTGATTTAATGGCTCAGATGCCACAATACTATTGCAGAATTTGGGCAGTATATTAAGGTATAAAGGGTATTTTGGGATAGTTCGGTCAATGATCCACCGGGGTACGCGCTTTCACCGGCGCGCGCCCCATGCATGTTCTCAGGCCGCCGGGAGGTGCTTGTTGGCCTTGGTCTCGAATGTACGATGCTCGCCAGACGAGCTCTTCCAGGCGAAGACGCATACGTACGCGTATCGCGTACACAACGTTGCTTGTCTGATGCGTCTCTTGGCTGGTGCTCTTGGACTACGCACGGAGTAAGTATCGAGGGCTCAAGGCTAGCTACCCAAAGCTAGTTGCTGGATATATTCTGCAGGAAGGCACACGCGCGTACACCAGCTAGCTAGCTTTGTTGAGGAGCAGAGGGCAGCAAGACGCGAAGACGGGATGGAGAACCTGCGGAGCTCTGATGTACACGTCAATGAAGATAGAGGGCGCTGCCGGTTGTGGCAGGGAAGTTGGTCCAGGGTGCCCGTCCTTGGGCACGACGGGAGGCGAGGGCATTCGGCCGAGGAGTAGGCGACTGCCAGTTGAGGCGGGTAGGCGGCGTCTGGATGCCGGAGGACCGGGGGGCAGCGCGGGCGTGGAAAAGATGGAGCTTTGCATATCAAAACGCATATAGACGACTAATCCCCGTAACAAAGAATTACCAATCTGTCCTTGAGTCAAATCCGGAGTCGGCTCATATTGACCCTTTGATAAACAAAATACTACCCATCATATTTGGTAGTATGATGTATCGTAAAAAGCCTCTAGTTCTTCTCCGCTCAAATGGTGGTGGGTGGCACGGGCCGCGGCACGATGCCAGGAGGTCCTCCATGGTGTATCTCCAGCGGCTCCGGCTCCTCAGGGCTCGCAATATCCATTGCCTACACTGATCGATGGAGGAAGGCCGCTCGTGGGAGGGAATGTTGGAATTTTGCTAGTAGGCCTTTGGCCCAAAGCCCAACTAAAATTATAAAATTCTCTTGGCCCATTCATGCACACATGTGAGTGGAGTGAGTGAGGCTAAAGTTTAGTCCCACCCCGGAAGTTGAGAGAGAGTTGCACCTCTTTATAAGGTGAGCTCTTCTACCACTTGTATGAGCATGAGAAGAGGAGACCTACACACGCGCTCCTCCTCCTCGCTCGCCTCGCCTCGTCACGATGCGCCGAGCCGCGCCGCGGGTTGCGGGATTGAGCCGAGCCGAGGACAAAGCTATGCATGTTGTCTATAAATTAAACGACTAAGGTCTGATCGTGGTGGAGAGTATTTTTCCAATGAACTCCCTACTCACCTCAGTCAAATGGGGTAGCCGAAAGAAAGAACTGAACTCTAACTGATATGGTTAACACCATGTTAGACACATCGGGTCTTTCCAAAGAATGATGGGGGGAGGCGCTAATGACTGCGTGTCATGTCCTAAACCGAGTTCCCATAAAGCATAAGACCATTACTCCGTTTGAGGAATGGGAAAGGCAAAGATCGAAACTCTCTTACCTACGTACTTGGGGTTGTTTGGCGAAAGTCAATATACCAATTCCCAAGAAGCGCAAGCTTGGACCAAAAATCGTGGATTGTGTTCTTCTGGGCTATGCTTTTTATAGCATCGGCTATAGATTTTTGATAATAAAATCTGAGGTATCCGACATGCATGTTGGTACGATTATGGAGTCGAATGATGCAACTTTCTTTGAGGACATATTTCCTATGAAGGATATGTCGAGTTCATCAAATTAGGAGATGCCTACTCCATCTAGTGAGGAACCCACTGTAATTCCTGAACCCACCATTGCGATGGAACACGTTGAGAATCCTGTTGAGGGTGACAATGGAACTCCTGTGAGGAGTAAGAGACAAAGGACTGCAAAGTTTTTTGGTGATGATTTCATTGTGTACCTCGTGGATGACACATCCATGACTATTTCAGAAGCCTATGCATCTCCTAATACTGACTACTGGAAGGAAGCTGTACGTAGCGAGATGGATTCCATCTTAGCTAACGGTATCTGGGAGATCACTGATCGTCCTTATGGGTGCAAACCTGTAGGATGTAAGTGGGTGTTCAAGAAGAAGTTTAGACCTGATGGTACGATTGAAAAGTACAAGGCACAGCTTGTGGCCAAGGGTTATACCCAGAAAGAAGGTGAAGACTTCTTTCACACTTACTCACCCGTGGCTAGACCGACCATAATTCGGGTGCTACTATCACTGGCTGCCTCTCATGGTTTTCTCGTTCATCAAATGGACGTTAAGACAGCTTTCCTCAATGGAGAGTTGAAGGAGGACATTTACATGGATCAGCTAGATGATTTTGTAGTACCTGGTCAGGAAGGAAATGTGTGCAAGTTATTAAAGTCTTTATATGGCCTTAAACAAGCTCCTAAGGAGTGGCATGAGAAGTTCGAGAGAACATTAACTGCTGCCGGCTTTGTAGTAAATGATGGTGACAAGTGCGTGTACTATCGCTATGGTGGGGGCGAAGGAGTTATTCTTTGTCTGTATGTCGACGACATACTGATCTTTGGAACCAAACTTGATTTAATTAAGGAGGTGAAGGATTTCTCATCTTGCTGTTTTGAGATGAAGGATCTAGGAGTAGCTGATGTTATCTTAAACATCAAGCTGTTGAGAGATGAGAATGGTGGGATCACACTGCTTCAGTCTGACTATGTGGAAAAGGTCTTGAGTCCTTTTGGGTATAGCGACTGCACGCCTTCTCCAACTCCATATGATGCTAGTGTGTTGCTTCGAAAGAACCGACGGATTGCTAGAGATCAACTGAGGTATTCTCATATTATTGGCTCGCTTATGTATTTGGCGAGTGCCACGAGGCCTGACATCTCTTTTGCTGTGAGCAAGCTGAGTCGGTTTGTGTCAAAACCGGGAGATGATCATTGGCATGCGCTTGAGAGAGTTATGCGCTATTTGAAAGGCACCCGAAGCTATGGGATTCACTACACCGGGTATCCAAGGGTACTGGAGGGTTATAGTGACTCAAACTAGATATCTGATGCTGATGAGATTAATTAAGGCCACAAGTGGTTATGTTTTCACACTTGGTGGTGGCGCTGTTTTCTGGAAGTCTTGCAAGCCGACCATCTTAACGAGGTCAACTATGGAAGCAGAACTCACATCATTAGACACTGCCACCGTTGCAGCAGAGTGGCTTCGTGAACTCTTGATGGACTTACCTATGGTTGAAAAACCAATACCCCCTATCCTGATGAACTGTGATAATCAAACTGTGATCGTCAAAATAAACAGTTCAAAGGACAATATGAAGTCCTCGAGGCATGTGAAGAGGAGACTGGAATCTATCAGAAAATTGAGGAACTCCGGAGTTATTACGTTGGATTATATCCAAACGTCAAAAAAATTGACAGATCCCTTCACAAAGGGTCTATCATGTAATGTGATAGATAATACATCGATGGAGATGGGTGTGAGACCCACCGCATGAGTTGTCCATAGTGGTAACCCACTCTATGTGATCGGACATCCCGTGAAGTAGAAGTGGGAGACAAGCTGTTGGTCAGCTGGGAGGAGAGTATCCCTATATTACCTATCCCACTCCATGAAGATGCAATACTCTCCTAATCTGCATGGCAGGTTGATACTTATCTTAATGTGTTCCAAGTGGCTTATTCGGGTAAGCAGAGATGTTGTCTTGCAGAACATCTTCTGAGGAACACACCTATATGAATTTGACTATTAACGTCGTAGTCTGTGAGAATTGGGTGTTCTCTAATAAATTCATGAAAAGGCCTTGGAGTATGACGTATGCGCTCCACCCGCGGGGAAGCCTTGCGGCATCCCAGTATCGGTTAAGAATTTGTGTGAAACTAGTCTCGCAGAAAACTTGTAGTTCAAGGCATAGTCCACTATTCAAGTTGTGATCTAGTGTAGCATAAATCTCTAAATGAAAGTTCAACTTCACAATCTCCACTAAGCACGGGTGTATAAACAATGTTTTGGAACTAAATGATGAGATATGCCAATGGGACTTTGTGGGGGATTCTTGGAATTTTGCTAGTAGGCCTTTGGCCCAAAGCCCAACTAAAATTCTGAAATTCTCTTGGCCCATTCATGCACATATGTGAGTGGAGTGAGTGAGGCTAAAGTTTAGTCCCACCCCGGAAGTTGAGAGAGAGTTACACCTCTTTATAAGGTGAGCTCTTCTACCACTTGTATGAGCATGAGAAGAGGAGACCTACACATGCGCTCCTCCTCCTCGCTCGCCTCGCCACGCCACGCCTCGCCACGCCTCGTCACGCCGCGCCACGGGTTGCGGGATTGAGCCGAGCCGAGGACAGAGCTACGCACGTTGTCTATATTTTTGCTGCTCGGGAAAAATTAATGACTCGTGATGACTCGCACGTTAATTAATTGAACCGTTTCCGATTCTTTTGGATCGTGATGACTCGGACGTGGGGTTTACTCCCACGACCTACCCGGCCCGCACTATATAGTCAGGCAGACGTCTACCCTAGCCGCCGTCGCTTCGTATGGTTTCTCACCACCGTTTCAGATCATTGCGCCGCCAAGCAAGTCTTCTCCATCCCTCCTTTCGGCGTGCACCGGGAGAAGGGACAGCAGGCCTCCGGAACCCCGCCTCTCGTGATCCTGTACGGGAGAGGGGCAATCAGGTTTTTGGGGAGCGCACTCGCGCGACTGTTGGCAGCGATGACTTCGCAAACGATGACTTCTTTCCCGACCTCGGCAACCTCATCCTCGACGACATGGGCGACAACGTCAACGCCGGCGGTGCTGCTCCCGCTGCACCGTATGTGATTCTATCCTTCCTGTTCGAGATCGTGGTAGAATTCATGTTTCTAGTATGTGCCCTAGATGTGATCTGTTCATCTGCTATGCTAGCTCGCATGATTAGTTTAATCTCTGCTACTGTAGTCATGCTTTATCTTCTAATTATTCAGATTAAATCTCGTAGTAACTTGCTCATATTTCCAACAATCCAAAAACTTGATTATAGGCAATTTACTCTGAGTGGTTTTGCTGCGCATCTGAAGCCGCCTGCCTTTAAGGGGGCGCAATATAAGAGGTGGAGCACGAGAGCAGTCTACTGGTTTCAAACCATGGGCTGCTATGACGCCACCAAGGGCAAGCCTGAGGGCGATCTTCATACAGCACAGCTGAAAGCTTTCGAGAAGATCGATACCCTCTTAAAGGCGCTCTTCTGAGTGTTCTTGATGACTCCATTGTGGATTCATATATGTTGTTTGACAACGGCAAGGACATGTGGGCTGCGCTCGAGGCCAAGTTTGGTGCCTCGGACGCCGGCAGCGAGTTGTACGTCATAGAGCAATTCTATGACTACAAGATGACTGATGAGCGCCCTGTTGTACAGCAGGCTCATGATATACAGTCGCTCGCAAAATAACTTGAGTACTTCAAGTGTGTGTTGCCAGAGGCATCATTGCCAAGCTTCCACCTTCGTGGAACAATTTTGCTACTTCCCTGAAACACAAGAGACAAGAGTTTTCCGTTGCAGATCTCATTGGTACTCTTGATGTTGAAGAGAAGGCGAGAGCAAAGGACACACGTGCTCGAGTTGCTGAGGGAGGTTCTAGTGCCCACATGGTACAGAAGAAGCACTGCCAGCCCAACAAGTTCAAAAACAATAAGAACAAAACTCAGGGCAAAGGCAAGTTTGATACAAAGAACAAGCCATCACATTCTACCAACTTCAAGAAGAATTCTCATAAGAAGGGGAAGGGACTTTGCCATGTCTGCGGTGATCATAATCACTGGGCTCCGAAGTGTCCTAACTGCTTTGAGGAGCGCGAACATGAGAAGAGCGGCAAGTCCGCTAATGTTGTCATCGGTGATATTGATATGAAGGAATCAGGGTACGGTATTTTTCCTACCATCCTTTCAGTATTCCAATCCCTTGATTGGTTAATTGACACCGGTTCCAATGTACATGTTTGTGCTGACGCCTCCATGTTTTCTTCTTACCAGGCAACGGGGACTTCACCCGTGCTGATGGGGAACGGGTCACATGCCATCGTTCGAGGTGTTGGCACGGTCGATCTGAAGTTTACTTCGGGGAAGACTATGCGTCTGAAGAACGTTCATCATGTGCCGTCCATAAATAAAAATCTCGTTAGCGGTTCCCGTTTATGTCGAGATGGTTTTAAGTTGGTTTTCGAATCCAATAAAGTTGTAATTTCTAAGTATGGACAATTTGTTAGAAAAGGCTATGAGAGCGGAGGCTTGTTCCGCCTATCTTTGTCACTAAAGTTATTAATAATGTTTGCCACAACAATGAGTCTAATATTTGGCATTCACAACTTTGTCACATTAACTTTGGTTGCATGACGCGGCTACCCATATATGAATTTAATTCCAAAAATCTCTACTGTCAAAGGCTCTAAGTGCCAAGTATGTGTGCAAGCTAAGCAACCTCACAAGTCCCATAAGACTGCAGAGGCAAGAGACTTGGCGCCACTAGAGCTTATACATTCTGATCTTTGTGAGATGAATGACGTGTTGACAAAAGGTGGAAAGAGATACTTCATGACGTTGATTGATGACTCCACTAGATATTGTTATGTGTATCTCCTGAAATCAAAAGATGAGGCTTTAACTTTCTTCAAAAACTATAAAGCTGAGGCAGAGAACCAACTTGATCGAAAAATTAAACGGCTTAGGTACGATCGTGGTGGAGAGTATTTTTCCAATGAATTTGATCTGTTTTGTGCGGAACATGGTATAATCCATGAGAGGACGCCTCCCTACTCACCTCAATCAAATGGGGTAGCCAGAAGAAAGAACCAAACTCCAACTGATATGGTTAACACCATGTTAGACACATCGGGTCTTTCCAAGGAATGGTGGGGGGAGGCGCTAATGACTGCATGTCATGTCCTAAACCGAGTTCCCACAAAGCATAAGACCATGACTCTGTTTGAGGAATGGGAAAGGAAAAGATCGAAACTCTCTTACCTACGTACTTGGGGTTGTTTGGCGAAAGTCAATATACCAATTCCCAAGAAGCGCAAGCTTGGACCAAAAACCGTGGATTGTGTTCTTCTGGGCTATGCTTTTCATAGCATCGGCTATAGATTTTTGATAATAAAATCTGAGGTATCCGACATGCATGTTGGTACGATTATGGAGTCGAATGATGCAACTTTCTTTGAGAACATATTTCATATGAAGGATATGTCGAGTTTATCAAATCAGGAGATACCTACTCCATCTAGTGAGGAATTCACTGTAATTCCTGAACCCACCATTGCGATGGAACACGTTGAGAATCCTGTTGAGGGTGACAATAGAACTCCTGTGAGGAGTAAGAGACAGAGGACTGCAAAGTCCCTTGGTGATGATTTCATTGTGTACCTCGTGGATGACACACCTAGGACTATTTCAGAAGCCTATGCATCTCCTGATGCTGACTACTGGAAGGAAGCTGTACGTAGCGAGATGGTTTCCATCTTAGGTAACGGTACCTGGGAGATCACTGACCGTCCTTATGGGTGCAAACCTGTAGGATGTAAGTGGGTGTTCAAGAAGAAGCTTGGACCTGATGGTACGATTGAAAAGTACAAGGCACGGCTTGTGGCCAAGGGTTATACCCAGAAAGAAGGTGAAGACTTCTTTGACACTTACTCACCCATGGCTAGACTGACCACAATTCGGGTGCTACTATCACTGGCTGCCTCACATGGTCTTCTCATTCATCAAATGGACGTTAAGACAGCTTTCCTCAATGGAGAGTTGAAGGAGGAAATTTACATGGATCAGCTAGATGATTTTGTAGTACCTGGTCAGGAAGGAAAGGTGTGCAATTTATTAAAGTCTTTATATGGCCTTAAACAAGCTCCTAAGGAGTGGCATGAGAAGTTCAAAAGAACATTAACTGCTGCCGACTTTGTAGTAAACGATAATGACAAGTGCGTGTACTATCACTATGGTGGGGGCGAAGGAGTTATTCTTTGCCTGTATGTCGACGACATACTGATCTTTCGAACCAAACTTGATTTAATGAAGGAGGTTAAGGATTTCTTATCTCACTGTTTTGAGATGAAGGATCTAGGAGTAGCTGATGTTATCTTAAACATCAAGCTGTTGAGAGATGAGAATGGTGGGATCATACTGCTTCAGTCTCACTATGTGGAATAGTTCTTGAGTCGTTTTGGGTATAGCGACTGCACACCTTCTCCAACTCCATATGATGCTAGTGTGTTGCTTCGAAAGAACCGACGGATTGCTAGAGATCAACTGAGGTATTCTCAGATTATTGGCTCGCTTATGTATTTGGCGAGTGCCACGAGGCCTGACATCTCTTTTGCTATGAGCAAGCTAAGTCGGTTTGTGTCAAAACCGGGAGATGATCATTGTCATGCGCTTGAGAGAGTTATGCGCTATTTGAAAGGCACCGCGAGCTATGGGATTCACTACACCGGGTATCCAATGATACTGGAGGGTTATAGTGACTCAAACTGGATATCTGATATTGATGAGATTAAGGCCACAAGTGGTTATGTTTTCACACTTGGTGGTGGCGCTGTTTCCTGGAAGTCTTGCAAGCAGACCATCTTAACGAGGTCAACTATGGAAGCAGAACTCACAACATTAGACACTGCCACTGTTGAAGCAGAGTGGCTTCGTGAACTCTTGATGGACTTACCTATGGTTGAAAAACCAATACCCCATATCCTGATGAACTGTGATAATCAAACTGTGATCGTCAAAATAAACAGTTCAAAGGACAATATGAAGTCCTCAAGGCATGTGAAGAGGAGACTGAAATCTGTCAGAAAATTGAGGAACTCCGGAGTTATTATGTTGGATTATATCCAAATGTCGATAAATTTGGCAGATCCGTTCACAAAGGTCTAATGTGATAGATAATGCATCGACGGAGATGGGTCTGAGACCCACCGCATGAGTTGTCCATAGTGGTAACCCACTCTACGTGATCGGAGATCCCGTGAAGTAGAAGTGGGAGACAAGCTGTTGGTCAGCTGGGAGGAGAGTATCCTTATATTACATATCCCACTCCATGAAGATGCAATACTCTCGTGATCTGCATGGCAGGTTGATATTTATCTTAATATGTTCCAAGTGGCTTATTCGGGTAAGCAGAGATGTTGTCCTGCAGAACATCTTATGAGAAACGTCGCAGTCTGTGAGAATTAGGTGTTCTCTAATAAATTCATGAAAAGGCCCTGGAGTATGACGTATACGCTCCACCCGCGGGGAAGCCTTGCGGCAGCCCAGTATCGGTCAAGAATTGGTGTGAAACTAGTCTCGCAGAAAACCTGTAGTTCAAGGCATAGTCCACTATTCAAGTTGTGATCTAGTGTAGCATAAATCTCTAAGTGGAAGTTCAACTTCACAGTCTCCACTAAGCACCGGTATATAAACAATGTTTTGGAACTGAATGATGAGATGTGCCAATGAGACTTTGTGGGGGATTCTTGGAATTTTGCTAGTAGGCCTTTGGCGCAAAGCCCAACTAAAATTCTGAAATTCTCTTGGCCCATTCATGCACACATGTGAATGGAGTGAGTGAGGCTAAACTTTAGTCCCACCCCGGAAGTTGAGAGAGAGTTGCACCTCTTTATAAGGTGAGCTCTTCTACCACTTGTATGAGCGTGAGAAGAGGAGACCTACACGCGCACTCCTCCTCCTCGCTCGCCTCGACGCCGCGCCGCGCCGCGGGTTGTGGATTGCGGATTGCGGGATTGAGCCGAGCCGAGGACAGAGCTATGCACGTTGTCTATATTTTTACTGCTCGGGAAAAATTAATGAGTCATTAATTAAAACGGACGCGCTAATTATTCGTATGGTTTCTCACCACCGTTTCAGATCATTGCGCGGCCAAACAAGTCTTCTCCATCTCTCCTTTCGGCGTGCACCGGGAGAAGGGCAGCAGGCCTCCGGAACCCCGCCTCTCGTGATCCTGTACGGGAGAGGGCCGATCAGGTTTTTGGGGAGCGCACTCGCGCGACTGGTGGCAACGACGACTTCTTCCCCGACCTCGGCAACCTCATCCTCGACGACATGGGCGACAACGTCAACGCCGGCGGTGCTGCTCCCGCTGCACCGTATGTGATTCTATCCTTCCTGTTCGAGATCGTGGTAGAATTCATGTTTCTAGTATGGGTCCTAGATGTGATCTGTTCATTTGCTATGCTAGCTCGCATGATTAGTTTAATCTCTGCTACTGTAGTCATGATTTATCTTCTAATTATTTGGATTAAATCTCGTAGTAACTTGCTCATATTTTCAACAGGGAAATGAGGTGGGTGTGAGGGGAGCGAGTAGGTTTCATGCACAGTTTTGTCCCGAGGTTTTCTTCATCGGGTTGTGGAGGATAGGAAAAAATGGTGGGGTGATGAGTTGGAAGTGGGACGAGGGCCAACATAATCTAAGTCTAAACGACGTAGCAGCTCCCCTTTAAACTTTAATAGTAGAGATGAAAGAAACTATATTTGTAATCAGATGCCTATAAAAACATTTCTATTTCTTTTGCATAACAATACTACATTAGACAGTAGCGCATGAACAAACAAAGTACTGATATTTCAACAATAACTAAACATAAAGAATTTATTTTAGTTTTTTTAGGGAAATAATTTATTTTAGTTTGCTCTTCAAGGGATGCTGAATGGTGTGTCTGATCGAACAATCCATCTGTTATAACCTTTGGATTTCTACGTAGAGGGAAAGAACCATTCCAACCTCGAAGATTTCGTTGGAGTGTGACCTCTTAGTGAAACCAGACTAGTTTTTCCAGTCTTCATGTCATATACACAGTAACTGGGGATGCCATCGACAAGCTTTCGGCAGTCGGAGCACCTGCAGGGGGCGGGCCGCCGCATTGCCCGTACCCATGCCCAGTCACTGCCTAGAACAAACACACGGTTCCTTCCTTGAAAACTCCGGCGATACTGCTCCGACGAGCCTCCCACTGCAAGCGCTCTAGAGCCCGTCGTGCCAACAAATAGGAGCTGGTTGCTCATGTCCTTCACCGCCGACCATTGGCCCTTATCCAAGTCTGCTTCGAATACATGCAAGCTCATCGTGTGGTGATCAGTCACCACGTCCATGATTCTCCAGCGGACCATCATCAGCTTTTGGTTGTCCGACGATGTCACCAGGTAATATTTTGCGTGGGGTGCCCTATGTTCTCCCTTGATGACATGCTCAACTCGACTCTGAGATAGTGCCGCTGCCTCTCCGACGAGAAACTCATGGACGAATAGATCCCTGTTCCAGCCGATAGCAAAGATCTTTCCTTGGTGGATGGTTACATCCATGTAGAAAAAGTCCAGACCATGGTAGTGACCAGCGGACGTGCCGGCCGCATGTGACCATGAAAGCGGCTGCGGCGTGCCCGGCAGGAAACATGCAAAGTTGGGAGCTGGTGCGACGTTGAACGGACCGCCTAGGAACGGCAAAAAACACAAATTTATATCTATGGACGAAAATAATTTACAAAGTAAACTGTCTTCGAAAAAATTTCACTCCACTGATCCTTTCATATAGCGTCCGACATCTAGACGTCACACTACACTATGCAACGCCTGACTGATAGACGCTACACGCTCCAAACTGTCAAAAAATTGCTAAGTCAATGTGCAACACCTAAGAGCTAGGCGCTATACTATACAGTGTAGCGCCTAAGCACTGGGCGTTGCACTATTTGGATTACAACAGCATCATCGTGTACAGCACGGTTGTATGTAGACGACATGCACGGAGCGTAATTCCGTCCGTGCATGCATGTACTACATGTACTGTGTGCTGCCCTGCCGCTTTTGATCAAGTACCATTGTATTTTATATGCATCAGGCGTGGCTGGGTAGTAGTGCTAGGGGAGTGTATTAATAAAGAGGAAAGGACCAAGAAGAGGTGAAGGGGTGATGGATGGATGGAGCCCAAGTCTAATAGGACAGGCAGCTGGAAAGCGACGGGAGATAGCACTGCTAGACACGCCTACATCGTATTAGAGGGAGTGCCACCTAGTGCGTAATGCAAGTATAGTGTGGCGTCTAATTTTTAGGCGTTGCATACTGACTTAGTAAATTTTAGATAGTTCGAAGTACGATGCTGATCAGATGTGTAGCGCCTGTCAGTCAGGCGCTTCATAGTATAGTGTGGCACCTAGATGTCGGACGTTACACGAAAGGATCAGTGGAGTAAAAAATTTCAAAGACAATTTATTTTATGAATTCTTTTCATCTATGGGTCAAATTTATGGATTTTGCCCCTAGGAACATGGCGACGACGAGTTGATGCGACTGGACGATGATCTTAAACACAGAGCACGGGTTCCGAGGTATGAGATTGCAGATGGCGATGACGTGGTGAGGACGGTTGGCGCGTCGCTTGTAGCGGCGTGGGACCTCGATGGCCGGCGTGGCTCCGGCTTCGGAGAATGGGTCACGGAGGAAGCATCTACGGGATGGCTACAGAAGCAGCTGCCGTAGGAAGTGTGGACGAGGCCATTGTTGGGCGTGGCAAATAGGCGCACCTTGCCGTCGACAAGGCTCTGGTAGGCGCCGCCACCAAGGTTGATGCAGGGCACGGCCGCAGGCAACAGCAGGCGCTGGTGTTCAGCGCAGAGGCGCCAGCCACGGCAGACGGCGGCGAAGCTGAGGCGGTCGTCGTGGGACGCGAGATGCGCGAGGACGAGGCCGAGGATCTCCAACGGCAAATCCGGCCAGCATGGCAGAGAACTGGAAGAGGTGCCGCCGGAGGTGGACTTTCCCAGGCAAAGACCCATGATGAGATCGCAAGAAATAGAGAGAGAAGACTTTGTGCGGCACACTTGTGCATTCACTTTTGATTTTATACTACAAGTTCCAATAGCTCGTTAATATCCTAACAAACAGCATAGATTGTGCGGTCGGTGGGTTAGCCGGTCCATGAGAATAGAGCTAGTAGGTGCGCTGACTAAACAGTTACCGTGGCGCGTAAAACAGCTGCTATGCATGGCCGCGACAGCGGTATATAAAGCTTATTTTTTTAGGATCAACGAAGCATGTTTCATTTTTTTAAAGAGTTTAATTAATATCAAGTGTTAGATATCAATTACATCCAGTCTCTGCACTAACAATATGTATAAAAATATCCATATTGCACACAACCAAAAAATAAAAAAAAGAGAGAACAAAATTAAAATACTACCCTGTCACGGTGGTCAATCATCCGCAGTAGTAGCACTCTAACCACCACTAAAAACTATAAAGAAGGTTTTTCAAAAAAAGCGCCTTCAAAAAGAAAACAATGCATAAGCGTTGTCGTTGCCCAATAAAAAATCACAGGTTTTCACCTTGGAGAAAGACTGCGTTTCCAAAAACAATGCCTTTCACAAGGCCGCTATCAGACACAACCAATAAAGGCCAGACCTTGGGTTTCATCCTGAAAATCATGACTCGGTACTCCAAAGAGCACCACCAACAAAGAAGTCCTCCAATGTTGCGGAGGCTACTACTACAAGTCACGTACCATCAGTCTCACAGGAACTTGTGCCCAATCTAGATGGGAACATACCCCGCCAGCCAAATCTAAACAACTGCATGCGAAGCAAAGTCTTCACCGTCTCCAAGACCCGCCATAGCCGTAGTAGGTCCTCCAACCACACCATGGCATTCTCCGTATGTGTTGATATCATGGAAATCTTGCTGCAGACATGTCTCAAGGTGTCAACAAAAACAGAGCTTTCCGATACTTCAGAGGTGGACTTTCCGAGACAAATACCCATCATAAGATCATAAAAAATCGAGAGAGAAGAGTTTGTGCGGCACACTTGATGCATTCACTTTCGGAGGATTTATACAACTTGCAACAGCTCGTGCTCAGCTTAATAAATCCTAACAAACAACCGAGAAGGTATGGGAGGTGGGTTAGCCGATCCTGGAGAATAGGACTCATGAGAGAAGATAACGATGAAGAGCCGGATGGATCAACCCAAAAACAGCCTGATCCGGATTTTCGGGAGGGGCGACTTCATGCTGCGGTGGTCGTACCTCCTCCTACCCGCCCCCTCCTCACCCTTGCCGGTGGCGGCCGCCGATGCCGGCGTGGCTACCATCGGCACTCGCGCGGGTCTGCGTGACTTGGAGGGCTGCAATCCGCCGGAAGTTTGCCGCATCCTGCATCGTCCGGCAGTTGCCGATGGCTCGGAAACGACCACCATCGACGCTCAGGCTGCAGGTTGGACTTGAGTGGGCAGCCCGCCAAATCTTACACGGATTAAGGGAATCTCCAACGTCAACACACAATTTTTCTCCCGCATCCGTCCGCGAGGGATTACTCCGCGGACACGGATGTGAAAGGACGACATCCAACCGTAGCCCCATCTATTTGATAATAGTTCGAACCAATTGAACAAAATTCATGCAAACCGGGCGAATTTTGATATAAACCCGAACGGATTTCGTATAAACATGACAGATTTCATTACATTTACATCAACTAAGCGGTGCTGGTCCGGCTCTGTAGGTATAATTAATACCTAATCTAAATGGTCGCCGTCTTCATGATCGTGGCGGCGGGGCGCGGCCTCGGCGGTGTCCTCCTCCTTGTTGGTCTTGCTGAACACCGCCCCGTCTCACTCCTTGTAGGCGGCCACCACTTCCACCTCTCGCTGGTGGCACCGCTAGCGGACGAGACGGATCTCGCATGCAGAGCGGTGGACTCGAGCAACACCTCATGCTCCGCCAGATTCGCGTCCGACGCGATCGCCCTACCGGCGATGTGCTGCTCCTCCGCCTGCTGGTGCTCCTAGAGGAGGTGGTAGTTGTAGATGGCATCGGCCTGCGCCTCCTGAAACTGCTCCTCCCGCACCATGTCCATGTAATAGGCACGGGCCTTGCCGATGTTCAAGGTCCAGTGCACCAACGAGGGTGGCGCGGAGGAGGAGGAGGGTGGTGTGGAGGAGTAGGAGGATGGCGCCAGCTCGTCGTCCGCGTCCTCCATTGGGTCATTCGTCGTCCTCCGACTGCCTGTCGGCCAGCCAACCAGCAGCAATGTGGCCATCTCCTTATTTTGCTCCGGCGTCAGCCCATCCTAGAGAGCTTTGGTGGGTGAGGAATCCATGATGGGGGTGGTGCGGGGAGGGATCGGAAACGGATGACTGCGGCTATGGTCGGGGCAGTGGCTTATATAGCAATGGCGGGCGATAGAGGGACGGACGAGTGGTGCCGGGGGAGACACCTCGGCAACCGCGTGACATCAATGTGGACGGCAGACGGACAGACGGGTGGCCTTCGTTTTGTTTGAACGCGTTGCAATCGCCTGCACCAAGAAGCGACGCGGACAGTGCTTTCTCAGTCGGCGCGCCACTTCAATGCCGGTGCCAGTGAGCTCTCGCGTCCGCTCTAGCCGGGTATGAATGCGGACAGTAACGCTCTGGAACGAGCTATCCATTTCAGGCGGGAAGCGCGTGGGGGCGAGGGAGGGTTTTTGGTGGGCCAGCATGGTTAGAAGCAAGTGTGAAAGCGGTCTAGACTACCACAAAGCCTCACGTTTGTCTTTAATTTGCGAGAGAAAGTATGCCCGAACCGTGCTCGTGTTGGATGGCTTCGGCTGTCCGAATGCATGCAAAAGGTTAAGTGGGTTAAGTGGAGCGAGCTGTAGAAGTAGAATCCTAACAGATGAATCAATCATCGAGAAAACAGTGAACATAGTTAGATGGCGCACACAAGAGGACGTCACGGAGTTTTCATCCTCTACATGATGCTGCCCAGCGGGTCATGGATGGGCTTCCACGAGGTCGGTCTTGAGTGCAGGGTGTCCTGGCCCGACGTGTGGCATGCCGACGTGGACAACCCGGCCATAGTGCCATGTATCGTCAGGACCTACAATCATAACGCATAAGTATACATTTCTTACTTGTAATATTAGTCATGAATTTAGGAGCTCGAATGTTGAGGCTCACAAGCTCGCAAAGCATGCTTTATCTTTACCGACTGGCCGGCATGTGTGGTTGGGTCAGTCGGCCGGCATGTGTGGTTGGGTCAGTCGGAAGTACTTCCTTTCGTTCGTGTAAACATTGTGACGGTTGAATAAAAAGCTTCGAAGTTTGTCTAAAAAAAGTATCGTCAGGACCTACAAGGTGTGTCAAGTGTCGGACTCCTAGTGCCTCAGAGTCCGTTAGTGCGCATGACGACGAAGTGATCACTGTGGCCGTCGTTGGGCTCGACAGCGTCGTGTTCACTAGATCGGCCGACAACACCATCAAGGTGTGGCGGCGGGAGATGGCCGGGAAGGGCGGCACGACAAAGCATATCCTTGAGAAGGTACTCAGAGAGGGAGAGAGCATGGTCACCACCATCTCCATGTTGCCCAACGACCGCGTCGTCTACGTGGGCTTGTCGGACAGGCTAGTCACCTAATGGTTCTGGGTTGCTGGCGAGTCGAGATATGGTGGTGTCCTCAAGGGCCACAAGATGTTGGTGATGTGTAACGCCCCAAGACCGGAGTTGCAGATGCCTTCCATATTTCCGGGTTTTATCGTGTGATTTGTTTGGTTCATCGTTTTCATCTTTGCATCATGTCATCATGTCTTTAATCTTTGCATCTCAAATCAAATAATTAAATCGTATGGATTTTCAGTCCATTTAAACCAAGGGAATTCACCTGGTGATTTCTCTATATAACATACCCTCCTAATAATTATGGAGCTATTATTAAATATTCCGTTCTTTTGGAATTAACCATCGACACACTTGCAAATAAATCCCAATACCTTTGTTATCTCAATTCTTGATCTCCGACTTGTCCTCATATTCTTTTATCATTTTATCGAGGCTCTTCCTAAATGTTCAACATTTTTGGGAACTTCGGATCCCTACTCCTTTCAAACGAGTTGAATTAAATTCAAATACATTTTAATTTAATCTTTCAATCTTGGCCATTTCTATTTTCGCGGAAAGAGCACATTTTTGTGGATCCGGGAAATTATCCCCATGCTCCAATTCTGTCCCTAACCCTCTCTTCTTTTTTTCACTAATGTTTTTTTGCTGCTAAAGAAATATGAGGGGGAGGGAGAGGTCTGCCAGGCCGGCCTGCTTCCCCACTTCTCTCTAGGGCCCATGCCTAGGCCCAACCA
>NC_041388.1:519051521-519052710 GCF_002162155.2 Triticum dicoccoides
CAGGGAGATGCTCCCTCGATCCCATCTCTCTCCCTCCTGCCCGTTTCCTTCGATCCCGACCTCTCTCTCGATCTCCCTCCAGTGCAACCCCGTGCTCGATCCCTCCTCCCTCGATGCACCGCTAGAGAGGAAGAGAGAGACCAGCACCGCGCCCTCGTGCTCGCTCCCACCTCGCCATCCCGCCGCTACGTCCGGTCGCCGCCGGCAACCATGACCCGCGCCGCTCCTGCCATGGCCTCACCTCTGCACCTCTTGTCCCGTCGCTGCCGCCCCGTTGCCACTTCATCCTCCGCCGTCCCCTGCGCGTTCGTCGCCTTCCAGCCGCCGCGGGCCAGCGCCACCGCCCGCTAGCCTCCTCCTCTACTTCTCCCCCTTCTCTGCTCCATCAGCCATGGTGCTCCGCCGCCCCTTGTCTCGCCCGCGCTGGCGACCAGCAGCAGGTCGCCGCTCCGCGCCGTCCGCCCCACCTGCAGTGTAACATCCCAGATGTAACTTTCCCTATTTGTACTCCAACCCTTGCCGTTTCTGGCGTTAAGTTAATTTATTATCTTGGGTTCGGGTTTTTTTCTCCGTGTGTTGTTGTCGTTGTCGTGCATCTCATATCATGTCATCAGGTGCATTGCATTTGCATACATGTTCATCTCATGCATTCGAGCATTTTCCCCGTTGTCCGTTTTGCATTCCGGCGCTTCGTTCTCCTCCGGTGGTCATTTCTAGATTTCTTTCGTGTGTGGGGATTAAACATTTCCGGATTGGACCGAGACTTGCCAAGCGGCCTTGGTTTACTACCGGTAGACCGCCTGTCAAGTTTCGTATCATTTGGACTTTGTTTGATACTCCAACGGTTAACCGAGGGACCGAAAAGGCCTCGTGTGTGTTGCAGCCCAACACCCCTGCAATTTGGCCCAAAACCCACCTAAGTCTTCTCCATCATCTAGATCGTTTGATCACGATCGCGTGGCCGAAAACCGCACCTCATTTGGACTCTCCTAGCTCCCTCTATGCCTATTTAAACACCCCCCCAAATTCGGATCTCCTTCCTCCCCGAAACCCTAGATTTCTCCTCCACCGCCGCCGGACACGTCCGGACGGACCGGACGCGTCTGCTCCGCCGCCCGCAGCCACTCCGGAGCCGCCACGTGGCACCCGCCACCTCGCCACCGCCGCGGGCCGGGGAGCCCGGAACCGG
>NC_041388.1:519053320-519062785 GCF_002162155.2 Triticum dicoccoides
CCCGAGGCCCCGCCGGCCGCCGCCGCCACCTCCGCCGCCAGATCCGGCCGGGAGTGGCCGGATCCACCTCTCCCGCGCCTCCCCGCCGCTTCTTCGAGCTCGCCGGAGCCGCCGCCGCCTCGCCGGAGTTCTCGGTTCGCGTGTGTGAACAGTAACCCTAGATCTCAGAGGTTGAATTTTCTCTAAGTCCCTGATATTTTCAGTTCAAGTGCTCATGTTTGCAGCCCCATAACTTTGCATCCGTAGATCCGATTCATGCATATAGCATATCAAAATGTTCATCTCAGAGAGTACATCATTTCATTCCATTGCATAATTTTCATTTGAGCTCATCTTGATGCCCGAAATGCTGTTAGAAGAGGGCTACTTTTGAGTTAATTGTCAGATCTGCTACTCCGTTTAGCACTTTTGTCATTTTTGCCATGATTATTGTGTGCATGATATGCCCGTGAGTTCTACATAGGTTTTGTTAATGGTTTTGTCATCTTTTCAGAGGTGCAACCCATGTATTTTTGTGATGTGTGTGGTGACTAGTGCAAGCTTGCAAAGTGGTGCACTTGCTAATTCTGTTTTTAGGGACTTAGTAATTTCACTAAGTCCTGGAGCTGTTTATCTCATGACGCCATATGTTCTTATTGTTTCCTAGTGATCTGTGCCTCTTTTGAGGATGATCAGTAAGGATATTTTGTTAATCTTGTAGTGCTATATCCATCCATATCCTTGTTTGCAATTATGGAGCACCCTAGCTTGAGTCAATCGAGCTCTACTTTTGCTACTTTGTGAATTTGGGCAGATTGTCAACTTGTTTGCAATTTTGCCGATGATGTTGTAGTTGATCTGTGCATGATATACTATTGTTCTTGCAATTTCTAGCTTGAATTTTGTGCCTTCTTGATGGGTGTATGCTTGTCTTGCCATGACTTGCTCTGTAGTGAGTGCATCGAGCTCGTAAACATGCCTACTTGAGTTATATTTCAGCTTGTGCCAGTTTTCACTAAGTCTGAAAACTGATTATGTTTTTGCCATGTTCACATGCTTGCAATTGTATTTTCCTATCCCTTTTGGCTCAAGGTCACTAAGGGACTTTTGTTAATCTCTTTGAGTAGCTCCATGCCATGCTTTACTTTGCCATGTTCAGATCCTGTAGCATGTAGTTGTGTTGCTCCGTAGAGGGCTACCTGATCTGAAATTCCAGACAAGTGTTAATTTCACTAAGTCTGAGATCTATTTGTCATATGCATTTTTGCCATGCTTGTTTGAACCTGTTAATGGATAAATTGGCCGTAGCTTAGTGCTAGAATTTTGTTAAGCATCCTATATGCATCCCTGCCATGTATTTTGTTGTCATGTTTGGGTGCTGTAGGATGTTCATCTCCTTGCATTTAGTTGGCTACTTGCTGTAAATCGCAGACCGGTGTCATTTTTGAATCGCTTGCCATTTCCAAACCGTAACTCCGATTCCGGCATTCTTTATATCATTTTCAAGCGATTTCATCTCATCTTTTCACTGGAACACTTGGATTTCCAAGTTGAGGCCAGGTTCATGCATTTCCTGTCATATCTTGCTTTTTGCATCCCACATCGCATTCCGCATAACATATCATCATTTCATCATATTGCTTGGTCTTGCACGTGGTTGATTATATCCTTGTTGCTTGTTTGTCTTGTTTGGGTAGAGCTGGGAGACGAGTTCGCTAACGAGGAGCCCGTTGAGTTTGCTTTCGAGGATCTAGTCAACTCTGACAATTGTGCAGGCAAGATGATCCTACCCTCGAAATCACTACTATCTTTGCTATGCTAGTTTGCTCGCTCTTTTGCTATGCCATTGCTACGATGCCTACCTTTTGCTTGCAAGCCTCCCAAATTGCCATGTCAAACCTCTAACCCACCATGTCCTAGCAAACCGTTGATTGGCTATGTTACCGCTTTGCTCAGCCCCTCTTATAGCGTTGTTAGTTGCAGGTGAAAATTGAAGGCTGTTCCTTGTTGGAACATTTATTTACTTGTTGGGATATCATTATATTATCTTATTATCTTAATGCATCTATATACTTGGTAAAGGGTGGAAGGCTCGGCCTCTCGCCTAGTGTTTTGTTCCACTCTTACCGCCCTAGTTTCCGTCATATCGGTGTTATGTTCCCGGATTTTGCGTTCCTTACGCGGTTGGGGTTATAATGGGAACCCCTTGATAGTTCGCCTTGATTAAAGCTTTTCCAGCAATGCCCAACCTTGGTTTTACCATTTGCCACTTAGCCTTTTCTTTCCCTTGGGTTCTGCAGACTCAAGGGTCATCTTATTTTAACCCCCCGGGGCCAGTGCTCCTCTGAGTGTTGGTCCAAACTAGAGCCCCTTGCAGCGCCACCTCGGGGAAACTCGAGGGCTGGTTTTAGTTGTACGGATTGCTTATCTGAGTGTGCCCTGAGAAAGAGATATGTGCAGCTCCTATCGAGATTTGTCGGCACATTCTGGCGGTGTTGCTGGTCTTGTTTTAACCTGTCGAAGGGTCTTGAGTAACCGAGATACCGAGTCTGATCGGAACGTCTTGGGAGGAGGTCTGTTCCTTCGTTGACCGTGAGAGCTTGTCATGGGCTAAGTTGGGACTCCCCTGCAGGGTTTTGAACTTTTGAAAGCCGTGCCCGCGGTTATGGGCAGATGGGAATTTGTTAATGTCCGGTTGTAGATAACTTGAACCTTAACTTAATTAAAATGAATCAACTGAGTGTGTTACCGTGATGGCCTCTTCTCGGCGGATTCCGGGAAGTGGACACGGTGTTGGAGTAATGTTTGCGCAGTCTGTTCTCTAGTTTCTCGCTCGCGCTTTGCCTCCTCTTCTCGCTCTCTTTTGCGAATAAGTTAGCCACCATATATGCTAGTCGCTTGCTGCAGCTCCACCTATATTTACCTTGCCATACCTATAAGCTTAAATAGTCTTGATCGCGAGGGTGCGATATTGCTGAGTCCCTGTCGCTCACAGATTACTATTACACCAGATGCAGGGCCTAATGATTCCGCTCCAAGAGACGCGTATGAGCTCAAGTGGGAGTTCGACGAAGACTCTCAACGTTACTATGTTTCCTTTCCTGATGATCAGTAGTGGTGCCCAGTTGGGGTGATTGGGACCGTGTCGCATGTTGGGTTCTCTTTTATTTTGGCGCCGTAGTCGGGCCATGAGTGTTTGGATGATGTAATGTTCTTTATGTACTTGATTGACGTGGCGAGTGTAAGCCAACTATGTTATCTCCCCTTCCATTATTATATTACAGGGATGTTGTGAAGATTGCCTAACTTGCGACATATGCCTTCAATGCGATTATGTCTCTAAGTCGTGCCTCGACACGTGGGAGCTATAGTCGCATCGAGGGTGTTACAAGTTGGTAATCAGAGCCTTCGCCGACCTTAGGAGCCCCATTGCTTGATCGTTTTTAGCGGCCGAGTTGTGTCTAGAAAAATGTTTTGAGTCATTTAGGAATTATATATCGGAGAGTTTAGGAATTCTTTTTACTTCCCAGTCTCCTCATCGCTCTGGTAAGGCATCCTGACGTAGAGTTTTGACTCTTCTCTTCTCAAATTTCACTAAATTTTTTTTAGGATCACGCGGGTATCTTGGAATCGTTCCGATGATTTTATGATGAGAACATTGTCTTGGTGCCTCCTGTCAGGGGTTTAGTGGAAGTGTCCCGGGGAGTTGAGCTCTGAGGTGTTGTCATCATAATTTTATCGTTGCAATTCTGGAATACCTGAGTTTAGTACGCCGACATCAAAAATCTCTTTTATGCAGTTCGTTGGTGAGATAACCTCGACGCCACCCAGTACTAGGGCGGGAGTTCGGGAGTATCGCCATAACTTGTATAACGGATGCTTTTCGAAGGTTGAGGTAGATGGTTTCCGAAGGTTTCTTGGTTATGTGTTGAAGGATGGATACAGCTGGATGTAGGAATTGCTAGTTTGGGTGAGATATTATGCTTCCCATGTATCCCCAACACCTGATTGCATAACCGGAAAGATACGGGAGTTTCATAGGTGGGAATTCTAGTAGCTCTAGTTCTTCTTCCACGGATATTGGTTTGAGATTGGGATTTCTTACCGATTATTCGTTCTTGATCCGTACCTTGTTGATTTATTTCTCTACCTTAATTCTACTTGGCTTCTCAATTTATTGATATGTGGCCATTTCAAGAGGAATGCACTCGTTCATTTTGTTCGGATGTGAAGACTATATGTTGCAATTTTCATTCCGTTGGATTCAGCTTCAATAATTGTCTATCAATGTGCTAATGGTGGTCAACCTCTTCAGGATGGCTCCTCCAACGCGCACGACTCCGAATCCTGATCCCCACCACCTCCACCTCCTCCAGAGGCATGGCAAGTTGTGATGGCCGCAACCAATGCAAACACACAGTTGATCATGCAAATTCTTCAAGAGCGCAATCAAGGCAACCAAGGGAATCAAGGCAGCAATCAGAATCACTTTTCTTCACTCAACCAGTTCCTCGCTAACGGGCCAAAGACTTTAAGCAATTGTGTTGAGGCAACCGATGCTGACGATTGGCTAGTGGATCTGTGCAAGCATTTCGAGTGCAGTAACGTCATGCCTGAGGACTTTGTTAAGTTCGCTTCCTTCCAACTCAAAGATCAAGCTGCAGAATGGTTCCAGCAGTACAAGGACTCCAGAGGTGGACGCGTTATCACTTGGGATGATTTCCGTCGAGATTTCCGAGCTCATCATATTCCCCAGAGCATGGTTGAAAGAAAGTGTGAGGAATTCCGCAACCTGAAGCAAGGCTCTTTGTCTGTCTATGACTACAACAAGTTGTTTCAGAAGCTCGCCCGTTTTGCCAAGCAGGACGTCCCTAATGAGAAGAGCCAGGGGTGGTCTCAGAGAAGAAATTCAGCTCGCTCTTGTTCTCTTTGAGCCCTTGAGATACGATGAGTTCTACAACATGGCATTGAAGCAAGAGGCTGCTCAGTTGAGGTGTGATGCTTCCAAGAAGCGAGTTAGAGATGTTACTCCTTCTTCCTCTACTCAAGTGGCCAAGCAGCAGAAGTTTTGGCTTCCTCCTCCTCCGTTCCGTCAGCCGTATCAGCAGAAGAGCAAAGGTGGCAGTGGTTCTTCCCACCCACCCAACCCTGGCTTTCAGAACAAGACTTCGTCTCAAGCTCCAAGATCGAGTGCTCCGTATCACCGTCCGCTTTCAGAGGTCACGTGCAACAAGTGCCAATAGAAGGGTCACTATGCCAACAAGTGTTTCAACCAGAGGCGTCTTCCTCCTCCTCCTCCTGTGAGATCGGCAAGTACAGCTGTGGTCAAGCATAAACCCAAGTCCGCCAAGGTCAACTTGCTGAATGCAGTTCAGGCAGAGGACTCACCAGATGTGATCATGGGTAACCTTCCTGTTAATGATGTTCCTGCAAAAGTTCTTTTGACACGGGTGCATCACATTGTTTCATCTCGAGACCTTTTGCATCTAAGAATGATTTTGTTACTCAAGTGTTACCGAAACCGTTGGCTATTGTCTCTCCGGCCCGTCAAATGACATCTCGAGTATGCGTTCCGGATGTTACAATCACTTTGGGTGACTATAAGTTCTTGTCCTCTCCAAATGTTCTTGGTGACTCGAACATTGATCATATTCTCGGGATGGATTGGCTTTCTAAGCACAAGGCTCAGCTTGATTGTGCAGCCAGGAAGATTCAATTGACTCATTCGTCTGGGGATGTAATTGTCTTTGCCGCTCGTGATAATACCATCCGTCTGTTTTCTCTCAATGAGAAGGGTGAATTGGACACTATCTCGCAAATTCCAGTCGTTTGTGAATATCAAGACATCTTTCCAGAAGAGCTTCCACGAATGCCTCCGCACCGGTCAGTTGAATTCGTTATTGATCTTGAGCCTGGCATGAAACCAGTGTGCAAACGTCCTTACAAGCTCGGATCTGAAGAGTTGAAGGAGCTGAAGAAGCAACTCGATATTCAAGAGAAAATGGATCTTATCCGGCCTAGTTCTTCTCCGTGGGGTTGTGGTGTTCTTTTTGTGAAGAAGAAGGATGGAACGAACCGACTTTGTGTTGATTACCGTCCAGTGAACAAGAAGACCATCAAGAACAAATATCCACTTCCAAACATCAATGAGCTGTTCGAACAACTCAAAGGTGCTCGAGTATTCTCTAAGCTTGATCTCCGTATGGGTTATCATTAGATTCGAATTCGTGAGCAAGATATTCCCAAGACGGCTTTCAGGACAAGCTTTGGTTCATATGAATACACTGTCATGTCTTTTGGTCTCGTCAACGCTCCTCCGACGTTCTCTCGCATGATGAATTTCATCTTCAACGCCTACACCAATGACTTCGTTTTGGTCTATCTCGATGACATTCTGGTTTTCTCGAAGAACAAGGAAGATCATTCCAAGCACTTGCGTTTGGTGCTCGATAAGCTCAGGGAACATCGTTCTACGCCAAGTTCTCCAAGTGTGAATTTTGGCTCGATGAGGTTCTTTATCTTGGTCATATCATCTCTGCCAAGGCATTGCCGTGAATCCTGAGAAGGTGTCTGCAATTGTGAATTGGGAACCTCCTCAGAACGTGAAGCAACTCCGTAGCTTCCTCGGTCTCGCAAGCTATTGCCGAAGATTCGTTGAAAACTTTTCTAAGATCGCGAAGCCTCTCTCTAATCTTCTCTAGAAGCACGTCAAGTACGTTTGGTCTCCGGAGTGTGATATTGCTTTCAACACTTTGAAAGAGAAATTGATCACTGCTCCAGTTCTCACTCCACCTGATGAATCCAAGCCGTACGAGGTCTTTTGTGATGCCTCTCTCCAAGGTCTTGGCGCAGTATTGATGCAAGAGAAGAAAGTTGTTGCTTATACATCTCGCCAGTTGAAGCCTAATGAGAAGAACTACCCCACTCATGATCTCGAGTTGGCGGCAGTTGTGCATGCTCTTTTGACTTGGAGACATCTTCTATTGGGAAGAAAAGTGGACATTTTCACTGATCACAAGAGTCTCAAGTACATTTTCACTCAGCCTAATCTCAACCTCAGACAAACTCGATGGGTCGAAATGATTCAAGAGTATAATCCGAGTATCGAGCATACTCCAGGCAAGGCCAATGTGATTGCTGACGCATTGAGCAGAAAAGCTTACTGCAACAGTCTGATTCTCAAGCCTTATCAACCCGAGCTTTGTGAAGCTTTCCGCAAACTTAATCTGCAAGTTGTTCCTCAAGGTTTTCTTGCCAACCTTCAAGTCTCGCCTACCTTAGAAGACCAGATTCGCCAAGCCCAGCTTCTTGATGCTATGGTGAAAAAGGTGAAGATTGGGATTGCCAAGAGTCAACCCAAGTACAAGTGCTACCGCCTTGATGACAAGGACACTCTCTTCTTCGAGGATCGTATTGTGGTACCCAAAGGTGACCTCCGTAAAGTGATCATGAACGAGGCTCACAATTCTCTCCTCTCCATCCACCCGGGGAGCACGAAGATGTATCAGGACCTTAAACAGGCTTATTGGTGGACTCGAATGAAGCGTGAGATCGCTCAATTCGTGAATGAATGTGATGTCTGCAGAAGAGTGAAGGCAGAACACCAAAGTCCAGCAGGTCTCCTCCAACCTCTTGCCATTCCAGAATGGAAGTTTGACCACATTGAAATGGACTTCGTGACTGGGTTTCCAAAGTCCAAGCGTGGCAATGATGCTATATTCGTTGTCATTGACAAACTCACCAAAGTGGCTCACTTTCTGCCTATCAAAGAGTCGATCACTGCAGCTCAATTGGAGGAACTCTATACCTCTCGTATTGTCTCTCTGCACGGTATTCCACAAGTGATCTCTTCAGACCGAGGCAGCATCTTTACCTCCAAGTTTTGGGATTCTTTTCAGAAGGCCATGGGCACTAACATCCTCTTCAGCACAACTTTCCATCCTCAAACTAGTGGTCAAGTCGAGCGTGTCAACCAGATTCTTAAAGATATGCTCAGGGCTTGCGTGATCTCCTTCGGCATGAAGTGGGAGGATTGTCTTCCTTATGCTGAATTCTCCTACAACAACAGTTTTCAAGCAAGTTCGGGCAAGGCCCCTTTTGAAATTCTGTATGGCAGGAAGTGCCGTACCCCTCTCAACTAGTCTGAAACCGGTGAACGTCAGCTTTTGGGTAATGACTTAATCACAGAGGCAGAGGAAATGTGCAAAGTCATTCGTGATAACCTCAAAGCAGCCCAATCCCGTCAGAAGAGCTACTATGATAGTAAGCACCGTGATTTGGCTTTCGAGATCGGAGATCATGTTTACCTCCGCGTCTCTCCTATGAAAGGTACTCGTCGCTTCGGTATCAAAGGGAAGCTTGCCCCTAGATACGTGAGACCTTTCAAGATTGTCAGCAAGAGAGGCGACCTCGCCTATCAACTCGAGCTTCCTTCAAACTTTGCAAATGTTCATGACATGTTCCATGTCTCTCAGCTTCGAAAGTGCTTCAAGACTCCTGACCGCACCGTCAACTTCGAGGACATTGAGCTCCAAGAAGATCTCTCTTATCGTGAGCACCCAGTTGCTATTCTTGAAGAGACTGAACGCAAGACTCGCAACAAGTCAATCAAATTTCTCAAAGTCAAGTGGTCACACCATTCCGACCGTGAAGCTACCTGGGAATGCGAGGATCACCTCCGTTCTGAGTACCCGGCGTTCTTTTTGTCCTAGATCTCGGGACGAGATCCTTTCTTAGTGGTGGAGTGTTGTAACACCCCGGATGTAACTTTCCCTATTTGTACTCCAACCCTTGTCGTTTCTGGCGTTAAGTTAATTTATTATCTCGGGTTTGGGTTTTTGTCTCCGTGTGTTATTGTCGTTGTCATGCATCTCATATCATGTCATCAGGTGCATTGCATTTGCATACGTGTTCATCTCATGCATTCGAGCATTTTCCCCGTTGTCCGTTTTGCATTCCGGCGCTTCATTCTCCTCCGGTGGTCATTTCTAGCTTTCTTTCGTGTGTGGGGATTAAACATTTCCGGATTGGACCGAGACTTGCCAAGCGGCCTTGGTTTACTACCGGTAGACCGCCTGTCAAGTTTCGTATCATTTGGACTTCGTTTGATACTCCAACGGTTAAAAAGAGGGACCGAAAAGGCCTCATGTGTGTTACAGCCCAACACCCCTCAAATTTGGCCCAAAACCCACCTAAGTCTTCTCCATCATCTAAATCGTTCTATCACGATCGCGTGGCCGAAAACCGCACCTCATTTGGACTCTCCTAGCTCCCTCTATGCCTATTTAAACACCCCCCCGAAATTCGGATCTCCTTCCTCCCTGAAACCCTAGATTTCTCCTCCGTCGCCGCCGGACACGTCCGGACGGACCGGACGCGTCCGCTCCACCGCCCGCAGCCACTCCGGAGCCGCCACGTGGCACCCGCCACCTCGCCGCCACCGCGGGCCGGGGAGCCCGAAGCCGGCCCCCGCGGCCCGATCCGCCC
>NC_041388.1:519063448-519067229 GCF_002162155.2 Triticum dicoccoides
GCGCCCGTTCAGCCGCGCCGCCCGAGGCCCCGCCGGCCACCGCCACCACCTCCACCGCCAGATCCGGCCGGGAGTGGCCGGATCCACCTCTCCCGCGCCTCCCCGCCGCTTCTTCGAGCTCGCCGGAGCCGCCGCCGCCTCGCCGGAGTTCTCGGTTCGCGTGCGTGAACAGTAACCCTAGATCTCGGAGGTTGAATTTTCTCTAAGTCCCTGATATTTTTAGTTCAAGTGCTCATGTTCGCAGTCCCGTAACTTTGCATCCGTAGATCCGATTCATGCATATAGCATATCCAAATGTTCATCTCAGAGAGTACATCATTTCATTCCGGGGCATCATTTTCATTTTAGCTCATCTCGATGCTCGAAATGCTGTTAGAAGAGGGCTATTTGAGTTAATTGTCAGATCTGCTACTCCGTTTAGCATTTTTGTCATTTTTGCCATGATTATTGTGTGCATGATATGCCCGTCAGTTCTACATATGTTTTGTTAAGGGTTTTGTCATCTTTCCAAAGGTGCAACCCATATATTTTTGTGATATGTGTGGTGACTAGTGCAAGCTTGCAAAGTGGTGCACTTGCTAATTCTGTTTTCAAGGACTTAGTAATTTCACTAAGTCCTGGAGCTGTTTATCTCATGATGCCATATGTTCTTGTTGTTTCCTAGTGATCCGTGCCTCTTTTGAGGATGATCAGTAAGGATGTTTTGTTAATCTTGTAGTGCTATATCCATATCCTTGTTTGCAATTATGGAGCACCCTAGCTTGAGTCAATCGAGCTCTACTTTTGCTACTTTGTGAATTTGGGCAGATTGTCATCTTGTTTGCAATTTTGCCGATGATGTTGTAGTTGATCCGTGCATGATATACTATTGTTCTTGCAATGTCTAGCTTGCATTTTGTGCCTTCTTGATGGGTGTATGCTTGTCTTTCCATGACTTGCTCTGTAGTGAGTGCATCGAGCTCGTAAACATGCCTACTTGAGTTATATTTCAGCATGTGCCAGTTTTCACTAAGTCTGAAAACTGATTATGTTTTTGCCATGTTCACATGCTTGCAATTGTATTTTCCGATCCCTTTTGGCTCAAGGTCACTAAGGGACTTTTATTAATCTCTTTGAGTAGCTCCATGCCATGCTTTACTTTGCCATGTTCAGATCCTGTAGCATGTAGTTGTGTTGCTCCGTAGAGGGCTACCTGATCTGAAATTCCAGACAAGTGTTAATTTCACTAAGTCTGAGATCTGTTTGTCATATGCATTTTTGCCATGCTTGTTTGAACCTGTTAATGGATGAATTGGCCGTAGCTCAGTGCTAGACTTTTGTTAAGCATCTTGTATGCATCCCTGCCATGTATTTTGTTGTCATGTTTGGGTGCTGTAGGATGTTCATCTCATTGCATTTAGTTGGCTACTTGCTGTAAATCGCAGACCGGTGTCATTTTTGAATCGCTTGCCATTTCCAAACCGTAACTCCGATTTCGGCGTTCTTTATATCATTTTCAAGCGATTTCATCTCATCTTTCCAGTGGAACACTTGGATTTCCAAGTTGAGACCAGGTTCGTGCATTTCCTGCCATATCTTGCTTTTTGCATCCCGCATCGCATTCTGCATAGCATATCATCATTTCATCATATTGCTTGGTCTTGCACGTGGTTGATTGTATCCTTCAGAAGGTACTCAGAGAGGGAGAGAGCGTGGTCACCACCATCTCCATGTTGCCCAAGGACTGCGTCGTCTACGTGGGCTTGTCAGACAGGCTAGTCACCTAATGGTTCTGGGTTGCTGGCGAGTCGAGATATGGTGGTGTCCTCAAGGGCCACAAGATGTTGGTGATGTGTAACGCCCCAAGACCGGAGTTTCAGATGCCTTCCATGTTTCCGGGTTTCATCGTGTGATTTGTTTGGTTCATTGTTTTCATCTTTGCATCATGTCATCATGTCATCATGTCTTTAATCTTTGCATCTCAAATCAAATAATTAAATCGTACGGATTTTCAGTCCATTTAAACCGAGGGAGTTCACCTGGTGATTTCTCTATATAACATATCCTCCTAATAATTATGGAGCTATTATTAAATATTCCGTTCTTTTGGAATTAACCATCGATACACTTGCAAATAAATCCCAATACCTTTGTTATCTCAATTCTTGATCTCCGACTTGTCCTCATATTCTTTTATCATTTTATCGAGGCTCTTCCTAAATGTTCAACATTTTTGGGAACTTCGGATCCCTACTCCTTTCAAACGAGTTGAATTAAATTCAAATACATTTGAATTTAATCTTTCAATCTTGGCCATTTCTATTTGCGCAGAAAGAGCACATTTTTGTGGATCCGGGGAAATTATCCCCATGCTCCAATTCTGTCCCTAACCCTCTCTTCTTTTTTTCACTAATGTTTTTTTGCTGCTAAAGAAATATGAGGGGGAGGGAGAGGTCTGCCAGGCCGGCCTGCTTCCCCACTTCTCTCTAGGGCCCATGCCTAGGCCCAACCAGCCGCCGGCTCCAAGGCCATCTCCCGCAGCCCACTGCTCTAACCCTAGCCGTTCGCTCCCTTCCCCCCCGATCCACCTCGCGCCGTCAGCTCAGGGAGATGCTCCCTCGATCCCATCTCTCTCCCTCCTGCCCGTTTCCTTCGATCCCGACCTCTCTCTCGATCTCCCAATAGCGCAGCCCCGTGCTCGATCCCTCCTCCCTCTATGCGCCGCTAGAGAGGAAGAGAGAGACCAGCGCCGTGCCCTCGTGCTCGCTCCCACCTCGCCATCCCGCCGCTGCGTCCGGTCGCCGCCGGCAACAATGACCTGCGCCGCTCCTGCCATGGCCTCGCCTCTGCACCTCTTGTCCCGTCGCTGCCGCCCCGTTGCCGCTTCATCCTCCGCCGTCCCCTGCGCATTCGTCGCCTTCCAGCCGCCGCGGGCCAGCGCCACCGCCCGCTAGCCTCCTCCTCTACTTCTCCTCCTTCTCTGCTCCCTCAGCCATGGCGCTCCGCCGCCCCTTGTCTCGCCCGCGCTGGCGACCAGCAGTAGGTCGCCGCTCCGCGCCGTCCGCCCCACCTGCAGTGTAACACCCCAGATGTAACTTTCCCTATTTGTACTCCAACCCTTGCCGTTTCTGGCGTTAAGTTAATTTATTATCTCGGGTTCGGGTTTTTGTCTCCGTGTGTTGTTGTCGTTGTCATGCATCTCATATCATGTCATCAGGTGCATTGCATTTGCATACATGTTCATCTCATGCATTCGAGCATTTTCCCCGTTGTCCGTTTTGCATTCCGGCGCTTCGTTCTCCTCCGGTGGTCATTTCTATCTTTCTTTCGTGTGTCGAGATTAAACATTTCCGGATTGGACCGAGACTTGCCAACCGGCCTTGGTTTACTACCGGTAGACCACCTGTCAAGTTTCGTATCATTTGGACTTCGTTTGATACTCCAACGGTTAACCGAGGGATCGAAAAGGCCTCGTGTGTGTTGCAGCCCAACACCCCTGCAATTTGGCTCAAAACCCACCTAAGTCTTCTCCATCATCTAGATCGTTCGATCACGATCGCGTGGCCGAAAACCGCACCTCATTTGGACTCTCCTAGCTCCCTCTATGCCTATTTAAACACCCCCCCGAAATTCGGATCTCCTTCCTCCCCGAAACCCTAAATTTCTCCTCCGCCGCCGCCGGACACGTCCGGACGGACCGGACGCGTCCGCTCCGCCACCCGAAGCCACTCTGGAGCCGCCACGTGGCACCCACCACCTCGCCGCCGCCGCGGGCTGGGGAGCCCGGAGCCGGCCCCCGCGG
>NC_041388.1:519067732-519195402 GCF_002162155.2 Triticum dicoccoides
TCGCCCGCGCCGCCCGAGGCCCCGCCGGCCGCCGCCGCCACCTCCGCCGCTAGATCCGGCCGGGAGTGGCCGGATCCACCTCTCCCGCGCCTCCCCGCCGCTTCTTCGAGCTCGCCGGAGCCGCCGCCGCCTCGCCGGAGTTCTCGGTTCGCGTGCGTGAACAGTAACCCTAGATCTCGGAGGTTGAATTTTCTCTAGGTCCCTGATATTTTCAGTTCAAGTGCTCATGTTCGCTGCCCCGCAACTTTGCATCCGTAGACCCAATTCATGCATATAGCATATCAAAATGTTCATCTCAGAGAGTACATCATTTCATTCCATTGCATCATCTTCATTTGAGCTCATCTTGATGCCCGAAATGCTGTTAGAAGAGGGCTACTTGAGTTAATTGTCAGATCTGCTACTCCGTTTAGCACTTTTGTCATTTTTGCCATGATTATTGTGTGCATGATATGCTCGTGAGTTCTACATAGGTTTTGTTAATGGTTTTGTCATCTTTCTAGAGGTGCAACCCATGTATTTTTGTGATGTGTGTGGTGACTAGTGCACTTGCTAATTCTGTTTCCAGGGACTTAGTAATTTCACTAAGTCCTGGAGCTGTTTATCTCATGATGCCATATGTTCTTATTGTCTCCTAGTGATATGTGCCTCTTTTGAGGATGATCAGTAAGGATATTTTGTTAATCTTGTAGTGCTATATCCATCCATATCCTTGTTTGCAATTATGGAGCACCCTAGCTTGAGTCAATCGAGCTCTACTTATGCTACTTTGTGAATTTGGGCAGATTGTCAACTTGTTTGCAATTTTGCCGATGATGTTGTAGTTGATCCGTGCATGATATACTATTGTTCTTGCAATTTCTAGCTTGAATTTTGTGCCTTCTTGATGGGTGTATGCTTGTCTTGCCATGACTTGCTCTGTAGTGAGTGCATCGAGCTCGTAAATATGCCTACTTGAGTTATATTTCAGCTTGTGCCAGTTTTCACTAAGTCTGAAAACTGATTATGTTTTTGCCATGTTCACATGCTTGCAATTGTATTTTCCTATCCTTTTTGGCTCAAGGTCACTAAGGGACTTTTGTTAATCTCTTTGAGTAGCTCCATGCCATGCTTTACTTTGCCATGTTCAGATCCTGTAGCATGTAGTTGTGTTGCTCCGTAGAGGGCTACCTGATCTGAAATTCCAGACAAGTGTTAATTTCACTAAGTCTGAGATCTATTTGTCATATGCATTTTTGCCATGCTTGTTTGAACCTGTTAATGGATAAATTGGCCGTAGCTTAGTGCAAGAATTTTGTTAAGCATCCTATATGCATCCCTGCCATGTATTTTGTTGTCATGTTTGGGTGCTGTAGGATGTTCATCTCGTTGCATTTAGTTGGCTACTTGCTGTAAATCGCAGACCGGTGTCATTTTTGAATCGCTTGCCATTTCCAAACCGTAACTCCGATTCTAGCGTTCTTTATATCGTTTTCAAGAGATTTCATCTCATCTTTCCAGTGGAACACTTGGATTTACAAGTTGAGGCCAGGTTCATGCATTTCCTGTCATATCTTGCTTTTTGCATCCCGCATCGCATTCCGCATAGCATATCATCATTTCATCATATTGCTTGGTCTTGCACGTGGTTGATTGTATCCTTGTTGCTTGTTTGTCTTGTTTGGGTAGAGCCGGGAGACGAGTTCGCTAACGAGGAGCCCGTTGAGTTTGCTTTCGAGGATCCAGTCAACTCTGACAATTGTGCAGGCAAGATGATCCTACCCTCGAAATCACTACTATCTTTGCTATGCTAGTTTGCTCGCTCTTTTGCTATGCCATTGCTACGATGCCTACCTTTTGCTTGCAAGCCTCCCAAATTGCCATGTCAAACCTCTAACGCACCATGTCCTAGCAAACCGTTGATTGGCTATGTTACCACTTTGCTCAGTCCCTCTTATAGCGTTATTAGTTACAGGTGAAGATTGAAGGCTGTTCCTTGTTGGAACATTTATTTACTTGTTGGGATATCATTATATTATCTTGTTATCTTAATGCATCTATATACTTGGTAAAGGGTGGAAGGCTCGGCCTCTCGCCTAGTGTTTTGTTCCACTCTTGCCGCCCCAGTTTCCGTCATATCGGTGTTATGTTCCCGGATTTTGCGTTCCTTACGCGGTTGGGGTTATAATGGGAACCCCTTGATAGTTCGCCTTGATTAAAGCTTTTCCAGCAATGCCCAACCTTGGTTTTACCATTTGCCACCTAGCCTTTTCTTTCCCTTGGGTTCTGCAGACTCGAGGGTCATCTTATTTTAACCCCCCCGGGCCAGTGCTCCTCTGAGTGTTGGTCCAAACTAGAGCCCCTTGCAGCGCCACCTCGGGGAAACTCGAGGGCTGGTTTTAGTTGTACGGATTGCTTATCTGAGTGTGACCTGAGAAAGAGATATGTGCAGCTCCTATCGGGATTTGTCGGCACATTCGGGCGGTGTTGCTGGTCTTGTTTTAACCTGTCGAAGTGTCTTGAGTAACCGAGATACCGAGTCTGATCGGAACGTCTTGGGAGGAGGTCTATTCCTTCGTTGACCGTGAGAGCTTGTCATGGGCTAAGTTGGGACTCCCCTGCAGGGTTTTGAACTTTCAAAAGCCGTGCCCGCGGTTATGGGCAGATGGGAATTTGTTAATATCCGGTTGTAGATAACTTGAACCTTAACTTAATTAAAATGAATCAACTGAGTGTGTTACCGTGATGGCCTCTTCTCGGCGGAGTCCCGTAAGTGGACACTGTGTTGGAGTAATGTTTGCGCAGGCTGTTCTCTAGTTTCTCGCTCGCGCTTTGCCTCCTCTTCTCGCTCTCTTTTGCGAATAAGTTAGCCACCATATATGCTAGTCGCTTGCTGCAGCTCCACCTATATTTACCTTGCCATACCTATAAGCTTAAATAGTCTTGATCGCGAGGGTGCAAGATTGCTGAGTCCCTGTGGCTCACAGATTACTATTACACCAGATGCAGGGCCTGATGATTCTGCTCCAGGAGACGCGTATGAGCTCAAGTGGGAGTTCGATGAAGACTCTCAACATTACTATGTTTCCTTTCCCGATGATCAGTAGTGGTGCCCAGTTGGGGGTGATTGGGACCGTGTCGGATGTTGGGTTCTCTTTTATTTTGGCGCCGTAGTCAGGCCATGAGTGTTTGGATGATGTAATGTTATTTATGTACTTGATTGACGTGGCGAGTGTAAGCCAACTATGTTATCTCCCCTTTCATTATTATATTACATGGGATGTTGTGAAGATTGCCTAACTTGCGACATATGCCTTCAATGCGATTATGTCTCTAAGTCATGCCTCGACACGTGGGAGCTATAGTCGCATCGAGGGTGTTACATGCAGCTCCTCCACCTCGTGTCTGCGGCCTCCCCTTGTGCTCCCTGCATCCATCCGGCCGTCTGTGTTGCTGCCGCTGGACAAAAAGACCGGGGGCTCTTTAGTTGTTGCACGCTTGCAGTGCCTCCTCCCGAGCAGGAGCAGCTTGAACCGATGCCTCCGTGAAGCCCGAGTGGGAATGTTTGTGTGCACTGGTTACACCAAGACCCGGACCGACAAGTACCACGACATCCGTTAATTGCCAAGTACCCCTACGCGTGGATACGCCAAGTTCCTCTTCTCCCATGCGTCGTCGCCGTCCAAGTCCAGCAAGCCACCGCACCGCTACCTCGCTGCAGCTGCTCCTTCGTTGTTCCGTTCCACTGCCTCCCGCGTCCGGTCGCCGCCGGTGCCCACGACCAGCGATGTGCCTCTTCTCGTGGATGCCACTACCAGTGTGCGCACCCTGCTGCTACTCCGTTAGCCGCCTCCCTTCGTTGACCACCAAGAACCGAGGCCTATTTTGTTGCTTTGTTTGGATGCGTCAAGTTCCTCTACTAGCCATGCACGCCTCTGGATTCGTCCAAGTTCCGACAATGTTTTTGTACAACTACACCGCGGAGACCAAGATCGACAAGTACACATGGGAGCCCGAACGACTACTTCCACGATGATGCGAGTACAAGTACCTTCGACGTGTTTTTTTTCACCAAGTACCGTGACACCCAGATCCCTTGGATCAGTCAAGTTCGTCTACGAAAACATGTATGACCGTCGTCGAGACCGCAAAGTACCTCTACGCACAGATATCGCCAAGTACCACGATACCGACGACATCCACTACTACTGTCGCACTGGGTTTCGTCAAGTTCAACTTCTTTGGCTACGAGGTCATGACCCGAACATCTACGGACGTGTACGACCATCGTTGCCCGAAGAACCGCGGGTCACAAGCGCCGGGAACAACTACCATCGCCGTGGATCCGACAAGTTCGCAAGAAGGACAACTTCCCACAACGACCCGTGAACAACTACTTCCACGACGACCATGTACAACCACCGTCGCGAGAACATATACTTCCTCTACTTTGCACCGACCCGGGACCGCTCCGAGAATGCACCCTTCGAAGGTATAACCCTCGAGACGACGCCCGTGAACGAATGATATGTGTTGTATGAGATGCTTGTGCTTCCTCCGTGCTTGAATTGTCAGTGCACGTCGCCCCTCTTTTTGCCTTGCCACCGACATGTGGGAACTCGGTATCCGAGTTCACCCCACCATCCTTGCATGTCATGTTCCGCACACTTTCCCTTTGCATCGGTATCTCAATCGAGTTATCGGAACCGGGACGTTGCCGTGGCACAGCTTCCGTTATCGTTGTCGTGGCACCGCTTTAGTTATCATTGTCGTGGCACCCCTTCCGTTTCCGCCACGATGACAAATGCTTCATAATATGCTCTTGTTAACTTTGTCATAAAACCTTGCATAAATTTGTTCATGTCATCCGCATCATGATAACAACAATTAAAATGTTTAAAATTGTTGTTGCATTAAATTTCTAAATGCATATGGGGATTTACCGGATTCGTTGTTTGTTATATCCGGCCCCATTTAAAAATTGGTTAGATAGATAATTCCTTTATGTTTCACCTCTTGACATGCTAAACAATATTTAACATTGTTGGGAACATAAACGAGATCGAACTAAATAATCGATGTGGTGTTCCGTCAATATGCAACCTGTTGCATATTAAGCTCCACTTAACTTGTAGAGTTGTTTGTGCACTTTGCCATGACATGTATCATTAAACCGGACATGCATCATACTTGGTTGTGCATCATGCCATGATTATGTGGGGGTTGTTTACTATGTTGTTTGCTTCTTTCCGATGTTGCTTCTTCGGGTTAGTTCCGATAACGTCGTGTCTATGAGAATCCGTTCGACTTCGTCCGTTTGTCTTCTTTATGGACTCGTTCTTCTTCCTTGCGGGATCTCAGGCAAGATGACCATACCCTCGAAATCACTTCTATCTTTGCTTGCTAAATGCTCGCTCTTTTGCTATGCCTATGCTGCGATACCTACCACTTGCTTATCATGCCTCCCATATTGTTGAACCAAGCCTCTAACCCACCTTGTCCTAGCAAACCGTTGTTTGGCTATGTTACCGCTTTGCTCAGCCCCTCTTATAGCATTGTTAGTTGCAGGTGAAGATTGGAGTTTGTTCCATGTTGGAACATGGATATTTTGTTGGGATATCACAACATCTCTTATCTAATTAATGCAACTATACACTTGGTAAAGGGTGGAAGGCTCGGCATTATGCTTGGTGTTTTGTTCCACTCTTGCCGCCCTAGTTTCCGTCATATCGGTGTTATGTTCCCGGATTTTGCGTTCCTTACGCGGTTGGGTTATAATGGGAACCCCTTGACAGTTCGCCTTGAATAAAACTCCTCCAGCAAGGCCCAACCTTGGTTTTACCATTCGCCACCTAGCCTTTTCTTTCCCTTGGGTCAGCCAGCCCAAGGCTCATCTTTATTTTAACCCCCCCGGGGCAGTGCTCCTCTGAGTGTTGGTCCAACGCAGAGCACCATGCGGGGCCGTCCCTTGGCAACTTGGGTTACGTTGGCTCCCGTACGCTTAGCTTATCCAGTGTGCCCTGAGAACGAGATATGTGCAGCTCCTATCGGGATTTGTTGGCACAGCGGGTGGTCTTGCTGGACTTGTTTTACCATTGTCGAGGATGTCTTGTAACCGGGATGCCGAGCCTAATCGGATTGTCTTGGGAGAAGGAATATCCTTCGTTGACCGTGAGAGCTTGTGATGGGCTAAGTTGGGACACCCCTGCAGGGTTTTGAACTTTCGAAAGCCGTGCCCACGGTTATGGGCAGATGGGAATTTGTTAATGTCTGGTTGTAGAAAACCTAAAGTTGATCTTAATTAAAATGCAGCAACCACGTATGTAACCGTGATGGTCTCTTTCCGGCGGGGTCCGGGAAGTGAACACGGTGTTGGAGTTATACTTGACGTAGGTTGTTCTAGGATCACTTCTTGATCATAGATTCTCGAACGTGCTTTGCCTTCTCTTCTCGCTCTCATTTGCGTATGTTAGCCACCATATATGCTAGTCGCTTGCTGCAGCTCCACCTCATACCTTTTACCCTTCCTATAAGCTTAAATAGTCTTGATCGCGAGGGTGTGAGATTGCTGAGTCCCCGTGACTCACAGATACTTCCAAAACTAGCTTGCAGGTGCCGATGAGACCGTACAAGTGATGCAACCAAGCTCAAGGAGGAGCTCGTTAAAGATCGTGTTCGTTGTCTTGTTTCGATTCCAGTTGATCAGTAGTGGAGCCCAGTTGGGACGATCGGGGATCTGTGTAGCATTTGGGGTAGTCTTCTTTTATTTTGGGTTCCGTAGTCGGACCTTGTGTGTATCTGGATGATGTACTACTTTATTTTTGTTTTGTGTGAAGTGGCGATTGTAAGCCAACTATGTATCTCTTTCCCTTATGTATTACATGGGTTGTGTGAAGATTACCTCACTTGCGACATTGCTTTCAATGCGGTTATGCCTCTAAGTCGTGCTTCGAAACGTGGGAGATATAGCCGCATCGAGGGCGTTACAAGTTGGTATCAGAGCCTTCCCCGACCTTAGGAGCCTCCTGCTTGATCGAATCGTTGGCGTTGTTGAGTCTAGAAAAATGTTTTGAGTCATTTAGGAATTATATATTGGATAGTTAGGAATAATTTTTACTCCCCAGTCCCTTCATCGCTCTGGTGAGACATCCTGACGTAAAGTTTTGACTCTTCTCTTCTCAAATTTCACTAAAAAAATTTTAGGATCACGCGGGTATCTTGGAATCGCTCCGATGGTTTTGTGACGAGAACATTGTTCTTGGTGCCTCCTGACATTTATGGGTTGTGGCAGTGTCCCGGGGAGTTGAGCTCGGAGGTGTTGTCGTCACAATTTTATCGTTGCAGTTCTAGAATACCTGAGTTCGCTGACATCGAAAATCTCTTTTATGCAGTTGTTGGTGAGATAACCTCGATGCCACCCAGTACTGGGGCGGGAGTTCGGGAGTATTACCATAACTCGTATAACGGATGCTTTTCGAAGGTTGAGGTAAACGATTTCCGAAGGTTTCTTGGTTATGTGTTGAAGGATGGATACAGCTGGATGTAGGATTTGCTAGTTTTGGGTGAGATATTATGCTTCCCCTGTATCCCCAACACCTGATTGCATAACCGGAAAGTTTCGGGAGTTTATAAGTGGGAATTCAAGTAGCTCTTAGGATATCTTTCCGACAGATGTATGATATGAAATTGGGGTTCGGCGTCTAGTGGTCCTCCTATCCACGGTTGGTTTTATAGTGGTCTCGTTGTGTCTTAAAGAGTCCTTGGCTATGCCGACTCGGGGACGCTTCGTATGTCATGTGCACTGCCTTGTACATGATGGTACTGTACGATCGAGCCCGTGTAGGCCCCACCACGAAAACTTCGGACGAAATCTATATCATATGTTTGTTCCGGCTTATTCCGCAAGCCAATCCTTTGTTTTGTTTTGAGTTGTGGTATTTGAGTTGCTTCGAAGTCAAATGTTGATTCCATACCTTTCCTAAATGCTGTTCTCATACTCTTATGTGAATATCAATCCTTCATGATAATCGAGATTGTCATGTCAATCCTTTTCAACCGGCGTGTTTTCTCTTCAAGTGGATCCGAACATTTCAACATCCGCAAGATCAAGTATCAGTTCTTCTCAACGGTGTTTGTTTCATCCGTCTCAAAGTTGCCTTTGTTTTTCCCACCCGCCCACCCCTTTTTCTTCGAGGACTCGGATTTCTTTATCAAGTATCCTTTTATTCTTGTGAAGTCTCTCCATCCTTTTCCGTCAATATTCTTATCCGGTGATTCTCATGAAGATGCTAACGGAGTCTCAAGTTAATCATTCTTCATTCTTTTTCTTCTCCGGTGAATCCAATTCAAGCTTTCGGTGTTGATCATATTCTTTTCCGTTTTTCAAATGCCTTCTCATGCCGGTGCACATTATATTCAGTCATTTCTCGCTATTCAACTGTTTCGGAGTGCTCAAGATATCTCGAAGATTCGTGTTCACACTCTGCATTCGTTCAAGATCTTTCAAGGATGTTCCCTCATTCAAGCCATTTATTTCAACTGGTGGAATCTCTCTTTTCAAGCAATCATTCCAACGGTGTATCTTTTCAGTGGGCCCTAACCCACAGGTCTTTTTCCAGGATCTTACCTGACTCTTCTTATTTTCCCAGAGCTTCTCAAATTCTTTTCAAAGTTTGACGTAGGAATGAATTATCATCAGTCTTATGTTTTTCTCCAAGACCTGTCGAATTCTTTTCATCGTTGGCTAAATCTCTTCACTTTCATTCTTCCGGAGCGTCTAAATAATTCATGGTGGTGTTTCTCGTCCTCATTTTCAGATTGGAAGACCGAAGAAGATTTTTTCTAAATCTTGCTCCTTTTCTCTTCAAGATTCATGGTTCTAGCTTGTTGCCATCCTCTCATAATTGTATTTGATTGTGATAATTCTTTTCATCCATCCGGAGCAATTCAAGAGTCTTCTCAGTTTGATTATCTGGAGTCCATCAATTCAGGTTTATTCATTCTCAGCTTTCAGTTATCATTCTCCAATCTTACCGGTGCTTCGTTCAAGTGATCTCTAATCAGTTCATGATCTCTTCATTCTCATGTATCTAAATCCTAGCAAGCATTTTCATTCATTTGCTAATTCTTCCCGATGTTTCTTTATTTTTTTCTTCGTTCATTTTCATTTCTTACGGTGGTTCGTTCAAGAGTTCTTCTCCTTCATTATCATACAGATTCATTCGTTCTTTCATCCTACCGGTGGATCTTCAAAGACCTTCTCAAGTTGCGCTATATCTCTCTAAATCCTTTTCAACGAGAATAAGTAGTATGCCAAATCCATTGCTTGTCATCAATTTAAATTGGTGAAGGATACGCATAACGTAATTCTTATTTTTGTTTCATCGAATGAACTCAATTCCCTATTCCGGAGGCTCATCAAATTCTCGTTTTCATTTGTTTCATCTTTCTTTTCTGGAGTTACAAGCTTTTCTGCATTATATCGTCGTGAAGATTCATCTAAATCATCGCAAGGCTTCACCTTGTGTTTTCAACTTCTCTTTCCTTTCGTTTGATCATCCTTTTATTACCGGAGTTCTTCATGGAGGCTCTACATGATGGTTTCATCAAGGATTTAATTTCCTTCTCGAAGTGTTCATCAACATTCTTTTGAGAGGATCTAAAACATTCTTTATCTTGCAATCCATAGTGGAGTTGTGTCTCCCTTATCTTTTGAGGTGGTAATATATCGTTCTTCAATAATGAGATATTTAAACCCATCAATCTTTTCGTTGGAGTTGTCTTGTGTCATGTTTCACCTAAAGCTTTCCCTAAGGATTGTTGCTATCATGGTACTCATAAATGACCCAAGTTCTTCTTTTATCCTCCCGGTGAAATAAGTTTCTCGTCTCCTTGTTGATACCAATCCAATATATTATTTTTCGTTAGTGGCAGAATTTCACCTCATAGTTTTGAGATGTTTTCCATAAGCCCACAACAAGCTTACTCTTTTCATTGTTGGTTTTCCAACAACTCCGTTCAACTTTTTCTTCGTAGGCATGCTCTTTCAATTCTATTTGCGAGAGTTGTCATTTCTTTCTCCGATCTCTTATTCTGACGATCTACCTTCTTTTCTTTCATTCCGGAGGCATTGTGACGTTGCTCTCTTCGTCCTATCATCTCGTTTGCCAAGATCATTTTTTTCCTTGCTTATCCATCCAACCGGAGTGTCGTGCCCCTTTTCAAGTTCTTTCATCTTATCAAGTCTTTCATCTCTTTTCAACTGGAGTGCTACCCGAATCGGTTCTTTCTTATTCCTCTTTCTTAACGGAGTGTTTGCAATTTTGTTCTTCTTTGTTGCATTCTTTCTTTCAATTTGTTCAACCTCTCAAGGTTCGTGGTTTCACTCATTGGTCAAAGAAGCAACTTAGTTCTACCTCTTCTCTTTCTCTTCCGTTTTTCCCTCCGGTGCCATTCTAGATCTCGGGACGAGATCCTCTCGTAGTGGTGGAGTGTTGTAACGCCCCAAGACCGGAGCTTCAGATGCCTTCCATGTTTCCGGGTTTCGTCGTGTGATTTGTTTGGTTCATCGTTTTCATCTTTGCATCATGTGCATTTGCATCATGTAATCATGTCATCATGTCTTTAATCTTTGCATCTCAAATCAAATAATTAAATCATATGGATTTTCAGTCCATTTAAACCGAGGGAGTTCACCTGGTGATTTCTCTATATAACATATCCTCCTAATAATTATGGAGCTATTATTAAATATTCCGTTCTTTTGGAATTAACCATTGACACACTTGCGAATAAATCCCAATACCTTGTTATCTCAATTCTTGATCAACGACTTGTCCTCATATTCTTTTATCGTTTTATCGAGGCTCTTCCTAAATGTTCAACATTTTTGGGAACTTCGGATCCCTACTCCTTTCAAATGAGTTGAATTAAATTCAAATACATTTGAATTTAATCTTTCAATCTTGGCCATTTCTATTTTCGCGGAAAGAGCACATTTTTGTGAATCCGAGGAAATTATCCCCATGCTCCAATTCTGTCCCTAACCCTCTCTTCTTCTTTTTTCACTAATGTTTTTTGCTGCTAAAGAAATATGAGGGGGAGGGAGAGGTCTGCCAGGCCGGCCTGCTTCCCCACTTCTCTCTAGGGCCCATGCCTAGGCCCAACCAGCCGCTGGCTCCAAGGCCATCTCCCGCAGCCCACTGCTCTAACCCTAGCCGTTCGCTCCCTTCCCCCCGATCCACCTCGCGCCGTCAGCTCAGGGAGATGCTCCCTCGATCCCATCTCTCTCCCTCCTGCCCGTTTCCTTCGATCCCGACCTCTCTCTCGATCTCCCTCCAGCGCAGCCCCGTGCTCGATCCCTCCTCCCTCGATGCGCCGCTAGAGAGGAAGAGAGAGACCAGCGCCGCGCCCTCGTGCTTGCTCCCACCTCGCCATCCTGCCACTGCATCCGGTCGCCGCCGGCACCCATGACCCGCGCCGCTCCTGCCATGGCCTCGCATCTGCACCTCGCGTCCCGTCGCCGCCGCCCCGTTGCCGCTTCATCCTCCGCCGTCCCCTGCGCGTTTGTCGCCTTCCAGCCGCCGCGGTCCAGCGCCACCGCCCGCCACCCTCCTCCTCTACTTCGCCCCCTTCTCTGCTCCCTCAGCCATGGCGCTCCGCCGCCCCTTGTCTCGCCCGCGCTGGCGACCAGCAGCAGGTCGCCGCTCCGCGCCGTCCGCCCCACCTGCAGCTCCTCCACCTCGTCTCTGCGGCCTCCCCTTCTGCTCCCTGCATCCGTCCGGCCGTCCGTGTTGCTGCCGCTGGACACCAAGACCGGGGGCTCTTTAGCTGTTGCACGCTTGCAGTGCCTCCTCCCGAGCAGGAGCAGCTTGAACCGATGCCTCCGTGAAGCCCGAGTGGGAATGTTTGTGTGCACCGGTTACGCCAAGACCCGGACCGACAAGTACCACGACTTCCGTTGATTGCCAAGTACCCCTACGCGTGGATACGCCAAGTTCCTCTTCTCCCGTGCGCCGTCGCCGTCCAAGTCCAGCAAGCCACTGCACCGCTGCCTCGCTGCAGCTGCTCCTTCGCTGTTCCGTTCCGCTGCCTCCGCTGCCTCCCGCGTCCGGTCGCCGCTGGTGCCCATGACCAGCGCTGTGCCTCTGCTCGTGGATGCCGCTGCCAGTGTGCGCACCCTGTTGCTACTCCGTCGGCCGCTTCCCTTCGTTGACCACCAAGAACCGAGGCCTATTTTGTTGCTTCGTTTGGATGCGTCAAGTTCCTCCCTTTGGATTCGTCCAAGTTCCGACGATGTTTTTGTACAACTACGCCGCGGAGACCAAGACCGGCAAGTCCACATGGGAGCCCGAACGACTACTTCCACGATGATGCGAGTACAAGTACCTTCGACGTGTTTTTTCGTCAAGTACCGTGGCACCCAAATCCCTCGGATCAGTCAAGTTCATCTACGAAAACATATATGACCATCGTCAAGACAGGAAAGTACCTCTATGCACGGATATCACCAAGTACCACGATATCGACGACATTCACTACTACTGTCGCCGAGGGTTTCGTCAAGTTCAACTTCTTTGGCTACGAACGGTGATGACCCGAACATCTACGGACGTGTACGACCACCGTTGCCGGAAGAACCGCGGGTCACAAGCGCCGGGAATAACTACCGTCGTCGTGGATCCGACAAGTTCGCAAGAAGGACAACTTCCCACAACGACCCGTGAACAACTACTTCCACGACGACCGTGTACAACCACCGTCACGAGAACATATACTTCCTCTATTTTGCACCGAACCCGGGACCGCTCCGAGAATGCACCCTTCGAAGGTATAACCCTCGAGACGACGCCCGTGATAGAATGTTGTGTGTTGTATGAGATGCTCGTGCTTGCTCCGTGCTCGAATTGTCGGTGCACGTCACCCCTCTTTTTGCCTTGCCACCGACATGTGGGAACTTGGTATCCGAGTTCACCCAACCATCCTTTCATGTCATGTTCCGCACACTTTCCCTTTGCATCGGTATCTCAATCGAGTTACCGGAACCGGGACGTTGTCGTGGCACTGCTTCCGTTATCGTTGCCGCGTCACCGCTTTCGTTATCATTGCCGTGGCACCCCTTCCATTTCCGCCACGATGACAAATGCTTCATAATATGCTCTTGTTAACTTTGTCACAAAACCTTGCATAAATTTGGTCATGTCATCCGCATCATGATAACAACAATTAAAATGTTTAAAATTGTTGTTGCATTAAATTTCTAAATGCATATGGGGATTTACCGGATTCGTTGTTTGTTATATCCGGCCCCATTTAAAAATTGGTTAGATAGATAATTCCTTTATGTTTCACCTCTTGACATGCTTAACAACATTTAACATTGTTGGGTACATAAACGAGATCGAACTAAATAATCGATGTGGTGTTCTGTCAATATGCAACCCATTGCATATTGAACTTCACTTAACTTGTAGAGTTGTTTGTGCACTTTGCCATGACATGTATCATTAAACCGGACATGCATCATACTTGGTTGTGCATCATGCCATGATTATGTGGGGGTTGTTTACTATGTTGTTTGCTTCTTTCCGGTGTTGCTTCTTCGGTTTAGTTCCGATAACGCCGCGTCTGTGAGGATCCGTTCGACTACGTCCGTTTGTCTTCTTCATGGACTCGTTATTCTTCCTTGCGGGATCTCAGGCAAGATGACCATACCATCGAAATCACTTCTATCTTTGCTTTTTAGATGCTCGCTCTTTTTCTATGCCTATGCTGCGATACCTACCACTTGCTTATCATGCCTCCCATATTGTTGAACCAAGCCTCTAACACACCTTGTCCTAGCAAACCGTTGTTTGGCTATGTTACCGCTTTGCTCAGCCCCTCTTATAGCATTGTTAGTTGCAGGTGAAGATTGGAGTTTGTTCCATGTTGGAACATGGATATTTTGTTGGGATATCACAATATCTCTTATCTAATTAATGCATCTATACACTTGGTAAAGGGTGGAATGCTCGGCCTTATGCATGGTGTTTTGTTCCACTCTTGCCGCCCTAGTTTCCGCCATATCGGTGTTATGTTCCCGAATTTTGCGTTCCTTACGCGGTTGGGTTATAATGAGAACCCCTTGACAGTTCGCCTTGAATAAAACTCCTCCAGCAAGGCACAACCTTGGTTTTACCATTCGCCACCTAGCCTTTTCTTTCCCTTGGGTCAGCCAGCCCAAGGGTCATCTTTATTTTAACCCCCTCGGGCCAGTGCTCCTCTGAGTGTTGGTCCAACCCAGAGCACCGTGCGGGGCCGTCCCTTGGCAACTTGGGTTACGTTGGCTCCCGTATGCTTAGCTTATCCGGTGTGCCCTAAGAATGAGATATGTGTAGCTCCTATCGGGATTTTTCGGCACAGCGGGTGGTCTTGCTGGACTTGTTTTACCATTGTCGAGGATGTCTTGTAACCGGGATGCCGAGCCTGATTGGATTGTCTTGGGAGAAGGAATATCCTTCGTTGACCGTGAGAGGTTGTGATGGGCTAAGTTGGGACACCCCTGCAGGGTTTTGAACTTTCGAAAGCCGTGCCCACGGTTATGGGCAGATGGGAATTTGTTAATGTTCGGTTGTAGAAAACCTGAAGTTGATCTTAATTAAAATGCATCAACCGCGTGTGTAACCGTGATGGTCTCTTTCCGGCGGGGTCAACCGCGTGTTGATACCCATACCAAGTAGTTCAGATATTGATCTATCTACAATCTGATGCATTTTTTAGTTTTAACCACCTAGCTGTAGTAAGACACCAATGTTTCTATGGATTTATGGTTAAAATGGATTTTTTTATTCCACTTGGTTAAGTAGTCATCTTTTAATTCACACTACCACCGCAATTGGCTCTACTCTATACTGTTATCTGGTACAAGAGAGGTGATTCTAAGTTTAGCAAGGTTCTTTTGCGATGGTTGATGGGTCAAAGAAGTTGCAGAATATAATTGGCCAGACATCCACTAAGTTGGTTCAACACAAATCGATGGATGCACTTTGGTGGCTCAAAATCATGCTTATCTGCAGAAAAAATAGCATGTGTAGCAAACTTTCGACCTGCATCCAGAAGCAAATATTCATGCCCACCCAATCAAATTCAATCCATATCAAGATGCATATGGCTCTACTCAATACTATTATCTCGTACAAGGGCAAGGTAATTATGAGTTTAGCTTAGCAAGTTTCTTTGCGAGGATTGAGAAGTCAACAAGGTTCCTGAACATAATTCGCTAGAGATTCCTGTGCTAAACCAACTAAGTTTGTTCAATACAAATCGATCTAGTAGACGCACTCATGGCGGCTCAAAATTATGCTTATTCTGCAGACAAAAGCCAGCTTGTGTGGCATATTTCTACCTAGAATCGAGAACATAATAATTCATGCTCATCCAATCAGATTCAATCGAGATCAAGATGCATAGGGCTTATCTATACGATCTAGCTGCAACAACTGCAATCATGTCATCCTTGGCTATGAAAAATAGGTAGAATTACTGGATTCCCTTGCACAAGCTCACCTGTGAAGAACTAGAGGAACTTGACGGGCCACATGACGGCCTCCTACAGCGCCTGCTTGGCGCTCTCGATCCCGGCGACGTTGTTCCACTTAATGTTGGGCTTCTCAGTGATGATGGCGGAGTTGAGGGCGGCCCACAGCTTGGACTACTCGGAGTCGTCCCCGCCGGCGCCGCGCCCCCGCCGTCCTTCCCCTTGGTCTTGGGGCGGGTGGCGACAGCGGCGTCGCATCCGCCCTCATCGAGGACGGCCTAGATCTCCTCGAAAAGCTGGAAAGGCTCCGCCTTTGCTGCGGATTCCGGCGGATCGGCGTGGGGGGCAGGCCGGGGGAGCGACGGGGCGGGGCGCGCGGCCGCCGGCGTGGCGCATGTGGCGGGGGGCATGTGGGCCAACGGACGGAGGAGAGGAGGTGGAAGGGAGTCCGGCGGCGAGTGGGTTGGGAGAGGAGAGGAGGTTGGGGATCTAGATCGGGCTACATGATTTTTTTTGAGACAGACGGGGGTGGGTGGTGTGGGACGGTTGGTGGGGTGGGAGTGTGGATCGGGCCGGGGTGGACAGGCTTCATGGTAGCGTGGGTCTTACCTGCGCTACTACTACTTACTTAGTAGTAGCACCTGTTTTATACCCTCGCTACTACTATGGCCTATCCCGGGGGCATTGTTGGAGACCATTTAGTAGCAGCGCGGGTTTATACCCCTCGCTACTACTATCAACTTAGTAGTAGCGTGGTTTTTATACCCCTCGCTACTACTAATTAGCAGTAGCGCCCATTTTTAAACCGCGCTACTGATAAACTTCTGTGTATAAGGTTTTCCCTAGTAGTGTTATTGTGATGTACATTGCCGAGAGGGCCCAGAGATACCTCTCCGACAATCGGAGTGACAAATCCTAATCTTGATCCATGCCAACTCAACAAACACCATCGGAGACACCTGTAGAGCACCTTTATAATCACCCGGTTACGTTGTGACGTTTGGTAGAACACAAAGTGTTCCTCCGGTATTCGGGAGTTGCATGATCTCATAGTCATAGGAACATGTATAGTTATGGAGAAAGCAATAGCAACAAAGTAAATGATCATCGTTCTAAGCTAACGGATGGGTCAAGTCAATCACATCATTCTCTAATGATGTGATCTCGTTTAATCAAATTACAACTCATGTCTATGGTTAGGAAACATAACCATCATTGATTCAATGAGCTAGTCAAGTAGAGGCAAACTAGTGACACTCTGTTTGTCTATCTATTCACACATGTACTAAGTTTTCGGTTAATACAATTCTAGCATGAATAATAAACATTTACCATGATATAAGGAAATATAAATAACAAATTTATTATTGCCTCTAGGGCATATTTCCTTCAAGTTGTTCCGATGTAACCTGTGTAAGGGCCTCCTAGGGGGGAGCCCTTCTCGAACCTCTTTGTCTTCATGGTTGCATGTAGTCCCTATTGCTTGATGGGGATTTGGAATAGTGTAGATGCCCGCCAGAGTACCTCTCTCCGATGCCGGAGGTTGTTCCTCAAGCAAATCTCCTTCACCCTCCTCCATCGTGGCTCCATCGGCATCCTCCCTTCTAAGTTCCATCTGCATCAACCAAGCATCACCGTCCGTGTTGTTGGAGGAGGGGGACGACATGATGCCTGGCCTTGAAAATTCTGGCATAAAACAACTCGAAGCAAAAACAAGGGATTTTGCCGTGGTACGGTGGTCAAAACCTTCGGGAGATTATATAATCAATTTTTACCGAGCAAAACAAGTATTATGCAAGAAAACAGAGTCCGGAGGGTACACGAGGTAGCCACAAGGCAGGGGGCGCGCCCAGGGGGAAGGGCACGTCCTCCACCCTTGTGGTCTCCTCGTGTCTCTTTCGTACTACTTTTAATTTTCCTAATTTTTTTAATATTCCAAAACGGACAAAATTTGCTATTAGAACAGTTTTGGAGTCGTTTTACTCACGGTACCACATACCTATTCCTTTTCGGAGTCTGAAACATTCTGGAAGGTATCCCTTATGTACTCCTCCAGTGTTATTGTATTAATTATATTGGTCTCAACATTTATGGGAGTACCTGAGATATAATGTTTGATTCTTTGACCGTTTACCACCTTTGGATTTGTGCCTTCGGCGTTGTTGATTTTGATGGCACTGTAACGATAGACCTCCTCAATAATGTAAGGACCTTCCCATTTAGAGAGAAGCTTTCCTGCAAAAAATCTTAAACGGGAGTTGTATAGCAAAACATGATCACCTACATTAAACTCACACTTTTGTATCCTTTTGTCGTGCCATCTTTTAACCTTTTCTTTAAACAACTTAGCATTCTCATAGGCTTGGGTTCTCCATTCATCAAGTGATCTAATGTCAAATAACCTCTTCTCACCGGCAAGTTTGAAATCATAGTTGAGCTCTTTGATTGCCCAATAAGCTTTGTGTCCTAGTTTAAGAGGTAAGTGACAAGCCTTTCCATATACCATTTTATACGGAGACATACCCATATGATTCTTATAAGCAGTTCTATAAGCCCATAATGCATCATCAAGTTTCTTAGACCAATTCTTTCTAGATCTATTAATAGTATTTTGCAAAATCAATTCAATCTCTCAATTGCTCAATTCTACTTGACTGCCAGACTGAGGGTGATAAGGAGATGCAATTCTACGATTAACATCATACTTAGCAAGCATTTTACGGAAAGCACCATGAATAAAGTGTGAACCACCATCAGTCATCAAATATCTAGGGACTCCAAACCTCAGAAAAATAACTTCTTTAAGCATCTAAATAGAAGTGTTATGATCAACACTACTAGTTGGAATAGCTTATACCCACTTAGTAATATAATCAACATCAACTAAAATATGTGTATACCCATTATAGGAAGGAAAAGGTCCCATATAATAAAAGCCCCAAACATCAAACGGTTCAATAACAAGTGAATAATTCATAGGCATTTCCTGACGTCTACTAATATTGCCAATTCTCTGGCATTCATCACAAGATAAGACAAACTTACGAGCATCCTTGAAGAGAGTAGGCCAATAAAAAACCAGATTGCAATACCTTATGTGCAGTTCTATCTCCAGCAAGGTGTCATCCGTAGGCCTCGGAGTGGCACTTGCACATGATTTATTCCTGTTCATGCTCATGTACACATCATCTAATAACACCATCAACTCCTTCTTTATAAAGGTGTGGTTCATCCCAAAAGTAATGTCTTAAATCATAGAAAACCTTTTTCTTTTGCAGGTATGTGAAACTAGGTGGTATAAATTTAGCAACAATGTAATTAGCATAATCAGCATACGAGTCTTACGAGAACATTTATGACAGCTAATTGATCATCAGGAAAACTATCATCGATAGGCAGTGGGTCATCAAGAACATTTTCTAACCTTGACAAGTTGTCTACAATGGGGTTCTCAGCTCCCTTTCTATCAATAATATGCAAATCAAATTCTTGCAACAAGAGAACCCATCTAATAAGTGTAGGCTTAGCATCTTTCTTTTCCATATTATATTTAATAGCAGCATGATCAGTGTGAACAATTACTTTGGAATCAACAATATAAGATCTGGACTTATCACAAGCAAAAACAACTGCTAAGAATTCTTTTTCAGTAGTAGCATAATTTCTCTGGGCACTGTTGTAACACCCACAATGCGGCTATATCTCCCACGTGTCGGGGCACGACTTAGACGCATAGTCGCATGGTAGGTTTGTCGCAAGAGGGGTATGAAGGAAATATGCCCTAGAGGCAATAATAATGTTATTATTTTATTTCCTTATATCATGATAAATGTTTATTATTCATGCTAGAATTGTATTATCCGGAAACATAATACTTGTGTGAATACATAGACAAACCAAACGTCACTAGTATGCCTCTACTTGACTAGCTCATTAATCAAAGATGGTTATGTTTCCTAACCATAGACATGTGTTGTCATTTGATTAACGGGATCACATTATTAGGAGAATGATGTGATTGAAATGACCCATTCCATTAGCTTAGCACCCGATCGTTTAGTATGTTGCTATTGCTTTCTTCATGACTTATACATGTTCCTATGACTATGAGATTATGCAACTCCCGTTTGCCGGAGGAACACTTTGTGTGCTACCAAACGTCACAACGTAACTGGGTGATTATAAAGGAGCTCTATAGGTGTCTCCAACGGTACATGTTGGGTTGACGTATTTCGAGATTAGGATTTGTCACTCCGATTGTCGGAGAGGTATCTCTGGGCCCTCTCGGTAATGCACATCACATAAGCCTTGCAAGCATTTCAACTAATGAGTTAGTTGCAAGATGATGTATTACGAAACGAGTAAAGAGACTTGCCGGTAACAAGATTGAACTAGGTATTGAGATACCGACGATCGAATCTCAGGCAAGTAAAATACCGATGACAAAGGGAACAACGTATGTTGTTATGCGGTCTGACCGATAAAGATCTTCGTAGAATATGTAGGAGCCAATATGAGCATCTAGGTTCCGCTATGGTTATTGACCGGAGACGTGTCTCGGTCATGTCTACATTGTTCTCGAACCCGTAGGGTCCGCACGCTTAACGTTTCGATGACAGTTATATTATGAGTTTATGAGTTTTGATGTACCGAAGTTAGTTCGGAGTCCCAGATGTGATCACGGACATAACGAGGAGTCTTGAAATGGTCGAGACATAAAGATTGATATATTAGACGGCTATATTCGGACACCGGAAGTGTTCCGGGTGATTTCGGAGAAAACCGAAGAGCCGGAGAGTTATCGGAACCCTACCGGGAGAAGTAATGGGCCATATGGGCCTTAGTGGAGAGAGAGAGGGGCAGCCAGGGTGGGCCGCGCGCCTCCTCCCCCTGGTCCGAATTGGACTAGGAGAGGGGGGCGGTGCCCCCCTTTCCTTCTCCCTCCCCACTTCCTTCCCCCTCCTAGTAGGACTCCTACTCCTACTAGGAGGAGGACTCCTCCTGGCGCGCCAATAGGGGCCGGCCGGCCTCCTCACCTTGCTCCTTTATATACGGGGGTAGAGGACACCCCTAGACACACAAGTTGATCCACGTGATCATATTCTTAGCCGTGTGCGGTGTCCCCCTTCTACCATAATCCTCGATAATATTGTAGCGGTGCTTAGGAGAAGCCCTGCAGCGGTAGTACATCAAGATCGTCACCACGCCGTCGTGCTGATGGAACTCTACCCCGTCACTTTGCTGGATCGGAGTCCGGGGATCGTCATCGAGCTAAACGTGTGCTAAAACTCGGAGGTGCCGTAGTTTCGGTGCTTGATCGGTCGGGCCGTGAAGACGTACAACTACATCAACCGCGTTGTGTTAACGCTTCCACTTTCAGTCTACAAGGGTACATAGATCACACTCTCCCCTCTTGTTGCTATGCATCACCATGATCTTGCATGTGCGTAGGAAAATTTTGACATTACTACGTTCCCCAACAGTGGTATCAGAGCCTAGGTTTTATGTGTTGATGTTATATGCACGAGTAGAACACAAGTGAGTTGTGGGCGATATAAGTCATTCTGCTTACCAGCATGTCATACTTTGGTTCGGCGGTATTGTTGGACGAAGCGGCCTGGACCGACATTACGCGTACGCTTACGCGAGACCAGTTCTCCCGACGTGCTTTGCACAAAGGTGGCTAGCGGGTGACAGTTTCTCCAACTTTAGTTGAACGGAGTGTGGCTACGCCCGGTCCTTGCGAAGGTTAAAACAGCACCAACTTGACAAACTATCGTTGTGGTTTTGATGCGTAGGTAAGATTGGTTCTTGCTTAAGCCCGTAGCAGCCACGTAAAACTTGCAACAACAAAGTAGAGGACGTCTAACTTGTTTTTGCAGGGCATGTTGTGATGTGATATGGTCAAGACATGATGCTAAATTTTATTGTATGAGATGATCATGTTTTGTAACCTAGTTATCGGCAACTGGCAGGAGTCATATGGTTGTCGCTTTATTGTATGCAATGCAATTGCACTGTAATGATTTACTTTATCACTAAGCGGTAGCGATAGTCGTGGAAGCATAAGATTGGCGAGATGACAACGATGCTACGATGGTGATCAAGGTGTCGCGCCGGTGACAATGGTGATCACGACGGTGCTTCGAAGATGGAGATCACAAGCACAAGATGATGATGGCCATATCATATAACTTATATTGATTGCATGTGATGTTTATCTTTTATGCATCTTATCTTGCTTTGATTGACGGTAGAATTTTAAGATGATCTCTCACTAATTATCAAGAAGTGTTCTCCCTGAGTATGCACCGTTGCGAAAGTTCTTCGTGCTGAGACACCACGTGATGATCGGGTGTGATAGGCTCTACGTTCAAATACAATGGGTGCAAAACAGTTGCACACGCAGAATACTCAGGTTATACTTGACGAGCCAAGCATATACAGATATGGCCTCGGAACACGGAGACCGAAAGGTCGAGCTTGAATCATATAGTAGATATGATCAACATTGCAATGTTCACCAATGAAACTACTCCATCTCACGTGATGATCGGACATGGTTTAGTTGATTTGGATCACGTAATCACTTAGAGGATTAGAGGGATGTCTATCTAAGTGGGAGTTCTTTAGTAATATGATTAATTGAACCTAAATTTATCATGAACTTAGTACTTGATAGTATCTTGCTAGTTTATGTTTGATTGTAGATAGATGGCCCGTGTTGTTGTTCCGTTGAATTTTAATGCGTTTCTTGAGAAAGCAAAGTTGAAAGATGATGGTAGCAATTACACGGACTGGGTCCGTAACTTGAGGATTATCCTCATTGTTGCACAGAAGAATTACGTCCTGGAAGCACCGTTGGGTGCCAGGCCTGCTACTGGAGCAACACCAGATGTTATGAACGTCTGGCAGAGCAAAGCTGATGACTACTCGATAGTTTAGTGTGCCATGCTTTACGGCTTAGAATCGGGACTTCAACGACATTTTGAATGTCATGGAGCATATGAGATGTTCCAGGAGTTGAAGTTAATATTTCAAGCAAATGCCCGGATTGAGAGATATGAAGTCTCCAATAAGTTCTATAGCTGCAAGATGGAGGAGAACAGTTCTGTCAGTGAGCATATACTCAAAATGTCTGGGTATAATAATCACTTGATTCAGTTGGGAGTTAATCTTCCAGATGACTGCGTCATTGACAGAATTCTCCAATCACTGCCACTAAGCTACAAGAGCTTCGTGATGAACTATAATATGCAAGGGATGAATAAGACTATTCCCGAGCTCTTCGCAATGCTGAAAGCTGCGGAGGTAGAAATCAAGAAGGAGCATCAAGTGTTGATGGTCAATAAGACCACTAGTTTCAAGAAAAAGGGCAAAGGGAAGAAGAAGGGTAACTTTAAAAAGAACAGCAAGCAAGTTGCTACTCAAGAGAAGAAACCCAAACCTGGACCTAAGCCTGAAACTGAGTGCTTCTACTACAAGCAGACTGGTCACTGGAAGCGGAACTGCCCCAAGTATTTGGCGGATAAGAAGGATGGCAAGGTGAACAAAGGTATTTGTGATATACATGTTATTGATGTGTACCTTACTAATGCTCGCAGTAGCACCTGGGTATTTGATATTGGTTCTGTTGCTAACATTTGCAACTCGAAACAGGGACTACAGATTAAGCGAAGATTGGCTAAGGACGAGGTGACGATGCGCGTGGGAAATGGTTCCAAAGTCGATGTGATCGCGGTCGGCACGCTACCTCTACATCTACCTTTGGGATTAGTATTAGACCTAAATAATTGTTATTTTGTGCCAGCGTTAAGCATGAACATTATATCTGGATCTTGTTTGATGCGAGACGGCTATTCATTTAAATCAGAGAATAATGGTTGTTCTATTTATATGAGTAATATCTTTTATGGTCATGCACCCTTAAAGAGTGGTCTATTCTTATTAAATCTCGATAGTAGTGACACACATATTCATAATGTTGAAACCAAAAGATGCAGAGTTGATAATGATAGTGCAACTTATTTGTGGCACTGCCGTTTGGGTCATATCGGTGTAAAGCGCATGAAGAAACTCCATACCGATGGGCTTTTGGAACCACTTGATTATGAATCACTTGGTACTTGCGAACCGTGCCTTATGGGTAAGATGACAAAAACATCGTTCTCCGGTACTATGGAGAGAGCAACAGATTTGTTGGAAATCATACATACAGATGTATGTGGTCCGATGAATGTTGAGGCTCGTGGAGGATATCGTTATTTTCTCACCTTCACAGATGACTTAAGCAGATATGGGTATATCTACTTAATGAAACATAAGTCTGAAACATTTGAAAAGTTCAAAGAATTTCAGAGTGAAGTTGAAAATCATCATAACAAGAAAATAAAATTCCTGCGATCTGATCGTGGAGGAGAATATTTGAGTTACGAGTTTGGTGTACATTTGAAACAATGCGGAATAGTTTCGCAACTCACGCCACCCGGAACACCACAGCGTAATGGTGTGTCCGGACGTCGTAATCGTACTTTACTAGATATGGTGCGATCTATGATGTCTCTTACTGATTTACCGCTATCGTTTTGGGGTTATGCTCTAGAGACGGACGCATTCACGTTAAATAGCGCACCATCAAAATCCGTTGAGACGACGCCTTACGAACTATGGTTTGGCAAGAAACAAAAGTTGTCGTTTCTGAAAGTTTGGGGTTGCGATGCTTATGTGAAAAAGCTTCAACCTGATAAGCTCGAACCCAAATCGGAGAAATGTGTCTTCATAGGATATCCAAAGGAAACTATTGGATACACATTCTATCATAGATCCGAAGGCAAAACTTTTGTTGCTAAATTCGAAAACTTTCTAGAGAAGGAGTTTCTCTCGAAAGAAGTGAGTGGGAGGAAAGTAGAACTTGATGAGGTAACTGTACCTTTTCCATTATTGGAAAGTAGTACATCACAGAAACCAGTTTCTATGACACCTACACCAATTAGTGAGGAAGCTAATGATGATGATCATGAAGCTTCAGAACAAGATACTACTAAACCTCGTAGATCAACCAGAGTAAGATCCGCACCAGAGTGGTACGGTAATCCTGTTCTGGAAGTCATGCTACTAGATCATGATGAACCTACGAACTATGGAGAAGCGATGGTGAGCTCAGATTCCACAAAATGGCTTGAAGCCATGAAATCTGAGATGGGATCCATGTATGAGAACAAAGTATGGACTTTGGTTGACTTGCCCAATGATCGGCAAGCAATTGAGAATAAATAGATCTTTAAGAAGAAGACTGACGCTGACGGTAATGTTACTATCTACAAAGCTCGACTTGTCGCAAAAGGTTTTCGACAAGTTCAAGGGATTGACTATGATGAGACCTTCTCACCCGTAGCGATGCTTAAGTCTGTCCGAATCATGTTAGCAATTGCCGCATTTTATGATTATGAAATTTGGCAGATGGATGTCAAAACTGCATTCCTGAATGGATTTCTGCAAGAAGAGTTGTATATGATGCAACCGGAAGGTGTTGTCGATCCAAAGGGAGCTAACAAAGTGTGCAAGCTCCAGCGATCCATTTATGGACTGGTGTGAGCCTCTCGGAGTTGGAATAAACGCTTTGATAGTGTGATCAAAGCATTTGGTTTTGTACAGACTTTTGGAGAAGCCTGTATTTACAAGAAAGTGAGTGGGAGCTCTGTAGCATTTCCGATATTATATGTAGATGACATATTACTAATCAGAAATGATATAGAATTTCTGGATAGCATAAAGGGATACTAGAATAAGAGTTTTTCAATGAAAGACCTCGGTGAAGCTGCTTACATATTGGGCATTAAGATCTATAGAGACAGATCAAGACACTTAATTGGACTTTCACAAAGCACATACCTTCACAAAGTTTTGAAAAAGTTCAAAATGGATCAAGCAAAGAAAGGATTCTTGCCTGTGTTACAAGGTGTGAAATTGAGTAAGACTCAATGCCCGATCAATGCAGAAGATAGAGAGAAAATGGAAGATGTTCCCTATGCTTCAGCCATAGGCTCTATCATGTATGCAATGCTGTGTACCAGACCTGATGTGTGTCTTGCTATAAGTCTAGCAGGCAGGTACCAAAGTAATCCAGGAGTGGATCACTGGACAGTGGTCAAGAACATCCTGAAATACCTGAAAAGGACTAAGGATATGTTTCTCATATATGGAGGTGACAAAGAGCTCATCGTAAATGGTTACGTTGATGCAAGCTTTGACACTGATCCGGATGATTCTAAATCACAAACTGGATACGTGTTTACATTAAACGGTGGAGCTGTCAGTTGGTGCAGTTCTAAACAAAGCGTTGTGGCGGGATCTACATGTGAAGCGGAGTACATAGCTGCTTCAGAAGCAGCAAACGAAGGAGTCTGGATGAAGGAGTTCATATCCGATCTAGGAGTCATACCTAGTGCATCGGGTCCAATGAAAATCTTTTGTGACAATACTGGTGCAATTGCCTTCGCAAAGGAATCCAGATTTCACAAGAGAACCAAGCACATCAAGAGACGCTTCAATTCCATCCGGGATCTAGTCCAGGTGGGAGACATAGAGATTTGCAAGATACATACGGATCTGAATGTAGCAGACCCATTGACTAAGCCTCTTCCACAAGCAAAACATGATCAGCACCAAAGCTCCATGGGTGTTAGAATCATTACTGTGTAATCTAGATTATTGACTCTAGTGCAAGTGGGAGACTGAAGGAAATATGCCCTAGAGGCAATAATAATGTTATTATTTTATTTCCTTATATCATGATAAATGTTTATTATTCATGCTAGAATTGTATTATCCGGAAACATAATACTTGTGTGAATACATAGACAAACCAAATGTCACTAGTATGCCTCTACTTGACTAGCTCATTAATCAAAGATGGTTATGTTTCCTAACCATAGACATGTGTTGTCATTTGATTAACGGGATCACATTATTAGGAGAATGATGTGATTGACATGACCCATTCCATTAGCTTAGCACCCGATCGTTTAGTATGTTGCTATTGCTTTCTTCATGACTTATACATGTTCCTATGACTATGAGAGTATGCAACTCCTGTTTGCCGGAGGAACACTTTGTGTGCTACCAAACGTCACAACGTAACTGGGTGATTATAAAGGAGCTCTACAGGTGTCTCCAAAGGTACATGTTGGGTTGGCGTATTTCGAGATTAGGATTTGTCACTCCGATTGTCGGAGAGGTATCTCTGGGCCCTCTCGGTAATGCACATTACATAAGCCTTGCAAGCATTTCAACTAATGAGTTAGTTGCGAGATGATGTATTACAAAACGACTAAAGAGACTTGCCGGTAACGAGATTGAACTAGGTATTGAGATACCGACGATCGAATCTCGGGCAAGTAAAATACCGATGACAAAGGGAACAACGTATGTTGTTATGCGGTCTGACCGATAAAGATCTTCGTAGAATATGTAGGAGCCAATATGAGCATCCAGGTTCCGCTATTGGTTATTGACCGGTGACGTGTCTCGGTCATGTCTACATTGTTCTCGAACCCGTAGGGTCCGCACGCTTAATGTTTCGATGACAGTTATATTATGAGTTTATGAGTTTTGATGTACTGAAGTTAGTTCGGAGTCCCGGATGTGATCACGGACATAACGAGGAGTCTCTAAATGGTCGAGACATAAAGATTGATATATTAGACATCTATATTCGGACACCGGAAGTGTTCCGGGTGATTTCGGAGAAAACCGGAGAGCCGGAGGGTTACCGGAACCCTACCGGGAGAAGTAATGGGCCATATGGGCCTTAGTGGAGAGAGAGAGGGGCAGCCAGGGTGGGCCGCGCTCCTCCTCCCCCTGGTACGAATTGGACTAGGAGAGGGGGGGCGGCGCCCCCCTTTCCTTCTCCCTCCCCACTTCCTTCCCCCTCCTAGCAGGAGTCCTACTCCTACTAGGAGGAGGACTCCTCCTGGCGCGCCAATAGGGGCCGGCCGGCCTCCTCCCTTTGCTCCTTTATATACAGGGAAAGAGGGAACCCCTAGACACACAAGTTGATCCACGTGATCATATTCTTAGCCGTGTGCGGTGCCCCCTTCCACCATAATCCTCGATAATATTGTAGCGGTGCTTAGGCGAAGCCCTGCGACGGTAGTACATCAAGATCGTCACCATGCCGTCATGCTGATGGAACTCTACCCCGACACTTTGCTAGATCGGAGTCCGGGGATCGTCATTGAGATGAACGTGTGCTAAAACTCGGAGGTGCCGTAGTTTCGGTGCTTGATCGGTCGGGCCGTGAAGACGTACAACTACATCAACCGCGTTGTGCTAACGCTTCCGCTATCGGTCTACAAGGGTACATAGATCACACTCTCCCCTCTCGTTGCTATGCATCACTATGATCTTGCGTGTGCATAGGAAAATTTTGAAATTACTACGTTCCCCAATAGGGTAAGCTTCACACAATCCCATGTACTGAATAAGAAAGGGATAAAGAGTTGGCTTACAATCGCCACTTCACACAATACATAAATAATTCATACATCATCCAAATACACTCAAAGACCGACTACGGCCAAATCCGAATAAAAAGGAAGACAACCCCAAATGCTAGATCCCCGATCATCCCAACTGGGCTCCACTACCGATCATTAGGAAAAGAAACATAGTAACAACTCGAATCCTCGTCGAACTCCCACTTGAGTTCGGTATCATCACCTGCACTGGTATCCTCGGCACCTGCAACTAGCAACGCTATAAGAGGGGCTGAGCAAAAGCGGTAACATATCCAAACAACGGTTTGCTAGGTAGGTGGGTTAGAGGCTTGACATGGCGATATGGGAGGCATGATATAACAAGTGGTAGGTAGCGCAACATAACGATAGAACGAACAACTAGCAAGCAAAGATAGAAGTGATTTCGAGGGTATGGTCATCTTGCCTGCAAAGTTCTCGGAGTTGTCGAAAGCTTGATCCTTGAAAGCGTACTCAACAGGTTCCTCATTCACGTACCTGTCTCCCGGCTCTACCCAAAGCAAGAACACAAGCAATGGAACAACAATCAATCACGGTGTAATGCACAAGCAACATGATGCAATACAAGTCGTGATATGGAAGATATGATATGCAATGCATATGTGTGCTCCTGAAGGGAAGGAATGATCAAGGCATCAACTTGGCAAACCAAGTATGCCGCTGGAAAGATGAGATGATTTCAGTCAAAATCGATATAAGGATCATCGAAAACGGATGCACGGTTTGCAAATGGCAAGCAAAACAAAAATGGTGCAAAACTATGATTAACAGCACGATGGCACTTAGAATGCAACAATAAACTAAGCTACTGCACTCCAACATAGCAACAAAGCATATGGCAGCGATGTACAAGATATGCTTGACAAAACATGAACAATGAGCTACGGCTAAATCACACTAGAGCAAGATCAAACAAGCATGGCAAAAGTGCAAAAGATATCAGCTTCACAGACTTCGTGAAAATACTAACATGTCAAAAACAACATCAGGAAGCAATATTTAGATCTAGCAAACAACATGCTACAGGAACATAACATGGCGAATAAAGGCATGTCATGATTCTACTGAAAGCATAGAATACAAGTCCCTTACTAAACATGAGCCAAAAAGGCACAGAAGACATGATGGCACCCATGTAAACATAGCAAGTTTTATTAACAATTTCAAACAAAAGAAAAACAGAGCATGGCATAAACAGATTCATGAAAGTAACTTTGCGAGCTCATGCCACTCACCACAAAGCATTGCATAACAACATAAGCATACCAACAGTAAGAAGACATGTTCATGAAGCTAACCATGACAAGAGAAACTTTATAGGGTACATGCATCACTAGCAACAACCATGGCAATACTGATTAACATGTTAACAATCTGCCAGGAACATTTTGTAGCAAATGTAGAGCAAGAAAAAGACGCGCTAGATTACTCCACAATTGCAAACAGGGGCATTAATCTAGCGCGTCTTTTTATTGCCCTACTTTTGCTGCAAAAGTAGAACATGCATGGAAATGATACTAACATGAAGAGCTGAATGAGACGAACAATTTGGCATATCATATGCAAGATTTGGAGCCACGGTCATCGAGATACGGCATGATGAAGTAGGCTTGAAAATATTACAGAGATTCGAGACTTAGGCGATTTTACCCTCTGGATTCCAGATCTAGGGTTTGAGGGCGCGGACATTGAGGTTCGTCGGAGAGTCGCCGGACTTGGCCGGAGAGGAGGAAGGAGACCGGAGAGGCGACCGTAGGCGTCGGATCCGACGAGGGAAGGAGCTTCGGCGAGCAGAGCGGGTGGATCCGGGAATGGGATCCCCGGATCCGGCGATGGCGGTGCCGGGCGGCGCACTCCGACGGAGCCGAGGTGGTGCAGTGCGGCGGCACCGGCAGTGAGGCGCGTTGGTGGCGGTGGAGGTGCATAGTATGCGGCGGGGCGACACCCATTAGCGCGAAAGGCGGCGGGGCGCGGGCCGGAGCACGGCCGGCGGCGGAGGCAAAGGGAGGCGGGTGGCGGAGCTTGGCACAGGCGGCGCGGGCCCGGCAAGGCCCAGGGCGGGCCGGATCTGGGCCCCGGGCGGCGGCAGCGATGTGGGCGCGGGGGAGGACATGTGGCGGCGCGGTATTGGTCGGGCAGCGGCAGCGGACGTTTCCAGCTTCGCCCGGACATGTCCGGCGGTGCGAGCAGAGGGAGAGCTAGGGTTATACTGCGATTTTTCGGGGGGAGACACACATACACACACACACACACACACACAAACACACACACACACATATATATATATATATATATATGTAGGTAGAGGGAGGTAGGTATGTCCAAATGAGGTGCGGTTTTCGCCCACAAGATCGTGATCCGACGACGGAGGACATGGAGATGGCTTAGATGGGTTATTGGGCTGTTTTTGAGGGGTGTTGGGCTGCAACACACAAGGGGCTTTCGCGGTTACCTGGTTAACCGTTCGAGCATCAAACTGCCTCCAAATGGAACAAAATTTGATAGACGGTCTACCAGTGGTGTACCAAGGCCACTTGACAAATCTCGGCCCATTCCGAGAATGTTTAGCTCCCACTCATGAAAAGAGACAAGAGGGGTGCACCGGGTGCATGTGGGAGTGTCGGATTGCGAAATGGACAACGGGGAAAATGCTCGGATGCATGAGACGAACATGAATGCAAATGCGATGCACATGATGACATGATATGAAATGCATGACATGAAAAAAAATGCAAAACGAAAGACAAAACCCAACCATGAAGTGAATCTAATAACTTAAAGACGAAAATGGCAAGAGTCGGAGTTACACATATGTCAAGTTACATCCGGGGTGTTACAACACTCGACCACTACAAGAGGATCTCGTCCCGAGATCTAGGATGGCACCGGAGAGAAACATAAGGGAATGGGTAAAAGTAAGTGTCTTCTTTGACAAACGAGTGAAACCAAAGAACCTTGAGAGGTTGAACCATTTTGAGAAAACAATACAACGAAGAATATCTAAGTTGGAAACACTCCATTAGAAAAAAGGAACAAGGAAGAACAAATTCGGACAACACTTCGGTTGAAAAGAGATGCAAGACTTGATAAGATGAAAAGAACTTGAGCAGAGGGCACAACACTCCGGTTAAATGATAAGCATGAAAAGAACACGATCCTCAAAATTCGAGATGATGAATGAAGAGAGCAACATCACAATGCCTCGGGAAGAAAGAATAGAATATAGATAATTGGAATGAAAGGATGGAGAAGAAAAAGGCAACTTCTGCCACAAAAGAGCTTGGAGAGCACCCTTCCAGGAAGGTTATAATGGAGTTGTTGGAAAAAACCAACAACAAAACGAATAAACTTGTAGTGGGCTTAAGGAAAACATCTCAAAATTGAGGCAAAATTCTGCCACTACGGAAACAAAAAGATTGGATTGACATAAACAAGGGAACGAGAAACTTATTTCACTGGGATGATGAATGAAGCACTTGGGTCATTTATATGCACCATAAATGGCAACAATCCTTAGGGAAAGCTTAAGGTGAAATATGACACAAGATAACACCAACGAAGAGATTAATGGATTTAAAATAACTCATTCTTGATAACTTGTGAATCAAGAAACACGAAGGGAAATTATCAAGAATGACATAACACCACCTCAAAACATAAGGGAGAAGGGATTGAACTTTGAAATGCAAGATGAAGTATACTTGAGCTCATCTGAAAAAAATCTCAGTGGACACTTCGAGAAGGAATTAAATCCTTGATAAACCATTATGTAGAGCCTCCATGAAGAACTATGGTAATAAAAGGATGATAGAAAGAAAGAGAAGTTCAAAACACAAGGTGAAGCCTTGCAATGATTTAGATGGAGCATTGCGACGATATAATTGAGAGAGCCTGGAATTCTGGGAAAATAAAATACGAAACAATTGAAACCGAGAATTTGATGAGCCTCCGGAATAAGGAATTGACTTCACTTGATGAAACAAGAATAAGAATTACATTATGATTATCCTTCACCAATTTAGATTGATGAAAATCAACGAATTTGGCATACTACTTATTTTCGTTGAGAAAGATTAAGAAAGATATAGCGCAATCTTGAGAAAAGACTTCAACGATCCGCCAGTAAGATTGGAAAGAACGAATGAATTGATATGATAACCAAGGAATATAACTCTTGAATGAACCACCGTAAGAATTGAAAATGAACGAAGAAAAGATAAAGAAACACCGGGAATAATTAGAGAACGAATGAAGATACTTAAGGGAATTTAGATAAATGGGAACTAAGAGATCATGATCTGATTAGATCATGCTTGAATGATGCACCGGTAAGATTTGGAGAACGAGAGCTGAAAGCTGGAATGAATAATTCTGAGATGATGGGTTCCGAAGAATCAAACTGGAAAGACTCTTGAATTTCTCCGGATGGGTGAAAAGAATTCTTACAATCAAAAACAATTATGAGAGGATGGCATCAAGCTTGAACCATGAATCTTCGAGAGAACGGACCAAGATTTATAGGAAACACTCTTCGGTCTTCAAAATCCGAGAATGACGACAAGAAACACCACCATGATTTGTTGATGCACTCCAGAACGAAAATTAGAAAGGTTGAACCAACGATGAAAAGAATATGAAAGTGAACTTGGAGGATACATTTGACTGATGAGAAATCATTGTTATGTCAAACTTGGAAAAGAATTTAAGAGTAACTCCGGAAAATTAGAAGAGTCGGGTAAGATCCTGGGAAAAGACCTGTGGGTTAGGGCCCACTCAAAAGAAACGCCATTGAAAAGGTCGCTTGGAAGATAGATCGCACCGGTTAAATTAAATGCCTTAAATGAGATAACATCCTCGAAAGAGCTTGAACGAATGCAGAGTGAAAACATGACTCTTCAAAATATCCTGAGCACTCCGGAACAATTGAATAGGGAAAAGTGAATGATTAATAGGTGCACTGGCATGAGAAAGCATTTGAAACGAGGAAAAGATATGATCGACAAAGCTTGAATTGAACCCACTAGAGAAGAAAAGAGAACAGAGAATGATAAACTTGAAGCTCCGTTAGTATCTTCCTGAGAATCACCGGATAAGAACATTGAAGGAAAAGAATGAAGGGACTTCACATCAAAAAGATGGATACTTGATTAAGAAATCTTAGTCCTTGAAGAAAAAGAAAGGGTGGGAGGGTGGGAAAACAAAGGCAACTTGGGGTAGATGGAATGGATACCGTTGAGAAAACTTAGAATTGATCTAGCAAATATTGAAAATGATCGGATCCACTTGAAGAGAAACACGCCGGTTGAAAAAGAATTGGCATGACCATCTCGATGATCAAAAAGGATGAGCACTCCCATAGAAATATGAGAACACCATTTAGGAAAAGGTATGGATTCAACACTTGACATTGAAGCAACTCGAATACGACAACTCAAAACAAAACAAAGGATTTGGCTTGCATAATAAGCCGGAACAAACATATGATAGAGATTTACCCAATCCCCTATCATGCATCTGTCGAAAAGATATTCTAGGAGCTACTTGAATTCCCACTTATAAACTCCCGAAACTTTCTGGTTATGCAATCAGGTGTTGGGGATACAGGGAAAGCATAATATCTCACCCAAACTAACAATTCCTAAATCCAGCTGTATCCATCCTTCAACACATAACCAAGAAACCTTCGGAAATCATGTACCTCAACCTTCGAAAAGCATCCGTTATACGAGTTATGGCAATACTCCCAAACTCCTACCCCGGTACTGGGTGCCGTCGAGGTTATCTTGCCAACAACTGCATAAAAGAAATTTTCGATGTCGGCGAACTCAGGTATTCTAGAACTGCAACGATAAAATTGTGATGACAACGCCTCAGAGCTCAACTCCCCGGGACACTGCCACAACCCCTAAATGTCAGGAGGCACCAAGAACAATGTTCTCGTCACAAGACTATACGAACGATTCCAAGATATCCGCGTGATTCTAAAAAAGTTTGTGAAATTTGAGGAGAGAAAAGCCAAAACTTCTATGTCAGGAGGCCTCACCAGAGTGACGAAGGGACCGAGGAGTAAAAAGAATCCAAATCTCCGATATATATATTCCTAAGACTTAAAACATTTTGTTCTAGACTCAACAATGTCAGCGATTCGATCAAGCAGGGGGCTCCTAAGTCGGGGATGGCTCTGATACCAACTTGTAACACCCACAAAGCAGCTATATCTCCCATGTGTCGGGGCACGACTTAGAGGCATAGCTGCATGGTAGGTTTGTCGCAAGAGGGATAATCTTCACACAATCCCATGTACTGAATAAGAAACGGATAAAGAGTTGGCTTACAATCGCCACTTCACACAATACATAAATAATTCATACATCATCCAATTACACTCAAAGACCAACTACGACCAAATCCGAATAAAAAGGAAGACAACCCCAAATGCTAGATCCCCGATCGTCCCAACTGGGCTCCACTACTGATCATTAGGAAAATAAATATAGTAACGGCCCGAATCCTCGTCGAACTCCCACTTGAGTTCGGTATCATCACCTGCACTGCTATCCTCGACACCTGCAACTAGCAACGCTATAAGAGGGGCTGAGCAAAAGCGGTAACATAGCCAAACAACAGTTTGCTAGGTAGGTGGGTTAGAGGCTTGACATGGCGATATGGGAGTCATGATATAACAAGTGGTAGGTAGCGCAACATAACGATAGAGCGAACAACTAGCAAGAAAAGATATAAGTGATTTCGAGGGTATGGTCATCTTGCCTGCAATGTTCTCAGAGTTGTCGAAAGCTTGATCCTCGAAAGCGTACTCAACAGGTTCCTCGTTCACGTACTTGTCTCCCAGCTCTACCCAAAGCAAGAGCAAAAGTAATGGAACCACAATCAATCACGGTGCAATGCACAAGCAACATGATGCAGTACAAGTCATGATATGCAAGATATGATATGCAATGAATATGCGTGCTTCGGAAGGGAAGGAATGATCAAGGCATCAACTTGGCAAACCAAGTATGTCGCTGGAAAGATGAGATGATTTTGGTCGAAATCAATATAAGGATCACCGGAAACGGATGCACGGTTTGCAAATAGCAAGCAAAACAAGAATGATGCAAAACTGTGATTAACAACACAATGGCACTTATAATGCAACAAGAAACTAAGCTACTGCTCTCCAACATAGCAACAAAGCATATGGCAGGGATGTACAAGATATGCTTGACAAAACATGAACACTGAGCTACAGCTAAATCACACTAGAGCAGGATCAAACAAGCATGGAAAAAGTGCAAAAGATATCAGCTTCACAGACTTGGTGAAAATACTAACATGTCAAAAACAACATCAGGAAGCAATGTTTAGAGCTAGCAAACAACATGCTACAGGAACATATCATGACGAATAAAGGCATGGCATGATTCAACTGAAAGCATAGAACACAAGTCCCTTACTGAACATGAGCCAAAAAGGCACAGAAGACCTGATGGCACCCATGTAAACATAGCAAGTTTTATTAACAGTTTCAGACTAGGAAGAAAACAGAGCATGTCATAAACAGATTCATGAAAGTAACTTTGCGAGCTCATGCCACTCACCACAAAGCATTGCATAACAACATAAGCATACCAACAGTAAGAAGACATGTTCATGAAGCTAACCATGACAAGAGAAAGTTCATAGGGTACATTCATAACTAGCAACAACCATGGCAATATTGATTAACATGTTAACAATCTGCCAGGAACATTTTGGAGCAAAAGTAGAGCAAGAAAAAGATGTGCTAGAGTACTCCATAATTGCAAACATGGGAATTAATGGATATAGCATAACCATGTGTTCAAACCATCCTTATTGAAGTATCTCAAAATAAGCATGGATCTCATGGTAGCATCAAGTTTACATGACATCAAAATAACAGAAGGGAAAATGACTTAGCAAAATCCCAAGTCCCAGAAAACAGCAACATCACAGAGCCTAGTTTGCATGCTTGTGCTAGTCGCCACATAGATCACAAAAAGACAAGACTTGCACCTCTGTAAAGATGGCATGATGTAGTACAAAATACATGTAGACCTCATGCTCATATGATGCACACATCAAATGCAACAAAAATGACAAATCACCATGATCTGATAAGTACCAACAGTTAACACTTTATAACACTCTTGCAACAATGAAAGTGGCATCATAAAGGACAGTAACATGAATGGAAATGCTACTAACATGAAGAGCTCAATGAGATGAACAATTTGACATATCATATGCAAGAGTTGGAGCCACGGTCATCGAGATACGGCATGATGAAGTAGGCTTGAAAATATTATAGAGATTCGGGACTTGGGCAATTTTACCCTCCGGATTCCAGTTCTAGGGTTTGAGGGCGCGGACGTCGAGGTTCGTTGGAGAGTCGTCGGACTTGGCCGGAGAGGAGGAAGGAGACCGGAGAGGCGGCCGTAGGCGTCGGATCCGGCGAGGGTAGGAGCTCCGGCAAGCGGAACGGGTGGATCCGGGTGTTGGATCCCCGGATCTGGCGACGGCAGTGCCGGGCGGCGCACTCCGGCGGAGCAGCGGTGGTGCAGTGTGGCGGCGCCGACAGCGAGGCGTGTTGGTGGCGGTGGAGGCGCGTAGGAGGCGGCAGGGCGGCGCCCGACGGCGGCGGTGACGGTGGCCGTTGGCGCGAAAGACGGCGGGGCATGGCGCCGGAGGATGACCGGCGGTGGAGGCAAAGGGCGGCAGGCGGCGGAACTTGGCGCGGGCCCAGCAAGGCCCGGTTCGGCCTGGGGCATGCCGGATCTGGGCCCGGGGCGGCGGTGGTGATGTGGGCACGAGGGAGGACATGTGGCGACGTCGTATTGGTCGGGCGGCGATGGCAGACGCGTCCGGCTTCGCCCGGACGTGTCCGGCGGCGCGTGGAGAGGGAGAACTATGGTTAGACTGCGATTTTTCACGGGGAGACACATATATATAGGTAGAGGGAGGTAGGAATGTCCAAATGAGGTGCAGTATTCGCCCACACGATCGGGATCCGACGATGGAGGACATGGAGATGGCCTAGATGGGTTATTGGGCTGTTTTGGAGGGGTGTTGCGTTGCAACACGCAAGGGACTTTTGCGGTTACCCGGATAACCGTTCGAACATCAAACGGCCTCCAAATGGAACAACATTTGACAGGCGGTCTACCAGTGGTGTACCAAGGCCACTTGACCAATCTTGGCCCATTCCGAGAACGTTTAGCTCCCGCTCACGAAAAGAGACAAGAGAGGTGCGCCGGGTGTATGTCGGAGTGTCAGATTGTGAAACGGACAACGGGGAAAATGCTTAGATGCATGAGACGAACACGAATGCAAATGCGATGCACATGATGACATGATATGAAATGCATGTCGTGAACAAAATGCAAAACAAAATACAAAACCCAACCACGAAGGGAATCTCATAACTTAAAGCCTAAAATGGCAAGAGTCGGAGTTACAAATATGGCAAGTTACATCCGGGGTGTTACAACACTCCACCACTACAAGAGGATCTCGTCCCGCGATCTAGGATGGCACCAGAGAGAAACGGAAGGGAAGAGGTAAAACTAAGTTGCTTCTTTGACAAACGAGTGAAACCAAAGAACCTTGAGAGGTTGAACCATTTTGAGAAAAGAATACAATGGAGAAGATCGAAGTTGGAAACACTTTGTTAGAAAAAGGAACAAGGAATAACAAATTCAGACAGCACTCCGGTAGAAAAGAGATGCAAGACTTGATAAGATGAAAAAAACTTGAGCAGAGGGCACAACACTCCAGTTAAATGATAAGCATGAAAAGAACACGATCCTCACAATTCGAGATGATGAGTGAAGAGAGCAACATCACAATGCCTCCGGAAGAAAGAATTGAATATAGATCATTGGAATGAAAGGATGGAGAAGAAAAGGCCAACTTCTGCCACAAAAGAGCTTGGAGAGCACCCTTCCAGGAAGGTTATAACGGAGTTGTTGGAAAAACCAACAACAAAACAAATAAAATTGTAGTGGGCTTAAGGAAAACATATCAAAATTGAGGCAAAATTCTGCCACTATGGAAACAAAAAGATTGGATCGACATGAACAAGGGAACGAGAAAATTATTTCACCGGGATGATAATTGAAGCACTTGGGTCATTTATAAGCACCATAAATAGCAACAATCCTTAGGGAAAGCTTAAGGTGAAATATGACACAAGATAACTCCAACGAAGAGATTAATGGATTTAAAATACCTCATTCTTGATAACTTGTGAATCAAGAAACACGAAGGGAAATTATCAAGAATGACATAACACCACCTCAAAAGATAAGGGAGAAGGGATTGAACTTTCAAATGCAAGATGAAGAATACTTGAGCTCCTCTGAAAAGAATCTGGATGAACACTTCAAGAAGGAATTAAATCCTTGATAAAGCATCATGTAGAGCCTCCAAGAAGAACTTTGGTAATAAAAGGATGATAGAAATAAAGAGAAGTTGAAAACACAAGGTGAAGCCTTGCAATGATTTAGATGGACCTATGCGATGATATAATTGAGAGAGCTTGGAATTCCGGGAAAAGAAAAGATGAAACAATTGAAACCGAGAATTTGATGAGCCTCCGGAATATGGAATTGACTTCACTTGATGAAACAAGAATAAGAATTACATTATGATTATCCTTCACCACTTTAGATTGATGACAATCAATGGATTTGGCATACTACTTATTTTCATTGAGAAAGATTAAGAAAGATATAGCGCAATCTTGAGAAAAGGCTTCAACAATCCGCCGGTAAGATTGGAAAGAACGAATGAATTGATATGATAACCAAGGAATAGAACTCTTGAATGAACCACCGTAAGAATTGAAAATGAACGAAGAAAAGATAAAGAAACACCGGGAAGAATTAGAGAACGAATGAAGATACTTGAGGGAATTTAGATACATGAGAACGAAGAGATCACTATCTGATTAGATCATGCTTGAATGATGCACCGGTATGATTTGGAGAACGAGAGCTGAAAGCTGGAATGAATAATTCTAAGATGATGGGTTCCGAAGAATCAAACTGGAAAGACTCTTGAATTTCTCTGGATGGGTGAAAAGAATTCTCACAATTGAAAAAATTATGAGAGGATGGCATCAAGCTTGAACCATGAATCTTCGTGAGAATGGACCAAGATTTATAGGAAACACTCTTCGGTCTTCAAAATCCGAGAATGACGACGAGAAACACCACCATGATTTGTTGATGCACTCTGGAACGAAAATTAGAAAGGTTGAACCAATGATGAAAAGAATATGAAAGCGAACTTGGAGGATACATTTGACTGATGAGAAATCATTGTTATGTCAAACTTGGAAAAGAATTTAAGAGTAACTCCGGAAAAATTAGAAGAGTCGGGTAAGATCCTGGGAAAATACCTGTGGGTTAGGGCCCACTCAAAAGAAACATTGTTGAAAAGGTCACTTGGAAGATAGATTGCATCGGTTGAATTAAATGGCTTGAATGAGATAACATCCTCGAAAGAGCTTGAACGAATGCATATTGAAAACATGACTCTTCGAGATATCTTGAGCACTCCAGAACAATTGAATAGCGAAAAGTGAATGATTAATAGGTGCACCGGCATGAGAAAGCATTTGAAACGAGGAAAAGATATGATCGACAAAGCTTGAATTGAACCCACCGGAGAAGAAAAGAGAACAGAGAATGATAAACTTGAAGCTCCGTTAGTATCTTCCTGAGAATCACCGGATAAGAACATTGAAGGAAAAGAATGAAGAGACTTCACATCAAAAAGATGGATACTTGATTAAGAAATCTTAGTCCTTGAAGAAAAAGAAAGGGTGGGAGGGCGGGAAAACAAAGGCAACTTGGGGCAGATGGAATGGATACCGTTGATAAAACTTAGAATTGATCTAGCAAATATTGAAAATGATCGGATCCACTTGAAGAGAAACATGCCGGTTGAAAAAGAATTGGCATGACCATCTCTATCGTGGAAGACGCAACACACAAGACAAAGATTTAGACAACTTCGGGCCCTGGGAAACATCATCCGGTAACAACCCTACATGCTGTTTGTGGCTAGGTCTCATTACCATCACGAGGGAGTCGCCGTTAAGCCGGCTCTCCTCTAATTTTGTCTAGCCCTAGAGATTATTGCTTCCCCTCTTGGGGAGCCCTGCCCCTCCTTATATATGTTGAAGGGGCGGGTTACATGTGGAGTCCTAGTAGGACTAGGACTAGTCTATCTTTTTCTTACAAGTTGAATACAAGTCCGGGTCTTGCTTCCTCATAAAGGAAATATTCGCCATCCCTTTCCTCTTAAGCCGGCCCATCATAACGTGAGCCGGCCTTCTGGGCTTTGGGCCTTGTCTTCTATCTGACCCGTCGTTAGGGCCATCCATGAGTTGCCAGGTTCATGAGTCGCCACTCCGGCGGGTTACCAATGAAAATGCCAAGCCCGGTCGGGTCATTCCTCCGTCCGGGTCATACCGCGGGGTATATCCCTGACATTAGCCCCCAGTTTAATTTGGATTTATCCATGTTAAACTGATCCTGTAAAATAAACACAAGAACAAACTTGATAGGTTGTGCTCCGGGTTAAATATTTTCCTGAACCGGCACCTGATCATCTTTAAGTCCTCGTCATTTCCTCCTGGATGCATACTCAAGATCTTATAGCAAATCTCCTTTAACAGATATGTCCAAACCTTGCCAACGCAAAAAATCCAGGCACTTCTTCTAAAATTCCGGGTCAATAGGCTAGCTTCATAACCCATTTGCTGACATTGGCTCTTGTAGAGAAATATTATAAGGAATAATCCATTTGAGTCGTCCTTCAATGCTCTAACTTGACAAAAATATTGGTCTTGAAATATTCAACTGATATTCAGCCGGCTTAAAGATGTAGATCTTGCCGATTTATGATTGCCAAAATTGCTAGGTTATAAATAAATGATGTCGGGTCATGATTGTTGCAGACACCAGGTTAATCTGGTCTACTCCAAACTGAGAATTTGAACATTTTTTCTCCCTTATATGCATATCACCTATAGCCCCCATGTTTCGGGTCATTATGCAATAATGAGCAGGGACTTTGTAGATATAACCATGTCAACTTGAACAGCAATGTGTAGCCCCCAAGAGCCGGCTTAGTAAGATAATACTGAGCTGGGACTTTGTATATAATTTATTGATAATAACATCATATAATATAATCTCCATCATGGGGCTTGAATCCCCGTCCACAAGGTTAAGAGCTTTGTACTCTACCAACTGAATAGTGGACCGTTTAATATAATGGATTAATGCTTGTGTACCTTGAATTTTTGACAGGAGCAATTGGTAGCCCCCCAAGGGTCGGCTCATTACAATGTGATGAGTCGGGTCTTCAATAAGTTGAACAAAAGGTGACTTTACTTAGCCCCCAAGTGCCATGGTGCATGCTGGCAGTGACATGGGACTTTGCATATTCAATGAAATCTCAATTTGAATAATGTAGCCCCCAAGTGTCAGGTCGTAAGCCTGCAGCGACTCGGGACTATTCCTTTTATTGTCGAATAAATCATATCCATTGATAAAATACTAGACATTGTGCTGAAGCAACTTTGAAAACCTTAATCATAATATTAGTTACTGATAACCATAATAAAAATCCAGCCATGTTGGCTATTAAAGATTTGAATAACCCGGTTTGAAAACCTCAATCATTCAATATCATAATGAAAATCCAGCCAAGTTTGGCTATTTAAAGATTCAAGTACCTTATCTGTTGACAAGTAAATCCGGAGTTTTAGATACCCGGCGGCTCTTGGCCAATGGCGATTTAATACGCCTCCATTGTAAGCCGGGATTTTTATAACCCGGCTATTTATAGCCTTTGAGAAAATCCAGCACGGATGATCATTCTGAAGCATCAATTTTAATGATGAGCTTGGAGTTAAGTATTTATATAAGTCACAGTTCTGCAAATCCTACACAGAGTTTAAACAACATACGCCCTGGCGACTTAATGTCAAAAGCCAGGGCGGGTAACCACCCAAATGTAGTCTTATCCTGTGATATTGAAATTGCACTGCCGGTCTATGTGCCCTGCGCAGTAAGGGTGATAACCCAATCTTTGATACACGCACGATTCCAATGGCGTAATTCAAAATATACTGGCAGCTTAAAGTCCATAGCCAGGGCTGGTTTAAACATAATCATGTATAAAAAATATCATACCTGTGATATTGAATCGTACTGCCGGCTTATGATACTTGTGCAGTAAGGGTGATAACCCAAAACTTAGAAGTCAAACCTTCCAAGTATTATTATTGTCATATGCTGGCGACTTGTTCGTCGAAAGCCAGGGCGGGTTAATAGTAACCACATATATATGCTTCAGATATGAGCAAATAAAAATCTCAAGACAAAAACCAAAGATTGTTTGCAAAAAATTAAACCAAATAAAAATCAAGGTTTCCGATTCGAATACGATCAATAAACCATTCCAAAGGGGTTAAGCTAGGATTCAAATATGATCATGTAGCCCCCAGTGGCTTTGGCGTTGCACCGATCAAGAGGGTACCGACAACTATGTTCTCTTTGGTTCGAATACGATCTATGTTTGAACAGGAAGCCCCCAAATGACCTTGAGAGGTTTTTAACGACCCTGATTCGAATACGATCCAAGTCGGACCCAAAAGGGGTTAAGCTATGATTCGAATACGATCAAGAAGCCCCCTAGTGAGTTTGGCAGTGTGCCGATCAAGAGGGTACCGACAGCTATGTTCTCTTTGGTTCGAATACGACCTATGTTTGAACAGGAAGCCCCCAAGTGATCATATAAATTTTTGCATCGCGCCGATCAAGAGGGTACCGACAGCTATGCTCGATGAGCAGGTAGCCCCCAAGTGACCATAATAAGGTAAGTCGTAAGGCAGGATACCCATATTTGAACTACGCATCATGGCAGCAAGTTCTCTTTGGCAACCTTTAATTTTTCTCAGAACTCGAATCTGGCGAGAGATTAATTCCTTTTTAACCGGAACTTTAAACTGGATTTGAAAGCTTCAAAACTTTGTGGGAGACAGATTGTCCTTGAACCAGATGTTTGAACCAGATTTGAGAGCTTAAAAGCTTTGTAAGAGACAAATTTACCTTGAGCCGGATGTTCGAACCGGATTTGAGAGCTTCAAAGCTTTGCGGGAGAGAGATGCCTCTTGAACCGGATTTTAAACCGGAATCTTTATTTTGAACCGATAATTTTCTAACGGCCCTTAAATTTTCATCAATATGGCGGTGTCCTCCAGAACCGGGTTATCATTCCCTCCAATGACTCGGAGTTCCCGAGTCATGTCATTGTAGCCCCCGAGTCTTAAGATTACTCAGAGGAGTTGGCTTGAGACTCTCCATATTTGACCGTGATATAAACCGGTATGAGTCATTCAACATCTCAGTGATATAACTTGTCCTGCACTGGAGAACTTGCAAGACAGAGTAATTGCTCTTTTTAAAGAAAGAAATATATAATATAAAATATACTGGATGGATTTCACCTGATGCATCAGGTTAGTAATTATCACCGCGGAGTTGACGATCACCATGGTGAAGCTGAAATCAATCTCGAGCGAGTCGGTCGTGGGAAACAGACAGATGAGTTGGCCGCGGCGTTGTAAGCCGGTGCAGACGAGCAAGTTGTCCTCCTCGTTGTAAGCCGTGCGGACGCGTGAACCGGCCGCGAGAGCAGACGGGCGAGTCGATCGGAGGCGCGGTAAGTCGCGCAGACGGGCGAGTCAACCACGTCGTGTTTGATGTAGTGAACAATTGTCCTGCATAAAAAATATCGCAAGCCGGAGTAATTGTTCTTTGACAAAAAGCAATATATGCTAAATAAAATAAATTTAAACGGATAGATATCACCTAATTTGTTCGAATGACGGATGACCGTTCAATGCGACAGAGGCGGCTCAGACAGACCGGTGACTCAATATACTCCTGGCGGCTCAACGCGGCATAGGCGGCTCCGGCAGCCCCGGCGGCTCAACATAGCAGCGAAACGGAGGCATCACCGTGGCGGCGACTCAGAACGGACCGTCCGGGTTATGTTTTTTTTTCAAACATCTGACCACTTTGACTTTTCTTTTCTTATCCAGATAAGCAAATAGCCACCATAGTTGAGCAGCATCAGCCGGCAAGGCGCAGGGGGCCCTCACGGGTCAAGTACAATATCTGCAATAATTTCTGTCAAAGTCACATCCATAAGTCTCCAAGTTCGTGCGCCATGGCCCTTCTAAAATTTTGGATGTGTCATGGCAGCCTGATGAGGTAGTACAATGAGCGCATCATGACGAAACGTTGGACTATTATCCTTGCCCCATGGTCTTGTCGTGACTGGACATGCCACCAGTGCATAGAACTAATCAATTGCTGAAGCTTGTTCATGGAAAATCTGATTAACCTAATAGCGTTTTGCGGCTGAGGCAGGCGGCTCAAGGCTGTAGCTACGACTTTCAAGCAGGCAGACCGCAACGACGGCTTGGCACACCGGCGAGGGCGGCCTGGAACAGGCACAGGGCCGTGATAGCTGCTCAAGGCCGACTAGGCGCGAGGCTGCAGCGGCTCAGCCGAGGTACAGCAGAAGCGGTCGCGGGTCGTAGCAACAGCTTGGAGGCAGAGACGAGGCCGCGGGCGAGCCGGCATTGCGGTACAGCAGCCACCGCGCACCGGCGGGTCGAAACCAAGGCGAATCGGTCGGGTGCCGCCGCAGCTACCGCAGAGGCAGAGACCGTGGAAGTGTCAGAATCTTCGCTGCTCATTGCCCGTGACTGTATTGGCGTTGACTCTATTCAATCAGGTATTGGTGTCCTTGCCCAACATGCATGTTCACGTAATGCAAACAATGCTACTTTTTGTCTTTTATCAATGACGGTCTTTTGCTTTTTTTAAATTGTTCCTTGAGCGTTGCCAAACCGAGTTGCGCTCTGAGTTGGACGTGCCCCATACAGAGGTAGGTCCATGTAATTGATTGACTCGGCTGGCAGAGAAAATATCTGGTAAGTCCGGCATAGAACAACTGGAATCTTGAGATGGCTGGAGAGTCGCCGTGTTTGTTGATGAAGATTAGATCCGTCAAAACCTGATCTGCTGAACTACGAAGATCGATCTGCACGAACGGTTGCGCATGGACGGACGCCGTCAAAACTCTTTGACCCGATCTATGTTGTTTTTTGAAATCTTAACTGATGAATCTCCTCCCAGCCGTCTTTTCTTTCATCCGGTGAATCACGAGCTTCTCGATCCCTTGGAAAGATCCCTCCAAGAACTCAACATCACCGTGCGCAGACCCCACGATGGACGCCAACTGCCATGGAATTGTCACGGCAGATGTCCTAATGTGAGGACTTAGTCGTGAGGCCAACGCATCTATGCGGTAGCTTGAAGGGGTTGATCGGAATCTAGAGACGCAACATGCAAGACGAAGATTTAGACAGTTTCGGGCCCCGGGAAACATCATTCGGTAACAACCCTACATGTTGTTTGTGGCTAGGTCTCATTACCATCACGAGGGAGTCGCCGTTAAGCCGGCTCTCCTCTAATTGTGTCTAGCCCTAGAGATTATTGCTTCCCCCTCTTGGGGAGCCCTTCCCCTCCTTATATATGTTGAAGGGGCGGGTTACATGTGGAGCCTAGTAGGACTAGGACTAGTCTATCTTTTCTTACAGGTTGAATACAAGTCCGGGTCTTGCTTCCTCGTAAAGAAAATATCCGTCATCCCTTTCCTCTTAAGTCGGCCCATCATAACGTGAGCCGACCTTCTGGGCTTTGGGCCTTGTCTTCTATCTGACCCTCCGTTAGAGCCATCCATGAGTCGCCAGGTTCGTGAGTTGTCACTTCGACGGGTTACCAATGAAAACGCCAAGCCCGACCGGGTCATACCTCCGGCCGGGTCATACCGCGGGGTATATCCCCGACAATCTCGATGATCAAAAAGGATGAGCACTCCCATAGAAATATGAAACACCATTTAGGAAAAGGTATGGATTCAACACTTTACATTGAAGCAACTCAAATACGACAACTCAAAACAGAACAAAGGATTTGGTTTGCATAATAAGCCGAAACAAACATATGATAGAGATTTACCCAATCACTTATCATGCATCTGTCAGAAAGATATTCTTGGAGCTACCTGAGGTCCCACTTATAAACTCCTGAAACTTTCTGGTTATGCAATCAGGTGTTGGGGATACAGCGGAAGCATAGTATTTCACCCAAAGTAACAATTCCTACATCTAGCTGCATCCATCCTTCAACACATAACCACGAAACCTTCGGAAATCATGTACCTCAACCTTCAAAAAGCATCCGTTATACGAGTTATGGCAATACTCCAGAGCTCCTACCCCAGTACTGGGTGGCGTCGAGGTTATCTCACCAACAACTGCATAAAATAGATTTTCAATGTCGGCGAACTCATGTATTCCAGAACTACAACGATAAAATTGTGACGACAACACCTCGGAGCTCAACTCCCCGGGACACTGCCACAACCCCTAAATGTCAGGAGGCACCAAGAACAATGTTCTCGTCACAAGACTATCCGAACGATTCCAAGATACCCGCATGATCCTAAAAAAAATCGTGAAATTTGAGGAGAGAAAAGTCAAAACTTCTATGTCAGGAGGCCTCACCAGAGCGACGAAGGGACTGAGGAGTAAAAAGAATCCTACTCTCCGATATATATATTCCTAAGACTCAAAACATTTCGTTCTAGACTCAACAATGTCAGCGATTCGATCAAGCAGGGGGGCTCCTAAGTCGGGGATGACTCTGATACCTACTTGTAACACCCACAATGTGGCTATATCTCCCACATGCCGGGGCACGACTTAGAGGCATAGCCGCATGGTAGGTTTGTCACAAGAGGGATAAAGAAAGGGATAAAGAGTTGGCTTACAATCGCCACTTCACACAATACATAAATAATTCATACACCATCCAAATACACTCAAAGACCGACTACGACCAAATCCAAATAAAAAGGAAGACAACCCCAAATGCTAGATCCCCGATCGTCCCAACTGGGCTCCACTACTGATCATCAGGAAAAGAAACATAGTAATGCCCCGAATCCTCGTCAAACTCCCACTTGAGTTTGGTATCATCACCTGCACTGGTATCCTCGGCACCTGCAAGTAGCAACGCTATAAGAGGGGCTGAGCAAAAGCGGTAACATAGCCAAACAACGGTTTGCTAGGTAGGTGGGTTAGAGGCTTGACATGGCGATATGGGAGGCATGATATAACAAGTGGTAGGTAGCGCAACCTAACGATAGAACGAACAACTAGCAAGCAAAGACAGAAGTGATTTTGAGGGTATGGTCATCTTGCCTGCAAAGTTCTCAGAGTTGTCGAAAACTGGATCCTCAAAAGCGTACTCAATAGGTTCCTCGTTCACGTACTTGTCTCCCGGCTCTACCACAAGCAATATCACAAGCAATGGAACAACAGTCAGTCACGGTGCAATGCACAAGCAACATTATGCAATACAAGTCATCATATGCAAGATATGATATGCAATGCATATGTGTGCTCCGGAAGGGAAGGAATGATCAAGGCATCAACTTGGCAAACCAAGCATGCCGCTGGAAAGATGTGATGATTTCGGTCGAAATCGATATAACGATCACCGGAAACGGATGCACGGTTTGCAAATGGCAAGCAAAACAAGAATGGTGCAAAATTGTGATTAACAGCATGATTGCACTTAGAATGCAACAAGAAACTAAGCTACTGCACTCCAACATAGCAACAAAGCATATGGCAGTGATGTACAAGATATGCTTGACAAAACATGAACACTGAGCTACAGCTAAATCACACTAGAGCAGGATCAAACAAGCATGGCAAAAGTGCAAAAGATATCAGCTCCACAAACTTAGTGAAAATACAATGTTTAGAGCTAGCAAACAACGTGCTACAAGAACATATCATGGCAAATAAAGGCATGGCATGATTCTACTAAAAGCATAGAACAAAAGTCCCTTACTGAACATGAGACAAAAAGGCACAGAAGACATGATGGAACCCATGTAAACATAGCAAGTTTTATTAACAATTTCAGACTTAAAAGAAAAACAGAGCATGGCATTAACAGATTCATGAAAGTAACTTCGCGAGCTCATGCCACTCACCACAAAGCATTGCATGACAACATAAGCATAGCGACATTAAGAAGACATGTTCATAAAGCTAACCATGGCAAGAGCACGTTCATAGGGTACATGCATCACTAGGAACAACCATGGAAATATTGATTAACATGTTAACAATCTGCCAGGAACATTTTGTAGCAAAAGTAGAGCTAGCAAAAGACGTGCTAGATTACTCCATAATTGCAAACAGGGGCATTAATGGATAGAGCATAACCACATGTTCGAACCAACCTTAATAAAGTATCTCAAAATAAGCATGGATCTCATGGTAGCATCAAGTTTACATGGCATCAAAATAATAGCAGGAAAAGGACTTAGCAAAATCCCATGTCCCAGAAAACAACAACATCACAAAGCCTAGTTTGCATGCTTGTGCTAGTCACCACATAGATCACAAAAAGACAATACTTGCACCACTGTAAAGATGGCATGATGTAGTACAAAACACATGTAGACCTCATGCTCATACGATGCACACATCAAATGCAACAAAAATGACAAATCACCATGATCTGATAAGTACCAACAGTTAACATTTTATAACACTCTTGCAAAAATGAAGGTGGCATCATAAAGTACAGTAACATGCATGTAAATGCTTCTATGCAACGAGACGAGACAAACATGAAGAGCTCAACGAGACGAACAATTTGACATATCATATGCAAAATTTGGAGCCACAGTCATCGAGATACGGCATGATGAAGTAGGCTTGAAAATATTACAGAGATTCGGCACTAAGGCGATTTTACCCTCCGTATTCCAGATCTAGGGTTTGAGGGTGCGGACGTCGAGGTTCGTCTGAGAGTCGTCGGACTTGGCCGGAGAGGAGGAAGGAGACCGGAGAGGCGGCCGTAGGCGTCGGATCCGGCGGGGGAAGGAGCTCCGGCGAGCGGAGCGGGTGGATCCGGGCGTGGGATCCCCGGATCCGGCGACAGCGGTGTCGGGCGGCACACTCCGGCGGAGCCGCGGTGGTGCAGTTGTGGCTACGCCGGCAGCAAGGCGGCGCCCGACGGCGGTGGAGGCGGCGGCCGTTGGCGCGAAACGCGGCAGTGCGCGGCGCCGGAGGACAGCCGGCGGTGGAGGCATAGGGCGGCGGGCGACGCAGGCCCTGCAAGGCCCGGTTCGGCCCGGGGCGGGCCGGATCTGGGTCCGGGGTGGTGGCGGCGATGTGGGCGCGGGGGAGGACACATGGCGGCATGGTATTGGTCGAGCGGCAGTGGCGGACGCGTCCGGCTTCGCCCAGACGTATCCGGCGGCGCGAGGAGAGGGAGAGCTAGGGTTAGACTGTGATTTTTCGGGGGGACACACACACACACACACACACACACACACATATATAGGTAGAGGGAGGTAGGAATGTCCAAATGAGGTGCGGTTTTCGCCCACACGATCATGATCCGACGACGGAGGACATGGAGATGGCTTAGATGGGTTATTGGGCTGTTTTGGATGGGTGTTGGGCTGCAACACACAAGGGGCTTTTGTGCTTACCCAGTTAATCGTTGGAGCATCAAACGGCCTCCAAATGGAACGAAATTTGACAGGCGGTCTACCAGTGGTGTACCAAGGCCACTTGACAAATCTCGGCCCATTCCGAGAACATTTAGCTCCCACTCACGAAAAGAGACAAGAGGGGTGCGTCGGGTGCATATGGGAGTGTCAGACTGCGAAACGAACAACGGGGAAAATGCTCGGACGCATGAGACAAACACGAATGCAAATGCGATGCACATGATGACATGATATGAAATGCATGACATGAAAAAAATGCAAAACGAAAGACAAAACGCAACCTCGAAGGGAATCTCATAACTTAAAGCCGAAAATGGCAAGAGTCGGAGTTACAAATATGGCAAGTTACATCTGGGTGTTACAACTGTTTAGAGTTTTACTAGCATAATGAATAATATTTAATTTCTTATCAACTCTTTGTCCTAGAACAACACCAACATCATAATCACTAGCATCACACATAATTTCAAAGGGTAAATTCCAATCAGGTGGTTGAACAATAGGTGAAGAAATCAAGGCTTTCTTAAGTATTCCAAATGCTTCTACACGATCATCATCAAAAACAAAAGGAACATTTTTTGCAAGAGATTAGTGAGAGGCCTAGAAATTTTAGAGAATTCTTTAATTAACCTCCTATAGAAATCAGCATGACCAAGAAAACTTCTTATACCTTTGATATCTTTAGGACGCGGCATCTTTTCAATAGCATCTACTTTAGTTTTATCAACTTCAACACCAATTTCAGAAATTTTATGCCCCAATACAATACCTTCATTAACCATAAAAATGGGACTTCTCTCAATTCAAGACAAGATTATTTTCTTCACATCTCTGCAAAACTCGATCACGGTTGCTTAAGTAATCATCAAAAGAAGTTCCGTAAACAGAGAAATCATCCATGAAAACCTCAACAATCTGTTCACAAAAGTAAGAGAATATAGCAGTCATACATCTTTGAAAGGTAGCAGGTGCATTGCATAAACCAAAAGGCATACGTCTATAAGAAAAAGTACCAAAAGGGCAAGTAAAAGTGGTATTTTCCTGATCATCTTTTGACACAGGTATTTGAGAAAAACCATAATAACCATCTAGAAAGAAAAAATGTGTATGTTTTGATAGTCTTTCTAGCATCTGATCAATATAGAAGGTAGAGGGCAATGATCTTTTGTAGTAGCTTTATTTAATTTGAGAAAATCAATTATCATTCTATAACCTGTAACAATTCTTTGTGGAATCAATTCATTCTTATCATTAGGAACAACAGTAATACCTCCCTTCTTAGGGACACAATGAACGGGACTTACCCATCTACTATCAGCAATAGGATAAATTATACCTACCTCCAAGAGCTTGAGTATTTCATTTCTTGCCACTTCCTTCATCTTGGGATTTAACCGTCATTGGTGATCAATAACTGGTTTAGCATCAGGCTCCTAATTAATTTTGTGCTGACATAGAGTGGCACTAATGCCCTTAAGATCATCAAGAGTATATCCAATAGCAGCACAATGCTTCTTCAGATTTTTCAATAATTTCTTTTCTTCATGCTCTGAAAGGTTCGCACTAATAATAACATGATATATCTTATTTTCATCAAGATAAGCATATTTCAAAGTATCGGGTAATTGTTTAAGCTCAAACACGGGATCACCCTTATGTGGAGGAGGATCCCCAAGGATTTCAACACGCAAATGATACATCTCCAACGTATCTATATTTTTTGATTGTTCCATGCTGTTATATTATCATTCTTGGATGTTTTATAATCATTTTATATCATTTTTTGGTACTAACCTATTGACATAGTGCCAAGTGCCAGTTGCTTTTTTGCATGTTTTTTACATCGCAGGAAATCAATACCAAACAGAGTCCAAACATAGTGAAACTTTTTAGAGATTTTTTTGGACCAGAAGACAACCAATGGCCGAAGAAGAACCTGGGGCTGCTCCGAGGGGATCACAACCCACCAGGGCGCACTTGGAGGCCCATGCGCGCCCTGGTGGGTTGTGCCCACCTCGGGTGCCCCCGGACCGCCTCTTTACTCTATAAATACCCTAATATTCCAGAAACACTAGGGGAGTCGATGAAAATCAATTCCAGCTGCCGCAGAGTCCACAACCACCAGATCCAATCTAGACACCATCACAAAGGGGCTCACCATTTCCATTGGTGCCTCTCTGATGATGCGTGAGTAGTTCTTTGTAGACCTTCGGGTCCGTAGTTAGTAGCTAGATGGCTTCCTGTCTCTCTTTTGATTATCAATACAATGGTCTCTTGGAGATCGATATGATGTAACTCTTTTTGCGGTGTGTTTGTTCGGATCGGATGAACTTTGAGTTTGTGATCAGATCTATCTTTTTATCCATGAAAGTCATTTGAGCTTCTTTGATCTCTTATATGCATGATTGCTTATTGCATCGTATTTCTTCTCCGGTATTTGGGTTTTGTTTGGCCAACTTGATCTATTTATCTTGCAATGGGAAGAGTGCTTTGTAGTGGGTTCGATCTTACGGTGCTTGATCCCAATGACAGAAGAGGAACCGACACATATGTATCATTGCTACTAAGGATAAAACGATGGGGTCTATTTCTACATAAATAGATCTTGTGTACATCATGTCATCGTTCATATTGCATTACTCCGTTTCTTCGTGAACTTAATACACTAGATGCATGCCGGATAACGGTCGATGGTGGAGTAATAGTAGTAGATGCAGGCAGGAGTCGGTCTACTAATCTTGGACGTGATGCCTATATAATGATCATTCCATGGATATCATCATGATTATTTGAAGTTCTATCAATTTCCCAATAGTAATTTGTTTACCCACCATTTGCTATTTCTCTCGAGAGAAGCCACTAGTGAAATCTACGGCCCCGAGTCTCTTTCTCATATTATTTGCCTTTGCGATCAATTTTCCTTTGCTTTTATTTTCAGATCTATTAAACCAAAAATACATTGCTGCACTTTATTTTATTTGGCATTCGATCTATCAATTTACTACAATTTATTCACGTCTGTTTGCCAATTTCTGGCGCTGTTACCCGAAAGGGATTGACAACCCGTTTAATATGTCGAGTTGCGAGTATTTGTTATTTGTGTGTAGGTGTCGTTTACGTATTGTTGCTTGGTTCTCCTACTAGTTTGATAACCTTGGTCTCATCACTGAGGGAAACACCTACCATCACGGTGCTACATCATCCCTTCCTCTTTGGGGAAATACCGACGTAGCTTCAAGCCGCATCAAAAGGAATTTCTAGCGCCGTTGCCAAGGAGGATCATCAACATATACCAGGTTCCTAATCACAAATCTCATCTCCTTGCAATTTACATTATTTGCCGTTTTCCTCTCCCCCACTTCACAAAATATGCCATTTTATTCAACCTCTTTTTCGGTCGCCATTTTCTCATCAGATCTCATGTTTGCTTGTGTTTCCATGTTTCTTCTATTTGCTTGCATCTTCGCTTGCTGATAATCAATTGATATGGATCCTCATCCACTTGCTAATCTTTTCAAGAGATCCAATTATGATGAACCCATTGCTAGTGAATTGAGTTCACTAGATTATCTTTATGAAGTTTTGCTTGAGATTCATGAATCTGAAAATTATGTCTAAGTGTTAAAAGAAGGAATTTATGAAGTGATTCATGATAGCTCCTTCAATGAAAAGCATGATTGCAATGATTTTACTATAAATTCTATTAGTTTCAATTGTGCTAATAGTATGCAAAACCCCAAGCTTGGGGATGCTAATTTTGATATGTCCACTACTTATTGCAATGATCATGATTGGGGTGATTCTTCTTATGGTCTTGAAATTTTGTTTATGCCTCATGATGAATATGATATTGATAATATTGTTTGCAATAATATTGAAAATGGGTTTGGGATAGTGTCAGTTTTAGGTATTAATGATCCCACTACTTTGGAGAATTATCAATCTTGTGATTATTTTTTTGATAAAAGTGGGTTTTGAGAGGTCATGACTTTATTTGATGATAATCCCACTTTATTGGAAGAGTGTCAACTTTGCATGCATGTGGATCATGTAGAAAATATGTTATTGTTGGAAATATGCCCTAGAGGCAATAATAAAATGATTATTATATTTCCTTGTTCATGATAATTGTCTATTATTCATGCTTTAATTATATTATCCGGAAATCGTAATACATGTGTGAATACATAGACCACAATGTGTCCCTAGTAAGCCTCTAGTTGACTAGCTCGTTGATCAACAGATAGTCATGGTTTCCTGGCTATGGACATGGGGATGTCATTGATAACGGGATCACATCATTAGGAGAATGATGTGATGGACAAGACCCAATCCTAAACATAGCACAAGATCGTATAGTTCGTTTGCTAGAGTTTTTCCAATGTCAAGTATCTTTTCCTTAGACCATGAGATCGTGTAACTCCCGGATACCGTAGGAGTGCTTTGGGTGTACCAAACTTCACAACGTAACTGGGTGACTATAAAGGTATACTACGAGTATCTCCGAAAGTGTCTGTTGGGTTGACACGGATCAAGACTGGGATTTGTCACTCCGTATGACGGAGAGGTATCTCTGGGCCCACTCGGTAATGCATCATCACAATGAGCTCAAAGTGACCAAGTGTCTAGTCACGGGATCATGCATTACGGTACGAGTAAAGTGACTTTCCGGTAACGAGATTGAACGAGGTATTGGGATACCGACGATCGAATCTCGGGCAAGTAACGTACCGATTGACAAAGGGAATTGTATACGGGGTTGCTTGAATCCTCGACATCGTGGTTCATCCGATGAGATCATCGAGGAGCATGTGGGAGCCAACATGGGTATCCAGATTCCACTGTTGGTTATTGACCGGAGAGCAATCTCGGTCATGTCTACATGTCTCCCGAACCCGTAGGGTCTACACACTTAAGGTTCGGTGACGCTAGGGTTGTAGAGATATGAATATGCAGTAAACCGAAAGTTGTTCGGAGTCCCGGATGAGATACTGGACGTCACGATGATTTCCGGAATGGTCCGGAGGTGAAGAATTATATATAGGAAGTGCAGTTTCGGCCATCGGGAGAGTTTCGAGGGTCACCGGTATTGTACCAGGACCACCGGAAGGGTCCCGGGGGTCCACCGGGTGGGGCCACCCATCCCAGAGGGCCCCATGGGCCGAAGTGGGGAGGGGAACCAGCCCATAGTGGGCTGGTGCACCCCCCTTGGCCCACCCCATGCGCCTAGGGTTGGGAACCCTAGGGTGGGGGGGCGCCCCACCTGGCTTGGGGGGCACTCCACCCCTTGGCCGCCGCCCCCCTAGGAGATCCCATCTCCTAGGGTCGGCGCACCCCCTAGGGGGCCTATATAAAGGGGGGAGGGAAGGGGCAGCCACACCCTTGAGTCTTGGCGCCTCCCTCTCCCCTGCAACACCTCTCCCTCTCGTAGTAGAACGGCGAAGCCCTGCTGCGGTGACCCCTGCATCCACCACCACGCCGTCGTGCTGCTGGATCTTCATCAACCTCTCCTTCCCCCTTGCTGGATCAAGAAGGAGGAGACGTCACGCTGACCGTACGTGTGTTGAACGCGGAGGTGCCGTCCGTTCGGCGCTAGGATCTCCGGTGATTTGGATCACGCCGAGTACGACTTCCTCATCCCCGTTCTTTGAACGCTTCCGCGCGTGATCTACAAAGGTATGTAGATGCAATCCGATCACTCGTTGCTAGATGAACTCATAGATGGATCTTGGTGAAACCGTAGGAAATTTTTTGTTTTCTGCAACGTTCCCCAACAGTGGCATCATGAGCTAGGTTTATGCGTAGTTCTCCCTGCACGAGTAGAACACAATTTGTTGTGGGCGTAGATGTTGTCAACTTTCTTGCCGCTACTAGTCTTATTTTTCTTCAGCGGTATTGTGGGATGAAGCGGCCCGGACCGACCTTACACGTATGCTTACGTGAGACTGGTTCCACCGACTGACATGCACTAGTTGCATAAGGTGGCTAGCGGGTGTCTGTCTCTCCCACTTTAGTTGGAGCGGATTCGATGAAAAGGGTCCTTATGAAGGGTAAATAGAAGTTGACAAATCACGTTGTGGCTATTACGTAGGTAAGAAAACGTTCTTGCTAGAATCCTATTGCAGCCACGTAAAACTTGCAACAACAATTAGAGGACGTCTAACTTGTTTTTGCAGCAAGTGCTTTGTGATGTGATATGACCAAAGTTGTGATGAATGATGAATGATATATATGTGATGTATGAGATCATGTTCTTGTAATAGGAATCATGACTTGCATGTCGATGAGTATGACAACCGGCAGGAGCCATAGGAGTTGTCTTTATTTTTGTATGACCTGCGTGTCATTGAGAAATGCCATGTAAATTAGTTTACTTTATTGCTAAACGTGTTAGCCATGGTAGTATAAGTAATAGTTAGCGAGCAACTTCATGGAGACACGATGATGGAGATCATGATGATGGAGATCATGGTGTCATGCCGGTGACAAGATGATCATGGAGCCCCAAGATGGAGATCAAAGGAGCTATGTGATATTGGCCATATCATGTCACTATTATTATTTGATTGCATGTGATGTTTATCATGTTTTTGCATCTTGTTTACTTAGAACGGCGGTAGTAAATAAGATGATCCCTCATAATAATTTCAAGAAAGTGTTCCCCCTAACTATGCACCGTTGCGACAGTTCGTTGTTTGGAAGCACCACGTGATGATTGGGTGTGATAGATTCCAACGTTCACATACAACGGGTGTAAGACAGATTTACACATGCAAACACTTAGGTTGACTTGACGAGCCTAGCATGTACAGACATGGCCTCGGAACACAGAAGACCGAAAGGTCGAGCATGAGTCGTATAGAAGATATGATCAACATGAAGATGTTCACCGATGTTGACTAGTCCGTCTCACATGATGATCGGACACGGCCTAGTTAACTCGGATCATGTTATACTTAGATGACTGGAGGGATGTCTATCTAAGTGGGAGTTCATTATATAATTTGATTAGATGAACTTAATTATCATGAACTTAGTCTAAAATCTTTACAATATGTCGTGTAGATCAAATGGCCAACGTTCTCCTCAACTTCAACGCGTTCCTAGAGAAAACCAAGATGAAAGACGATGGCAGCAACTATACGGACTGGGTCCGGAACCTGAGGATCATCCTCATAGCTGCCAAGAAAGAATATGTCCTACAAGCACCGCTATGTGACACACCCATCCCACAGAACCAAGACGTTATGAACGCTTGGCAGACACGTGCTGATGATTACTCCCTCGTTCAGTGCGGCATGCTTTACAGCTTAGAACCGGGGCTCCAAAAGCGTTTTGAGCGACATGGAGCGTATGAGATGTTCGAAGAGCTGAAAATGGTTTTCCAAGCTCATGCCCGGGTCGAGAGATATGAAGTCTCCGACAATTTCTTCAGCTGTAAGATGGAGGAAAATAGTTCTGTCAGTGAGCACATACTCACTATGTCTGGATTACATAACCGCTTAACTCAGCTGGGAGTTAATCTCCCGGATGACGCGGTCATTGACAGAATTCTTCAGTCGCTTCCACCGAGCTACAAGAGCTTTGTGATGAACTTCAATATGCTGGGGATGGAAAAGACCATTCCTGAAGTATTTGCAATGCTGAAATCAGCAGAGGTAGAAGTCAAAAAGGAACATCAAGTGTTGATGGTGAATAAAACCACTAAGTTCAAGAAAGGCAATGGTAAGAAGAACTTCAAGAAGGACGGCAAGGGAGTTGCCATGCCCGGTAAGCAAGCTGCCGGGAAGAAGCCAAAGAATGGACCCAAGCCCGAGACTGAGTGTTTTTATTGCAAGGGAAGTGGTCACTGGAAGCGGAACTGCCCCAAATACTTAGCGGACAAGAAGGCCGGCAAAACGAAAGGTATATGTGATATACATGTAATTTATGTGTACCTTACCAGTACTCGTAGTAGCTCCTGGGTATTTGATACCGGTGCAGTTGCTCACATTTGTAACTCAAAGCAGGAGCTGCGGAATAAACGGAGACTGGCGAAGGATGAGGTGATGATGCGCGTCGGGAATGGTTCCAAGGTCGATGTGATTGCCGTCGGCACGCTACCTCTACATTTACCTACGGGATTAGTTTTGAACCTCAATAATTGTTATTTAGTGCCAAGTTTGAGCATGAACATTGTATCAGGATCTCGTTTAATACGAGATGGCTACTCATTTAAATCTGAGAATAATGGTTGTTCTATTTATATGAGAGATATGTTTTATGGTCATGCTCCTATGGTGAATGGTTTATTCTTAATGAATCTCGAGCGTAATGCTACACATATTCATAGTGTGAATACCAAAAGATGTAAGGTTGATAATGATAGTCCCACATATTTGTGGCACTGCTGCCTTGGTCACATAGGTGTCAAGCGCATGAAGAAGCTCCATGCAGATGGACTTTTAGAGTCTCTTGTTTACGAATCATTTGACACGTGTGAACCATGCCTCATGGGTAAGATGACCAAGACTCCGTTCTCAGGAACAATGGAGCGAGCAACCAACCTATTGGAAATCATACATACTGATGTGTGCGGTCCAATGAGTGTTGAGGCTCGTGGTGGCTATCGTTATGTTCTCACCCTCACTGATGACTTGAGTAGATATGGGTATATCTACTTAATGAAACACAAGTATGAAAGCTTTGAAAAGTTCAAGGAATTTCAGAGTGAGGTTGAGAATCAACGTGACAGAAAAATCAAGTTTTTGCGATCAGATCGTGGAGGAGAATACTTGAGTCACGAATTTGGTACACACTTAAGAAAATGTGGAATAGTTTCACAACTCACGCCGCCTGGAACACCTCAGCGTAATGGTGTGTCCGAACGTCGTAATCGCACTCTATTGGACATGGTGCGATCTATGATGTCTCTTACCAATTTACCGCTGTCATTTTGGGGCTATGCTTTAGAGACTGCCGCATTCACTTTAAATAGGGCTCCGTCGAAATCCGTTGAGACGACATCGTTTGAATTATGGTTTGGGAAGAAGCCTAAGCTGTCGTTTCTAAAAGTTTGGGGATGCGATGCTTATGTCAAGAAACTTCAACCTGAAAAGCTCGAACCCAAGTCGGAAAAATGCGTCTTCATAGGATACCCTAAAGAAACTATTGGGTATACCTTCTACCTCAGATCCGAAGGCAAGATCTTTGTTGCCAAGAATGGATCCTTTCTAGAGAAGGAGTTTCTCTCGAAAGAAGTAAGTGGGAGGAAAGTAGAACTTGATGAAGTATTACCTCTTGAACCGGAAAGTGGCACAACTTAGGAAAATGTTCCTGTGGTGCCTGCACCAATTAGAGAGGAAGTTAATGATGATGATCAAGATACTTCTGATCAAGCTCCTACTAAACTTCAAAGGTCCACAAGGACACGTTCCGCACCAGAGTGGTACGGCAACCTTGTCTTGGAAATCATGTTGTTAGACAACGGTGAACCTTCGAACTATGAAGAAGCGATGGCGGGCCCAGATTCCGACAAATGGCTGGAAGCCATGAAATCCGAGATATGATCCATGTATGAAAACGAAGTATGGACTTTGACTGACTTGCCCGATGATCGGCGAGCCATAGAAAATAAATGGATCTTTAAGAAGAAGATAGACGCGGATGGTAATGTGACCATCTATAAAGCTAGGCTTGTCACTAAGGGTTATCGACAAGTTCAAGGGGTTGACTACGATGAGACATTCTCTCCCGTAGCAAAGCTGAAGTCCGTCTGAATCATGTTAGCAATTGTCGCATACTATGATTATGAGATATGGCAAATGGACGTCAAAACGGCATTCCTTAACGGTTATCTTAAGGAAGAACTGTATATGATGCAGCCGGAAGGTTTTGTCAATCCTAAGAATGCTGACAAGGTGTGCAAGCTCCAACGCTCGATTTATGGGCTGGTGCAAGCATCTTGGAGTTGGAACATTCGCTTTGATGAGATGATCAAAGCGTTTGGGTTTATGCAGACTTATGAAGAAGCCTGCTTTACAAGAAAGTGAGTGGGAGCTCTGTAGCATTTCTCATATTATATGTAGATGACATACTTTTGATGGGAAATGATATAGAGCTTTTGGACGGCATTAAGGCCTACTTGAATAAGAGTTCTTCAATGAAGGACCTTGGAGAAGCTGCTTATATATTAGGCATCAAGATCTATAGAGATAGATCAAGACGCCTCATAGGTCTTTCACAAAGCACATACCTTGATAAGATATTGAAGAAGTTCAATATGGATCAGTCTAAGAAGGCGTTCTTGCCTGTGTTGCAAGGTGTGAAATTGAGCTCAGCTCAATGTCCGACCACGGCAGAAGATATAGAAGAGATGAGTGTCATCCCCTATGCCTCAGCCATAGGTTCTATTATGTATGCCATGCTGTGTACCAGACCTGATGTAAACCTTGTCGTAAGTTTGGTAGGTACGTACCAAAGTAATCCCGGCAAAGAACACTGGATAGCGGTCAAGAATATCCTGAAGTACCTGAAAAGGACTAAGGAAATGTTTCTCGTTTATGGAGGTGACAAAGAGCTCGTCGTAAAGGGTTACGTCGACGCTAGCTTCGACACAGATCTGGATGACTCTAAGTCACAAACCGGATACGTGTATATTTTGAATGGTGGAGCAGTAAGCTGGTGCAGTTGCAAGCAAAGCGTTGTGGCGGGATCTACATGTGAAGCGGAGTACATGGCAGCCTCGGAGGCAGCACACGAAGCAGTCTGGGTGAAGGAGTTCATTACCGACCTAGGAGTCATACCCAATGCGTCGGGCCCGATGACTCTCTTCTGTGACAACACTGGAGCTATTGCCCTTGCCAAGGAGCCCAGGTTTCACAGGAAGACCAGGCATATCAAGCGTCGCTTCAACTCCATTCGTGAAAGTGTTCAAAATGGAGACATAGAGATTTGTAAAGTACATACGGACCTGAATGTAGCAGATCCGTTGACTAAACCTCTCCCTAGAGCAAAACATGATCAACACCAGAATTCCATGGGTGTTCGATTCATCACAATGTATAGATGATTGACTCTAGTGCAAGTGGGAGACTGTTGGAAATATGCCCTAGAGGCAATAATAAAATGATTATTATATTTCCTTGTTCATGATAATTGTCTATTATTCATGCTTTGATTGTATTATCCGGAAATCGTAATACATGTGTGAATACATAGACCACAGTGTGTCCCTAGTAAGCCTCTAGTTGACTAGCTCGTTGATCAACAGATAGTCATGGTTTCCTGGCTATGGACATGGGGATGTCATTGATAACGGGATCACATCATTAGGAGAATGATGTGATGGACAAGACCCAATCCTAAACATAGCACAAGATCGTATAGTTCGTTTGCTAGAGTTTTTCCAATGTCAAGTATCTTTTCCTTAGACCATGAGATCGTGTAACTCCCGGATACCGTAGGAGTGCTTTGGGCGTACCAAACGTCACAACGTAAATGGGTGACTATAAAGGTATACTACGGGTATCTCCGAAAGTGTCTGTTGGGTTGACACGGATCAAGACTGGGATTTGTCACTCCGTATGACGGAGAGGTATCTCTGGGCCCACTCGGTAATGCATCATCACAATGAGCTCAAAGTGACCAAGTGTCTGGTCACGGGATCATGCATTACGGTACGAGTAAAGTGACTTGCCGGTAACGAGATTGAACGAGGTATTGGGATACCGACGATCGAATCTCGGGCAAGTAACGTACCGATTGACAAAGGGAATTGTATATGGGGTTGCTTGAATCCTCGACATCGTGGTTCATCCGATGAGATCATCGAGGAGCATGTGGGAGCCAACATGGGTATCCAGATCCCGCTGTTGGTTATTGAACGGAGAGCAATCTCGGTCATGTCTACATGTCTCCCGAACCCGTAGGGTCTACACACTTAAGGTTCGGTGACGCTAGGGTTGTAGAGATATGAATATGCAGTAAACCGAAAGTTGTTTGGAGTCCCGGATGAGATCCTGGACGTCACGAGGAGTTCCGGAATGGTCCGGAGGAGAAGAATTATATATAGGAAGTGCAGTTTCGACCATCTGGAGAGTTTCGGGGGTCACTGGTATTGTACCGGGACCACAGGAAGGGTCCCGGGGGTCCACCGGGTGGGGCCATCCATCCCGGAGGGCCCCATGGGCCAAAGTAGGGAGGGGAACCAGCCCATAGTTGGCTGGTGCGCCCCCCTTGGCCCACCCCATGCGCCTAGGGTTGGGAACCCTAGGGTGGGGGGCCCCCCACCTGGCTTGGGGGGCACTCCACCCCTTGGCCGCCGCCCCCCCTAGGAGATCCCATCTCCTAGGGCCGGCGCACCCCCTAGGGGGCCTATATAAAGGGGGGAGGGAGGGGGCAGCCGCACCCTTGAGTCTTGGCGCCTCCCTCTCCCCTGCAACACCTCTCCCTCTCGTAGTAGAACGGTGAAGCCCTGCTGCGGTGACCCCTGCATCCACCACCACGCCGTTGTGCTGCTGGATCTTCATCAACCTCTCCTTCCCCCTTGCTGGATCAAGAAGGAGGAGACGTCACGCTGACCATACGTGTGTTGAACGCGGAGGTGCCGTCCGTTCGGTGCTAGGATCTCTGGTGATTTGGATCACGTCGAGTACGACTTCCTCATCCCCGTTCTTTGAACGCTTCCGCGCGTGATCTACAAAGGTATGTAGATGCAATCCGATCACCCATTGTTAGATGAACTCATAGATGGATCTTGGTGAAACCGTAGGAAATTTTTTGTTTTCTGCAACATTCCCCAACAGTTGTGTGATAGCTATATTGTTGAATTTGAATACGATCCCACATATAATTATTATGAGAGAGGAAAATATTGCGGTAGAAATTTTCATGTTACTAAATTACCCCTTGTTATGTTGAGATTGCTTTTGGTTCTTTCTTCTTGCTTGCATATGCTAGTTTTTGCGTGCCTTGCTAACTTGTTTGCTTATAAAATGCCTATGCATAGGAAGTATGTTAGACTTAGACTTGTTTTTCGCATGCTACATGATGCTTTCTTCGTGTGTCAATTACTATCTTTCATGTGAGCATCATTGAAATTATTATGCCTAGCTAGGGGCATAAAACGATAGCGCTTGTTGCGAGGCAACCCAATGAATAAAATTTATTTTTGCTTTTTCCTTTCTGTTCTTGAGTGTTTGCACAATTATGCAACTGTTATGATTGTGTTTTTGTGTTTTAATTAGTATTTGTGCCAAGTAAAGCCTTTAGGATATTCTAGGGTGATAGTTGTTTGATCTTGCTGAAAAACAGAAACTTTTATGCTCACGAAAACAATTCTCATTTTTAACTAGAGAGTGATAAAATACCAATTCTTTTTGCAGAAGATTAATATACAAATTTCTCATGCCTTCCTAATTTCTCAAGATTTTTGGAGTTACAGAAGTACTCGAAATATCCAGATTTCTACACACTGTTCTGTTTTTGACAGATTCTGTTTTCTTTGCGTTGTGTGCTTGTTTTGATGAACCTATGGTTTTCTTTGATGAGTTTTTTCCATATAAAAGTTGGAATAAAGTAGATATAATGCAAAAATAAAATATTAATTGGTTTGCCACAACACTTATAATAGTGGTTTGCTTTCTTATACTAACGGATCTCACGAATGTTTTGTTGAGTTTTATGTGATTGAAGTTTTCAAGTTTTGGGTTGTCTTACGATGGATGAAGGAATGAGGAGTAAGAAGAGCCTAATCTTTGGGATGCCCCGGCATCCCAAGCTATTATCCAAAGAGAGCAAGAAACTAGGCTTGGGGATGCCCCGAGTGTCATCCCCTCTTTCTTCTAATGACCATCGGTATTTTACTTGAAGCTATATTTTTATTCGTCACATACTATGTGTTTTTATTGGAGCGTCTTGTATGATATGAGTCTTTGCTTGTTTTACTTTGTGTTTTAAGTCTTGATTCCTTGATGGCAACACCTATTTGAGAGAGCCAAAATTATGCCATGACTTGTTAGAATTGCTCTCTATGATTCACTTAAAATTTTATGAGCTATGGATTTGCTCTACTGCTTCACTTATATATTTTTTAGCACGGTGTGCTTAGTTCTTTTTGACGAAATGCTCTCTTGCTTCACTTAGATTTATTTGAGAGTTAGTAAAATTTTCAAGAATTCTCTCTTGCTTCACTTGAATTATTTTGAGAGAAAGAAAAATTATGCTCATGATCTTCACTTATATTTTTTGGAGCCTATGAAAAGCAACACATGAAAATTAGTCCCAAAGTGATAGATATCCAAGAAGGATATATAAAAACTTTCATGAAGATCATTGGAAAAAATAAACTTGATTCTTTGTAATAGTTTTGAGATATGATGATGTGATATGTGAGTCATGTTGATGAGTAATTATGCTTTAGTAAGAATATTGGTGTTAAGATTTGTGATTCCCTATGCAAGCACGAAAGTCAATAGTTATGCAATGAAATTATATCCTACTTGTGGTGCATTATTCGGTGTTAATTATGCTTAATGCTCTCTTACGAGATTATTCATTTCTTGGTTGGTCGCTTCTCAATCTTTTGCTAGCCTTCATTTTGCACTAAGTATGATCACTACTTGTGCATCCAAAATCCTTTAAACCAGTTTTGCCACATCAGTCCACTATACCTATCTATATGCGATATTATTTTTCCGTTCTAAGCAAATTTGTATGTGCCATATCTAATATTCAAAATAAATTTCTCTTTTGTGTGCTCGTACTGCTCGCGAAGCGGTGAGGGGTGGCTAATATTTTCCATGCTATATGTGTTATTCTCACGATGAGTGTTTATTCACTTGTCATTGCACGAGAGTAAGGCAAAGGTATTAGGGATGCTCAGTCCCGAAATGCAAAATGAATTTACTTTATGTTGTCAAATAATAAATTCCTTGGAAAGTGCTGGTATGGAAGGCACCCGTGGATACGGTTAGCCATGGAAAGTCAACGTATGGTGGAAAAGGAATAAACTTTATTTTCTGTTTGAGAACCGCCTATGATATATCTTGCATGGAAAGTGTTGGGAACTCTAAGTCATTTTTGTTGGTGTGATAAGTATACCTCCCAAAATGTTTTTATCTCTAAGTTTTTAGCTTTGAGCTCTGGCACCTCCACAAATCCCTACTTCCCTCCGCGCAGGGCCTTAATTTCCTTTACTTTATGCAATTTTTATTTTTGAATTTGAGTCTCCATTTTCTCTTACAAAGCACCAACTAGGGGGCACTATGATCATACTTGAGCATTGGGTGTAGCTAATATGAGTGTTTGTTTCATGAATGGATCAATGATTAAGCATGATGGGCTAGGGATAACTTATTTTAGCATTGATATTTTGAAAGACTTGGTTGCTGGTTGATGTGCTTAGTATTTAAGTTATCATGTCAAGACTAGACTATTGCTTTGAACAATATAAAAGTCCAAATGTCCATGCTATAAAGAAAAGAATATGAGATGACATGTTAGGCAACATTCCACATAAAAATATGTTTTTATCATTTACCTACTCGAGGATGAGCAGGAATTAAGCTTTGGGATGCTGATACGTCTCCAACGTATCTATAATTTTTGATTGTTCGATGATGTTATATTATCATTCTTGGATGTTTTATAATCATTTTATAGTCTTTTTATATCATTTTTTGGTAGTAAGCTATTGACATAGTGCCAAGTGCCAGTTGCTTTTTTGCATGTTTTTTACATCGCAGGAAATCAATACCAAACGGAGTCCAAACGCAGCGAAACTTTTTAGAGATTTTTTTGGACCAGAAGACAACCAATGGGCCGAAGAAGCACCTGGGGGCTGCTCTGAGGGGAGCACAACCCACCAGGGCGCGCTTGGAGGCCCAGGCGCGCCCTGGTGGGTTGTACCCACCTCGGGTGCCCCCAGGACCGCCTCTTTACTCTATAAATACCCCAATATTCCAGAAACCCTAGGGGAGTCGATGAAAATCTATTCCAGTCGCCGTAGAGTCCAGAACCACCAGATCCAATCTAGACACCATCACGGAGGGGTTCACCACTTCCATTGGTGCCTCTCTGATGATGCGTGAGTAGTTCTTTGTAGACATTCGGCTCCGTAGTTAGTAGCTAGATGGCTTCCTCTCTCTCTCTATCTCTTTCTCTCTCTCTCTCTCTCTCTCTCTTTTGATTAGCAATACAATGGTCTCTTGGACATCCATATGATGAAACTCATTTTGCGGTGTGTTTGTTGGGATTGGATGAACTTTGAGTTTATGATCAGATCTATCTTTTTATCCATGAAAGTTATTTTAGTTTCTTTGATTTCTTATATGCATGATTGCTTATAGCCTCGTATTTCTTCTCCGATATTTGGGTTTTGTTTGGCCAACTTGATATATTTATCTTGCAATGGGAAGAGGTGCTTTGTAGTGGGTTCGATCTTACGGTGCTTGATCCCAGTGACAGAAGGGGAACCGACATGTATGTATCATTGCTACTAAGGATAAAACGATGGGGGTCTATTTCTACATAAATAGATCTTGTCTACATCATGTCATCGTTCTTATTGCATTACTTCGTTTCTCCATGAACTTAAGACACTAGATGCAGGCTGGATAGCGGTCGATGTGTGGAGTAATAGTAGTAGATGCAGATGGAGTCGGTCTACTAATCTTGGACGTGATGCCTATATAATGATCATTGATAAGTCTCCATCGTATCTACTTTTCCAAACACTTTTGCCCTTGTTTTGGACTCTAATTTGCATGATTTGAATGGAACTAACCCGGACTGGTGTTGTTTTCAGCAGAATTGCCATGGTGTTATTTATGTGCAGAAACAAAAGTTCTCGGAATGACCTGAAACTTCACAGAGATTACTTTTGGAAATAATAAAAAATACTGGCAAAAGATCAAGACCAGGGGGCCCACACCCTAGCCATGAGGGTGTGGGCGCGCTTGCCCCCTGGGCGTGCCCCCCTACCTCATGGGCCCCCTGCAGCTCCTCCGACCTCAACTCCGCCTCTATATATTCGTGTTCGGAGAGAAAGAAATCAGGGAGAAAGATTCATCGCGTTTTATGATACAGAGCCGCTGCCAAGCCCTAAACTTGCTCGGGAGGGCTGATCTGGAGTCTGTTCGGGGCTCCAGAGAGGGGAATCCGTCGCCATCGTCATCATCGACCATCCTCCATCACCAATTTCATGATGCTCACCGTCGTGCGTGAGTAATTCCATCGTAGGATTGCTGGACAATGATGAGTTGGATGAGGTTTATCATGTAATTGAGTTAGTTTTGTTAGGGTTTGATCCCTAGTATCCACTATGTTCTGAGATTGATGTTGTTATGACTTTGCTATGCTTAATGCTTGTCACTAGGGTCCGAGTGCCATGATTTTAGATATGAACCTATTATGTTTTCATGAATATATGTGAGTTCTTGATCCTATCTTGCAAGTATATAGTCACCTACTATGTATTATGATCCGGCAACCCCGAAGTGACAATAATCGGGACCACTTCCGGTGATGACCGTAGTTTGAGGAGTTCATGTATTCACTATGTGTTAATGCTTTGGTCCGGTACTCTATTAAAAGGAGGCCTTGATATCCCTTAGTTTCCGCTAGGACCCCGCTGCCATGGGAGGGTAGGACAAAAGATGTCATGCAAGTTCTTTTCCATAAGCATGTATGACTATATTTGGAATACATGCCTACATTACATTAATGAATTGGAGCTAGTTCTGTGTCATCCTAGGTTATGACTGTTACATGATGAACCGCATCCGGCATAATTCTCTATCACCGATCCATTGCCTATGAGCTTTCCATATATTGTTCTTCGCTTATTTACTTTTCCGTTGCTACTGTTATCACCACTACAAAACACCAAAGATATTACTTTTGCTATCATTACCTTTTACTATCGTTACCACTAGTATCATATTACTTTGCTACTAAATACTTTACTGCGGATACTAAGTTTCCAGGTGTGATTGAATTGACAACTCAGCTGCTAATACGTGAGAATATTCTTTGGCTCCCCTTGTGTCGAATCAATAAATTTGGGTTGAATACTCTACCCTCAAAAACTGTTGCGATCCCCTATACTTGTGGGTTATCAAGACTATTTTCTGGCGCCGTTGCCGGGGAGCATAGCTCTATTCTTTGAGTCACTTGGGATTTATTTCTGCTTATCATTATGAAGAACTTGAGAGATCCAAAAACCAAGATTTATCCCTCAACTACGAGGGGAGGTAAGGAACTGCCATCTAGCTCTACACTTGATTCACCTTCTGTTTTGAGAAAGCTTGAGACACCTAAACCTGCTTCTGCTATTAATTCTGATATGTCACATATTATTGATGATGCAACTTCTGCTATGCATGATACTTATGATGAAACTACTTCTATGCCTGATATTACTGTGCCACTCGGTGAATTTCTTGATGAACAACTCGCTAGGGCTAGAGAGAATGAAATTATTGAAACTGATAATACTGATGAAAGTGATTATGAAGGTTGTCCTAATAAATATGAATTACTTGTTGTGCCTGAGGGCTATGTTATGGATGAAGAAACTAAAAGAGACTTTCTTGCTTGCAATGATAGAAGTGATCTTAAGAAATTATTAGCTAAGCTTAAACAAAAAACTCTGAATGCTAGAATGAAATATGATCCTGCTTATGCTACTTCACCTATCTTTGTTACTGATAAAGATTATGAATTCTCTATTGATCCTGATATAATTACTTTGGTTGAATCTGATCCTTTTTATGGCTATGAATCTGAAACTGTTGTGGCACATCTTACTAAATTAAATGATATAGCCACCCTGTTCACTAATGATGACAGAACTCGCTACTTTTATATTCTTAAAATATTTCCGTTCTCATTAAAGGGTGATGCTAAGATATGGTTTAATTCTCTTGATACTGGTTGTGTGCGTAGTCCCCAGGATATGATTTATTACTTCTCTGCTAAATATTTCCCTGCTCATAAGAAACAAGCTGCCTTAAGGGATATATATAATTTTGTGCAAATTGAAGAAGAAAGTCTCCCACAAGCTTGGGGAGGCTTCTCCAATTACTTAATGCTTTGCCTGATCACCCTCTTAAGAAAAAAATGAAATACTTGATATCTTTTATAATGGACTAACCGATGCTTCCAGAGATTACCTGGATAGTTGTGTTGGTTCTGTTTTCAGGAAAAGAACACCAGATGAAGCTGAAATTTTATTGAATAATATGTTGACAACTGAAAATAATTGGACACTTCCTGAGCCAACTCTTGAGCCTATTCCTAAACCAACTCCAAAGAAAAAGGGTGTTCTATTTCTCAGTCCTGAAGATATGCAAGAGGCAAAGAAATCCATGAAAGAAAAGGGTATTAAAGCTGAAGATGTTAAGAATTTACCTCCTATTGAAGAAATACATGGTCTTAGTTTATCACCTGTTGAAGAAATATATGGTTTTAATCCATCACCTATTGAAGAAACAAATGGTCTTGATAACCCGACACAGGTAGTAAAGGTAAATTCTCTCTATAGATATGATAAAGCTGAAATCCCATTTACTAAGTTTGCTAGCCCATGCTTAGATGAGTTTGATAAATTTATGGTTAGGCAAGAAGACTTCAATGCTTATTTTGGTAGAGAATTAAAACGCTGTGCTGATATGCTTGAACACTTAGGTGATTATATGGCTAATGTCAAAGGTGAACTTAAACTTATTAGTAAACATGCTTATATGGTTACCACTCAAGTAGAACAAGTACTTAAAAGCTCAAAATGATTTTCTCAATGAATTGAATAGTAAGAATAAGGACTATGCTGTTAGAGTGGCTACTAGAACTGGTAAAATGACTCATGAACCTTTGTATCCTGAAGGCCACCCTAAGAGAATTGAGCAAGATTCTCGGAGAAGTAATATAGATGCACCTAGTCCTTCTAAAAGGAAGAAAAAGAAAAATGATAGGACTGTGCATGCTTCTAGTGAACCTATTGCTGAAACCCCTGAGAATCCAAATGATATTTCTATTTCTGATGCTGAAACACAATCTGGTAATGAACATGAAACTAGTGATAATGTAAACGATAATGTTCGTGTTAATGCTCAACCTAGTAATGATAATGAGATAGAAATTGAACCTGATGTTGATCTTGATAACCCACAATCAAAGAATCAACGTTATGATAAGAAAGACTTTGTTGCTAGGAAACACGGTAAGGAAAGAGAGCTTTGGGTTTAGAAACCCATGCCTTTTCCTCCCAAACCATCCAAGAAAAAGGATGATGAGGATTTTGAGCGCTTTGCTGAAATGATTAGACCTATCTTTTTGCGTATGCGATTAACTGATATGCTCAATATGAATCCTTATGCTAAATATATGAAAGAAATTGTCAGTAATAAAAGAAAGATACATGTCGTGGAATTTGTCACGGCAGATGTCCTAGTGTGAGGACTTAGTCGTGAGGCCAACGCATCTTTGTAGTAGCTTGAGAGGGTGAAAGGATCGATATGGTTGACTAAAGGGGGGTGAATAGGCAACTAACAATTTTTAGCTTTTCTTTAACAAGTTAAAGTTTGCATCAAAATAGGTTGTCTAGAAATGCAACTAGGTGAGCAACCTATATGATGCAACGAGGATAGGTACACAAGCAAGCAATAGATATAAAACAAGTAAGCTTGCTTAAATAAAGGCACGAGATAACCAAGAGTGGAGACGGTGGATACGAGGATGTGTTGCCGAAGTTCCTTCCCTTTGAGAGGAAGTACGTCTCCGTTGGAGCGGTGTGGAGGCACAATGCTCCCCAAGAAGCCACTAGGGCCACCGTATTCTCCTCACGCCCTCACACAATGCGAGATGCCGTGATTCCACTATTGGTGTCCTTGAAGGCGGCTACCGAACCTTTACAAACAAGGTTGGGGCTCTCTCCACAACTTAATTGGAGGCTCCCAACGAAACCACGAAGCATCACCACAATGGAATATGGCTCCGAGGTGACCTCAACCGTCTAGGGTGCTCAAACACCCAAGAGTAACAAAATCCACACAAGAAAGTATGGGGGAACCAAATATCCTTTGGTGGAAGTGTAGATCTAGGTCTCCTCCTTCAATCCCTAGCAAATCAACAAGTTTGAGTGGCTAGAGAGAGAGATCGGGCAAGAGAGCTTGAAGGGCATCAATGGTGGAGTGAGAGAGGTTAAAGGTTGGTGTGGTAGGTGGGAGAAGCTCCCTTATATAGTCACCCTCAATTTCCAACCGTTACTATGATTTTAGCACTGCAGTGGTACAACCGGTCCTCGTCCCGGTACAACCGGGACTCACGGTATATCTACAGAACCCTACCAAGCGGTACAACCGGACCAGGGGGGCGGTAGTACCAGCTAAGTAAAATAACCGGACTAACTGCCTGGCCACCGCACAAACACCACATCAAAACAGGAGCTTGACCGGTACTTGGGCGGTGCCTGGCCGGAACAACCGTATGGCCTTGAGCTCCTGGGTGGCTAAGTCCTGAGCGGAAGAACCGCTCAGACCACCAGTGGTACCGGTCATCGTGGAATGACCGGACCAACCGGGCCACTACCGCCCAAGAACCGCATCAAACCAGAAGCGAGAGCGGTACTTGAGCGGTGCATGGACGGAACCACCGCCCCAGCTGTTGCAGAGCATGGTGGCGGTACCACCGCCCAGAGGAAGCGATACAACCGCTCGAGCACAGCTGGTGAGCGACAAGACCCAGTGGTACAACCGCTCCAGAGAGCGGTACAACCGCTGGGCAGAAACAGTGAGCAGAAAAGAAAAGAGGGGAAGAGGCAAGGAAAACTCTCTCTCTCACACACACCTGAGGAAGGCAAAGAGAGGGTGAGAAAAGTGTACGTGAACTGATTCCCCCAGAGCTTCCTAATGAGGATTCCCTCTTGATAGTACGGGTACTCTACGACCAAAGAAAATAAAACCGTAGAGGACACGTCTTCGATCTTTTCCTTCGAGAGGTAATAGCAATCCGATGTAAGCCTAAGCATCGAGAACCTGAAACATAAAGCACACGTTTAGACCACCAAGGGTTGTCATCATCATCCAAAACATAAAGTTGGGAAATGCCCTTTCAATCTCCCCCTTTTTGGTGGATGATGACAACAACACAATTTGCAAGAGATAAGTCAATGAAATCTAGACAGAACTCCCCCTGAATGTGTGCCCCAACAAGTACTAGCTGTTAGAAAGCATGAGCACACTTTCAGGACTAGACTCCCCCTAGATTTTATAGACTCATCACTCTGAGCTCAAAAGGATAGACAATATAATACTTAGAGGCAATAATAACGATAAAGACCTACGAACAGAAAGGTAAACGGAGTAGCAAGTCTCACACACAGCACGGAACGAACCAAGTCCACAAACAAACACAAAACACGAGAACAAGAGAAAACAACCCAAGCAAATCCCCGAGACCTATAGAACCCTCTCCCCCTTTGGCATCAAGACACCAAAAAGGAAAAGAGCGAAGCTAGCGACCCAAAGCTCAGGCGTCCTCCTCTGACTCCTCAGTCGCATCTGGATCTTCATCATCAGAGTCGTCATCGTCGTCGTGATCAGATTCTTCCATGGCATTGTCCGCTGCTGAAAACGAGGATGATGGCTGGGGAGGGGCTTCATCATCAGTCCAGGTGCTATGGGTAGAGATCCAACGCTCCTCTGGGGTGATGCTCTTCTCAGAGCCACTCTGAACCTGCATGTTGAGGTGCTTCATCATTGCAATTTGGCGACGCCGTGCAAGCTTCTCATTGACATGTGCCTCATACATCTTCTTCTGGATGTCATCCTGGAGACAAAAGGTCTTCTTCACCTTGGTAGTAGTTTGGCCACCCACGAAGGCTTGGCCCCTGGCTCCAGCTCAAAGTCCTCATCGTCAGAAGTAGCATAGACATCCTCAGGAGCATGTTCAGAGAAGCGAGGCTCGGGATGCTTCTTCTTCTTAAGGAGCTTGACCTCATGAATAGTGAGGTTGTCTGGAGAAGTGAGGAGCTCTCCAGGACGACGAACAGCCCACATAGAGTTTAGAAAGCACATGACAAACGGAGTGTAGATTGGGACTTTACGGTAGATGACCATGTTGTACATCTCATGCCACAGCCAATTGGACACATCAAACGTTGCCCCTGTCTCCACCATGGTCTTCATAGCAACCATCAAATCAACTAGATAGCCATGAATCTCATATTGATTGCCCACCTTGGGCAAGAGCACATTGCGGAACACTCGGTGCATGATGTCATAGACCTTCTCCAAATCCTTGGATTCTCCAATAATCCCATGGCCCCTAATGTACAGAGGGGCAAGCTTCTCCTTAGGCATGGACTCAGGAAAATCATGAGGGCGAATGCCACCCCTTCCTTGCAGACCGGTATCCTCGTACCCAATAGCATTGCAGAAAGCCCTCCAGGGAACGTGAAACAATTCATCGCGACACCTGAAGGTGAGAGTGCGCGCATCATCTTCTACAAAATGAACCGTGGCATAGAACTGATGGATAAGTTGAACATCAAAGTCACAGTTGACTGGCATGATCTTGACAAGATCAAACTCCTCGCAGAGAGCTAGTGCCTCACCAAAATACTCCATGTTGTTTCTCCAATGATCAAAATCAATTGTCCACTGCTTGGCATATTTGTTCTTGTTGTGCTCAAAGAGTTCATGAACAATCCGCACTTGCATCTCATTCCGGAACTGAACAGTGGTCCAACGGGGAGTAATGGGAACCTCATACGGATTCTTTGAGCGGTAGGATTCCCAATCCTTGGCTTTCCAACGATGCAACGGTATGACAACACGTTGCTTAGCAGCTGCAGACTTTTCATGGCAAGTGGGCTTGGTGGTAATCACAATTTCTTCATCATCTGACACAACCGGTCGCAAGGTCCTTCGTGCCCTCTTCTTGGTCTTGCGAGGAGCAGAGCGAGAACTAGAGCCACCACCATCCATGGGAAGAGATCGGAAGGCCTCCACGGAGAGAATCCACAGAGAGCCAAGGGTCCGAAGCCCGAGACGCACTCTGGGGCAGGGGTAGAGATGGTCGGCGGCTAGGGCAAGAAAAAGAGGAACAAGGACGAAGGGAAAAAAAGACAGCCCTTCAGCCCCGTCGAGTATATATAGGCCCGTAAGCATGCCCCGGTAGAACCGCTTAGGGGAGCGGTTGTACCGCTCGTCTGGTACAGACCGGTGGATGGAGGCGGTACTTCCGGTTCCTGGAAGGCAACGGTAGTACCGCAGGGCAACAACCGGTAGTACCGGACGTGGGTTACCGTGGGATTGTGCGGTGGAACCGCCCAGGCACCGAACAGAAACCCTTGGGACAGCACAACCTGGTACCAGCGGTAGAACCGCTCGTGGTGCCGGTTGTACCGCCCGACCACCTAAGCCCAAGCCAAGATCAAATGAGTGCAATCCGAAGGGAGGAAGAAGGGGCACAAAAACAGGAGAGAAACAACACCCTAGGAGAACCTAACACAAAGAGCAAAGAGAGAAAGAGAGAAAACAACACGAGAGCAGCAAGGCTAACTCCAACTCCCCGAAGAGAGGACGGTGGCCGAGGCCACCTATGTTTGAGTCAATTGGTATGGCACCGTGAAGAATTATCCTTGGGTCCATGACCAAAACTCGTCTTTGAAGCACAAGTACCATCAAATATGGCTAATGTGAAAGACAGAATCAATTTATGCATAATGGGGGGAGGGAGAGTTCATTGAGAGAACAACACTCCCCCTATGTCCATGCCTACACCTAAACTAGACAACAAGTTGAGCATGGTAGGGTGTGCAAGGGTTCAAGCCACATTGCTCGAATCAATGATATTTAGCTCATGCCTTAACTCGCGAAATCTTGCTTCATCCAAGGGCTTCGTGAAAATATCTGCAAGGTTGTCATGATTGTTGACATAGTTGAGCTTGATCTCTCCTCGTCTAATGTGATCCCGGATGAAGTGATACCGGATCTCAATATGCTTCGTCTTGAAATGTTGCACCGGATTGAGAGAGATCTTGATGGCACTTTCATTGTCGCACCAAAGAGGCACTTTGTCACAAGTGACATCGTAATCCTTTAAAGTTTGCCTCATCCATAGGAGTTGAGCACAACAACTACCGGCGGCAACATACTCCGCCTCAATGGACGAGAGAGACACGCAACTTTGCTTTTTGGAAGACCAACTTACCAAAGAGCAACCAAGGAATTGGCACCCTCCGGAAGTGGATTTCCTATCCACTTTGTCTCCCGCCCAATCGGAATCCGAGTACCCTACAAGCTTGAAGTTTGATCCTTTGGGGTACCATAGGCCAAAGTTTGGGGTATGAGCCAAATATCAAAAGATTCGTTTGACCACCACATAGTGACTTTCCTTAGGTGCGGCTTGAAACCGTGCACAAATTCCCACACTCAACATGATGTCCGGTCTAGATGCACAAAGGTAAAGCAAGGATCCAATCATGGAACGATATACCTTTTGATCCACCACTTTACCATTGGGATCTAAGTCAAGTTGGCACTTGGTGGGCATTGGAGTGGAAGCCGGCTTGACGTCACTTAGCTTGAATCTCTTGAGCATGTCTTGAGTGTATTTGGATTGATTGATGAAAGTTCCTTCTCTTCTTTGCTTCACTTCGAACCCTAGAAAGAACTTCAACTCTCCCATGGAGGACATCTCGAACTTTGAGGTCATGAGAGCGGCAAATTCCTCATTGAAAGCTTTGTTAGGAGAACCAAAGATAATATCATCAACATATAATTGGCACACAAACAACTCCCCTTTGACCTTCTTAGTAAAAAGAGTGGGGTCGATTAGCCCAACTTCAAAACCACGGTCTTGTAACAACTCGGTAAGGTGGTCATACCATGCACGTGGGGCTTGTTTAAGGCCATAGAGCGCCTTATCGAGTTGATACACATGATCGGGAAAGTAGGGATCCTCGAACCCGGGGGGTTGCTTGACGTAAACCAATTCATTAATGGGACCATTAAGAAAAGCACTCTTCACATCCATTTGTTGTAACTTAAAATTATGATGAGAAGCATATGCAATTAACAAGCGAATGGATTCAAGACAAGCAACGGGAGCAAAGGTTTCACCGTAGTCGATACCCTCGACTTGGGAGTAGCCTTGTGCTACCAAACGAGCCTTGTTGCGAATGATAATCCCATGGGCATCTTGCTTGTTCTTGAATATCCACTTGGTTCCAATGACATTGTGGTTCCCTGTTGGACTTGGCACCAATCTCCACACTTTGTTGCGCTCGAAGTTGTTGAGTTCGTCGTGCATGGCATTGAGCCAATCCGGATCTTCTAGCGCCTCATAGACCTTGTGGGGTTCCACACAAGAGACAAACGCGTGATGCTCACAATAATTTGCTAATTGTCTACGAGTGCTTACCCCCTTTCTTAAGCTTCCAAGCACATTCGTCATGAGATGATCCTTGGTGGAGAGCTTGGATGCAATCTTGGCGGCACGACGCTCTAATTCCTCCTCGGTGGTGAGTTGAGGAGCGGTTACTTGATCATCTTGAGCGCCGTGAACTTGTTCTTTATCTTGAACTTGCTCGGGGGAGAGAACTTGACCTTGGGCATCACTTGGTGTGTCAACACCGTCTTGAGTATGATCTTGCCCTTGGTCTTGTTCATGAGGTTGAGGGCCTTCACTTTGTTCTTCGGAAGCGTGTGGGCCTTGGGTTGGTGATGGCTCCACTTGAGTGGAGCATTGTCCTTCTCCTTCGGCCACAAGGGGTTCCTCAATGGGTAGGATAAAACCAACACCCATTCTTCTTATGGCTTGAGGAGGAATTTCATCACCTACATCACAAGTGCCACTTTGCTCCACTTGGGAGCCGTTATTCTCATCAAACTCCACGTTACATGTCTCCTCAATAAGTCACGTGGATTTATTGAGGACATGGTAAGCATGAGAGTTTGTAGCATAACCAACAAATATGCCCTCATGAGCTGTAGCCTCAAATTTAGACAACCGAACACCTTTCTTGAGAATGAAACACTTACACCCGAACACCCGAAAGTACTTGAGGTTGGGCTTGTTACCGGTGAGTATCTCATATGGAGTCTTGTTCAAGCCCTTGCGGAGGTAGAGCCGATTGGATGCATGACACGCGGTGTTGATGGCTTCGGCCCAAAAGTTGTACGGAGACTTGAACTCCGCCATCATGGTCCTTGCCGCATCCATCAACGTCCGGTTCTTCCTTTCCGCGACACCATTTTGTTGAGGGGTGTATGGTGCGGAATATTGATGCTTGATTCCCTCATCACTAAGAAATTCATCCAAGGTGTAGTTCTTGAACTCGGTGCCATTGTCACTTCTTATTGTCAAGATCTTTGCATCGTGTTGACGTTGTGCTTCATTTGCAAAGTCAATGACGGTTTGTTGGGTCTCGCTCTTCCTCTTGAACAAATACACCCACGTTTACCTTGAGTAGTCATCCACAATCACCAAGCAATACTTCCTACCTCCAAGACTATCGAAGGATGGAGGCCCAAAGAGATCCATGTGAAGGAGCTCCAAAGGCCTCTTTGAATAAATGATAGTCGTGGGAGGGTGAGCCTTCTCATGTAGCTTTCCTTCGATATAGGCACTGCAAGCACGATCTTTAGCAAAACTAACATTCGTTAGTCCACGGACATGGTCCCCCTTGAGGAGACTTTGCAAAGATCTCATATTGACATGGGCTAAACGGCGATGCCAAAGCCATCCCACATCAACTTTAGCCATTAGGCATGTCGCGGTCGTAGTGGGTCGCTCCGAAAAGTTAATCACATATAGACCATTCTCGACATGCCCAACAAAGGCTACTTTAAGAGTCTTGCTCCACAAGAGGACCACGGTATCGATATCAAAGAAAGTGGCAAAGCCCATGATTGCAAGTTGACGAACGGAAAGTAAATTGTATGCAAGGGACTCAACAAGCATGACCTTCTTGATCGTGAGATCATGAGAGATGACCACCTTGCCAAGTCCCAATACCTTAGAAGATGAGGCGTCACCCGACTCGACATTGGTGGGCATAGATGGAACCTTGTGCACGTCCACCACCAAGTCCTTGCTTCCGGTCATATGATTTGTAGCTCCGCTATCAAGCAACCATGATCCACCACCGGAAGCAAACACCTACAAGAGATCAATGCTTGGTTTTAGGTACCCATTTTGTAATGGGTCCTTTGATGTTAGTAACAAGGGTCTTAGGAACCCAAATAGACCATTCAATGTATTCATGAAGAGAACCAACAAATTTGGCATAAACATGCCCATCACTAGCACGGCATAACACATAAGAAGGATTAAAATCGCCGGCTTTGTTGGAAGGGGTGACATTGCCCTTCTTGACATTATTCTTCTTCTTCTCCTTGGGGGCACTCTCTCCCTCCCTCACAAAGGTTTGCATGAGAGGAGGAGGCCGTTTGGTCTTGTCATTCTTCTTCTTGTTCTTGGAGTCGGGGACGTACCCAACCCCTTCCTTGGACACACCTCCCTTTTGGTTGGTCAAGAGATCGTTGAGGTTCTTCTTGCCTTGTATGCAAGTCGCAAGACCTCTCTCAAGTTGCTCCTTCAACTTAGCATTTTCCTCAACAAGATGTATATGCTCACAACACGGGTTAGTAGCATTTGCATTATCAATTAAAACCATATGAGGAAAAGTTGCTTTCTCCTTAGTTAGCTTCACTTGGAGTTGATCATGAGACTCCTTGAGACTAGCGTGAATACCCTTCAAGGCCTTGTGGGCCTTGTCAAGTATATCAAACTCCTCTTTGAGTCTAGCAAGATCAACCCCGAGTTTGGCCTTCTCGGAATTTAGCACACGAGAAACAACGAGGGCATGATCATAATCTTTCTCTAATTTAGCATGATCTACGTTGTGTGACTCCTCAAGAGCCAAACGAAGACCACACTCTTCCTCAAGAGCATTGGAGAGATCCGAAATCTCATCGGCATAGTCACGACTATGTCCTTCCATCTTAGAGATGGTGTCTTCGTGAGCCTCGATCATGTCATTGGCCTCACCAAGTTGTTCCAAGAGAGCAATAAAGTGCTTCTTGGATTTTCCCTTGAGTTTGCCCATAAAGGCCTCAAACTCGTTAGCCTCCACATTAGCTCCCTCAAATTCATTAATGCTATCCGTTTGGGAAGGATGATTAATGATGGTAGTTTTGATGTTGGAGGTTACCTTGTTGGTGGCTTTAGCCATGAGGCACTTGGCGGTGATGCTCTCGTTGGGTGAGTCGAAGAGAGACACTCGTGACGTTGTTGCAATGGCAACGAAGGCCATGGCAACCGACTCATCATCTTCATCATCGTCATCGTCCTCATTGTACTCTTCTTGCACAACCAAGGCCTTGGGATGAGTCTTCTTGGTGAAGTTGTTCTTGTTGGGGAACGACTTGGCCTTGTCCTTTCGGATGAGTTTGCCACCATTGTCTTCCCTCTTCTCATACGGGCATTCCGCAACGAAATGACTCACGTTGCCGCAATTGTAGCAAGTCCTTACACGTTGCTTGCCCCTTGTACCACTCGAGTTGTTTTTGCTAAAGTTTGGCCTTGAGTTTTTCTTGCTCCAAAATTGCCTTGAAGCAAGTGCCATGTGTTCATGATATGCATACTTCGTATCTTCGGGGTTGCTCTCCTCTTCTTCCTCTTCTTCGTCTTCCACTATGAGCTTGGCCTTCAATGCAAGGTTAGGCTTCTTTGCCCGTTGAGAACGGAGCACCGCATTGTCGGCGGTCTTGTCCAAAATGTTCATGGCCACAAACTCATCCAACACTTCGCTTGAGGTCAAAGTGTGGAAGTCCGGTCTTTGACGAATGACGGAGGACATGGCCTTGTGATAGGGCATCATTGCCTTGAGGAATTTGCGCTTGATCCAGTTGTCATCCGTGTCCTTTCTCCCGTGATCTCGTAGAGATACCGCGAGTTTGATTACTCTCCGATAGAGCTAACGAGGTTCTTCATCTTCCTTCATTGCAAAATCATCAGCCTCATCTTGTACCACTTCATAGTTGGAGCGTTGAATGCTTGTGCTTCCCCGGTAGAGAGACAAGACACAATGCCATGCATCTTTGGCCAAGGCGAAAGGACGAAGATGAGGTAGGTCTTCGGGTGGAATAGCATCTTGAATGATGAAGAGAGCATTCTCATTGAATTGATTGTCCGCGGCTTCTCGAGGAGTGAAGTTGCTTGGATCATGTGGATAGAAACCTTCTTCAATGATTCTCCAAAGGTTAGTGTTCACATGATTTAAATGACGTTTAAAGCGGTAAACCCAAGAATCAAAATCCTCATTTTTCACAATCTTAGGCGGAGGACCGGCATGATTCAAATGAGTGGAAGGAACCGGTCCACCATAAACAAGTGGTGGTTCCACATGGGCAAAGATGCCGGTGCCATTCTTGCCACTAGAAGAAGGAGCCTTTTCACTACTAGCTTCCCCCTTGTCGGGGACATCCGTCACCTTGTTGGCGGGATCACCCACTTTCAACGGTGCGGTGGATAGTTTAAGCCCCTCAAGAAATTTAGTAAACATGCTTTCGACTTCGGTCATCATGGAGGTTTTCAATGTATCCAAGGCCACATTGAACTCCTCACGAGAGACCGAAGTTCCCCCATCTCCCATAGACGAGATCGGATTCACACTGGAGTGTTCCTCCACACCGTCTACGGTATCAACCATACTCTTTGGATGGTAAAGTCCTTAATAAAGAGACGAGGCTCTGATACCAATTGAAAGGATCGATATGGTTGACTAGAGGGGGGGTGAATAGGCAACTAACAATTTTTAGCTTTTCTTTAACAAGTTAAAGTTTGCATCAAAATAGGTTGTCTAGAAATGCAACTAGGTGAACAACCTATACGATGCAAGAGGATAGGTACACAAGCAAGCAAGAGATATAAAACAAGTAAGCTTGCTTAAATAAAGGCACAAGATAACCAAGAGTGGAGATGGTGGAGACGAGGATGTGTTGCCGAAGTTCCTTCCCTTTGAGAGGAAGTGCGTCTCCGTTGGAGCGGTGTGGAGGCACAATGCTCCCCAAGAAGCCACTAGGGCCACCGTATTCTCCTCACGCCCTCACACAATGCGAGATGCCGTGATTCCACTATTGGTGTCCTTGAAGGCGGCTACCGAACCTTTACAAACAAGGTTGGGGCTCTCTCCACAACTTAATTGGAGGCTCCCAGCGAAACCACGAAGTGTCACCACAATGGAATATGGCTCCGAGGTGACCTCAACCGTCTAGGGTGCTCAAACACCCAAGAGTAACAAAATCCACACAAGAAAGTATGGGGGAACCAAATATCCTTTGGTGGAAGTGTAGATCTAGGTCTCCTCCTTCAATCCCTAGCAAATCAACAAGTTTGAGTGGCTAGAGAGAGAGATCGGGCAAGAGAGCTTGAAGGGCATCAATGGTGGAGTGAGAGAGGTCAAAGGTTGGTGTGGTAGGTGGGAGAAGCTCCCTTATATAGTCACCCTCAATTTCCAACCATTACTGTGATTTTAGCACTGCAGCAGTACAACCGGTCCTCATCACGGTACAACCGGGACTCACGGTGTATCTGCAGAACCCTACCAAGCGGTACAACCGGACCAGGGGGGCGATAGTACCGGCTAAGAAAAATAACCGGACTAACCGCCTGGCCACCGCACAAACACCGCATCAAAATAGGAGCTTGACCGGTACTTGGGCGGTGCCTGGCCGGAACAATCGTATGGCCTTGAGCTCCTGGGTGGCTAAGTCCTGAGCGGAAGAACCGCTCGGACCACCGGTGGTACCGGTCATCGTGGAACGACCGGACCAACCGGGCCACTACCGCCCAAGAACCGCATCAAACCAGAAGCGAGAGCGGTACTTGAGCGGTGCATGGACGGAACCACCGCCCCAGCTGTTGCAGAGCATGGTGGCGGTACCACCGCCCAGAGGCAGCGGTACAACCGCTCGAGCACAGCTGGTGAGCGACAAGACCCAGCGGTACAACCGCTCCAGAGAGCGGTACAACCGCTGGGCAGAAACAGTGAGCAGAAAAGAAAAGAGGGGAAGAGGCAAGGAAAACTCTCTCACACACACACCTGAGGAAGGCAAAGAGAGGGTGAGAAAAGTGTACGTGAACTGATTCCCCCAGAGCTTCCTAATGAGGATTCCCTCTTGATAGTACGGGTACTCTACGACCAAAGAAAATAAAACCGTAGAGGATACGTCTTCGATCTTTTCCTTCGAGAGGCCATAGCAATCCGATGTAAGCCTAAGCATCGAGAACCTGAAACATAAAGCACACGTTTAGACCACCAAGGGTTGTCATCATCATCCAAAACATAAAGTTGGGAAATGCCCTTTCAGAGGGGTTGAGCGGAATCGAGAGACGCAACACAAGACAAGGATTTAGACAGCTTCGGGCCCCGGGAAACATCATCCGGAATAGCCCTACATGCTGTTTGTGGCTAGATCTCATTATGCTCATGAGAGAGTCGCCGCATAAGCTGGCTCCCCATTTGTGTCTAGCCCTAGAGATTGTTTCTTGTCCCTCTTTGGGGAGCCCTGCTCCTCCTTATATATGTTGAAGGGGCGGGTTACATGTGGAGTCCTTGTAGGACTAGGACTAGTCTATCCTTTCTCATAAGTTGAATACAAGTCCGGGTCTTGCTTCCTCGTAATGGAAATATTCGTCATCCCTTTCCTCTTAAGCCGGCCCACCAGAGCATAAGCCGGCCTGCTGGGCCTTGGGCCTTGTCGTCCGTCTGATCCGCCCACCGGGTCTCTAGTGAGTCACAATGTCCAAGCGGGTTACATGTAAACCGCCATGTCTGGGCAGATCGCCAGTGAGTCGCCAAGCTCCAGCCAGGTTTCTGGTGAGTCGCCAAGCCCGGCCGAGTCATGATTTCGGCCGGGTCATACCGCGGGGTATATCCCCGACAATACCGGAAGCTGAGATTTCCACCATGCTTACTAATTATACTTTTAAGGGTGGAATACCAAAGAAACTTGGAGATCCAGGAGTACCCACTATACCATGCTCCATTAAAAGAAACTTTGTTAAAACTGCTTTATGTGATCTTGGATCCGGTGTTAGTGTTATGCCTCTCTCTTTATATCATAGACTTGATTTGAATAAGTTGACACCTACTGAAATATCTTTGCAAATGGCTGATAAATCAACTGCTATACCTGACGGTATTTGTGAGGATGTGCCTGTTGTGGTTGCAAACATTACTATTTTAACGGACTTTGTTATTCTTGATATTCCCGAGGACGATAATATGTCTATTATTCTTGGAAGACCCTTTTTGAATACTGCAGGGACTGTTATTGATTGCACCAAAGGCAATGTCACTTTTCATGTTAATGGCAATGAGCATACGGTACACTTTCTGAGGAAACAACCTCAAGTCCACAGTATCAATTCTATTGGAAAAATTCCATCAATTATTTTTGGAGGTTTTGAATTTCCTCTTCCTACTGTCAAGAAGAAATATGATATTCTTATTGTTGGGGATGTGCATATCCCCGTTGAGGTAACCTAGTGTTATTCGAAAATTCTCCGATTCCATGTTATTCGGAATGAGTTTGTTAACAAGACTTGATCAACCTTGTTAATGGATTCCTTTTGATGATCATGAGAAGGATGAATTTAGAAAACACAACTCTCTGTACCCTCCTTTTACTTTTTGTTATTTATATTAAATAAAGTAAAAATAGTAATTTATGCTGTTTTCTGATTATCCGTGCAACATAAAAATACCCCGAAAATAAAAGTTCTCCAAATGCCTTGAAATTTAAATATGATTTTTTCTGGAATATTTGAGAATATTTGGCACTGAGAACACAGCAGGGGGCATCCACCTAGCCACGATGGTGGAGGGCGCGCCCTACCCCCCTGGGCGCGCCCTCCTGCCTCATGGGCCCACGGTGGCCCTCCTCCACTTGTTCCTGCACCCACACACTCCTTCTTCCTCCCACAAACACCATTATCCAGCTCAAGCACGAGTTCTAGCTCATTTTGCTGCGATTTTCGATCTCCTTACTCAAAGCACCTCTCACAAAACTGCTTGGGGACATTGTTCCTTGGTATGTGACTCCTCCATTGGTCCAATTAGTTTTTGTTCTAGTGCTTTATTCATTGCATATTTTTGCTGCCCAGGTGACCATGTTCTTGAGCTTGCATGTCAAATTTATATGGTTCCAAGTAGTTTTGATGCATGATATAGGCTCTGGGCACTTGTAGGAGTAGTTGCTATCAATTTTGTTGAGTTTGGTTCACTTTTATTTTGAAGTTACTAAAAATTTCAGAAATTTTTCAGAGGAAAAAATATGTTTAGGAAAATGTACCAAGGTGGTTCTTCAAGGAAACAAGGACCCAGGCTTGCAATGCATGATGCTGATGATGAGCCACCAAGGGACGCTCCAGTGCGGCCCTGTGAATGGCCTTCAGAGGACTTCATGGATCGAGCAAGAATTAAGGAAGAATTTAACGCATATTTGTGTAACGCTGATCTTGTGAGCTTCGAGGCAGAAAAATGCCGTCAGTACCACTATCTCACTAGTTCCTTTGTGAGGAGGTTTGAATTTTCATCTTCACGTAATTCTCAAACTGTCATGTTTGATCTTTATGAAAATTCTTATACTATGGACTTAGAGGACTTTACCACTGCTTGCAAACTTCCACAATGGGGTAGTGCTAGTGAACCTCGCAAATCTGAATTTAGAGATTTTCTTGCTAGTATAACTGTGGGGGAATCTAGAGGTATAGCAGAAGCTACCATAGGGAGCATTCATTTTCTTGCTATACATTATTTTGCTCTCTTCATAGGTAGATGCATTAATGGTAAAGATGAAGCATGTCACATGTGTGTCCCTGACCTCAGTATTCTTAGGAGTGCTGTGTTAGGAGATAAATCTTATAATTTGGGAGCCATTGTTGCACGTAGGTTGCATCTTAATAGATTTAATGGAGATTTCTTTGGTGGAATTTATGCGACCCGCATAGGTAATTTTCTTGGTATAACCATACGTGAGGATGATATTGAGTTGCCCCCTACTTATTTGGATTATGAGGCTATGGTTCGTCATCAGTTTTTTGAGAGGAACGATCAGTTCTTCCAGTACCGACTAATCTTTGATAGACGACGCACCTATCACGTCGCTCTCCCTGCCTCTACTTTCTTTGACTTTCAGGCAAAAGGGAGATATTTTATAACCAGAGAGGAGGCGGAAGAGTATAAGAGGAGGGCTGAGATAGCTCGCCTCCAAGTTGCAGCCCACGATGCAATGACTGCTGCATCTCAGTACGACCCCAACTACAACTTTGGATATCCGCCAGGCCATCCGTGGCATTAGACCAACTTAGGCCAAAACAACTCTAATGTCGTCTTTTGGCCTACAACTCTAATGTCGGCTTTTCTCTTTTTATGCTTTCTTCTTGTGTGTTTAATAAACATTAAGAAAAACAAAAAAAATTAGTTGTAACTTTTAGCTAGTTTTAATTTCCATGCTTGTAGTAGTAATTAAAAAGAAAACCCAAAAAGATTTCTTGTTCTTCTTTTGCTTGTTGGGAGCTTTCCCGTGTAAATAGTTTTATTTCTTTTCTTTTCTTTGAGGGTTGATAGGAGAAGACCATAATTAAATTGTTGAAGTGGCTCTTATATGCATTATTGTTGATCTGACAAAAGAGCCCATATCACCTTGTCTTCTCCTGTTTATTGAATGCTTGCAGATTCCAGATTAGTCCAATGCACGTGCACTATTATTATTATCCACATCGTTCGGTCGCGCAAGTGAAAGGAAATTATGACGATATATGATGAACTGATTGAGATGGGAGAAGCTGGTATGAACTCGACCTCTCTTATTTTGTAAATATGATTAGTTCATTGTTCCTGATTCAGCCTATTATGAATAAACATGTTTGCGATGACAATTAGAGATCATAGTTTCTTATGCCATGCTTAATTCGCTAGGAGCTTATAATGGTTTACCTTGCGAGCCAACATGCTATTAAAATGGTTGTGATGTGGTACGATAGGGTGGTATCCTCTTTTGAACGATTCGAGTGGCTTGACTTGGCACATGTTCACGCATGTAGTTGAAACAAAATCAACATAGCCTCTATGATATTTATGTTCATGGTGCATTATATCCTACTCATGCTTGCATTCGGTGTTGATTAATTTTAGTGCATGTTCATGACTGTTGTCGCTCTCTAACTCGTCGCTTCCCAGTCTTTTTCTAGCCTTCACCTGTACTAAGCGGGAATACTGCTTGTGCATCCAATCCCATAAACCCCAAAGTTATTCCATATGAGTCCACCATACCTACCTATTGATACGTCTCCGTCGTATCTATAATTTTTGATTGTTCCATGCCAATATTATTCAACTTTCATATACTTTTGGCAACGTTTTATATTATTTTTGGGACTAACATATTGATCCAGTGCCCAGTGCCAGTTCCTGTTTGTTGCATGTTTTTTGTTTCGCGGAATATCCATATCAAATGGAGTCCAAATGGAACAAAAACTGACGGAGAATTTTTGGAATATATATGATTTTTGGGAATAAGAATCCACGCGAGATGATGCTCGAGGGGCCCACGAGGTAGGGGGAGCGCCCTAGGGTGTCAGGCGTGCCCCTGACCCTCGTGGCCACCCCGTAAGGCAGTTGGTGCCCTTCTTTCGCCGCAAGAAAGCTAATTTCCAGATAGAGATCGTGTCAAAATTTCAGCCCAATCGGAGTTACGGATCTCCGGGAATATAAAAAACGATGAAAGGGAAGAATCTGAGAACGCAGAAACAGAGAGAGACAGAGAGACAGATCCAATCTCGGAGGGGCTCTCGCCCCTCCCGTGCCATGGAGGCCATGGACCAGAGGGGAAACCCTTCTCCCATCTAGGGAGAAGGTCAAGGAAGAAGAAGAAGAAGGAGGGGGGCTCTCTCCCCCTCGCTTCCAGTGGCACCGGAGTGCCACCAGGGGCCATCATCATCACCGCGATCTACACCAACACCTCCGCCATCTTCACCAACATCTCCATCACCTTCCCCCCTCTATCTACAGCGGTCCACTCTCCCGCAACCCGCTGTACCCTCTACTTGAACATGGTGCTTTATGCTTCATATTATTATCCAATGATGTGTTGCCATCCTATGATGTCTGAGTAGATTTTCGTTGTCCTATCGGTGGTTGATGAATTGCTATGATTGATTTAATTTGCTTGTGGTTATGTTGCTGTCCTTTGGTGCCCATCATATGATTGCGCGTGTGGATCACACCCTAGGGTTAGTTGTATGTTGATAGGACTATGTATTGGAGGGCAAGAGTGACAGAAGCTTCAACCTAGCATAGAAATTGATGCATACGGGATTGAAGGGGGACCAATATATCTTAATGCTATGGTTGGGTTTTACCTTAATGAACATTAGTAGTTGCGGATGCTTGCTAATAGTTCCAATCATAAGTGCATAGAATTCCAAGTCAGGGATGACATGCTAGCAGTGGCCTCTCCCACATAATACTTGCTATCGGTCTAGTAAAGTAGTCAATTGCTTAGGGACAATTTCGCAACTCCTTCCACCACTTTTCCACACTCGCTATATTTACTTTATTGCTTCTTTACTTACAAACAGCCCCTACTTTTTATTTACGTACTCTTTATTATCTTTCAAACCTATCCAACAACACCTACAAAGTACTTCTAGTTTCATACTTGTTCTAGGTAAAGCGAACGTCAAGCGTGCATAGAGTTGTATCGGTGGTCGATAGAACTTGAGGGAATATTTGTTCTACCTTTAGCTCCTCGTTGGGTTCGACACTCTTACTTATCGAAAACTGTTGCGATCCCCTATACTTGTGGGTTATCAAGACCTTTTTCTGGCGCCGTTGCCGGGGAGCAATAGCTTGGGGTGAATATTCTCGTGTGTGCTTGTTTGCTTTATCACTAAGTAATTTTTATTTGCTGTTCTTAGTTGTTTTCTATCTTTAGTTATGGGTAGGAAACGCAAAATACCAAAAAATTTAGTTGTACCTACTGAACCAATGGTTGAAGAACCACTCAAAATCTATCACACTGCTGAAGCTTTTTACTTGGATAATCTTCGATCCCTTTGTGCTCGTTACGAAACCCCAACTAGCTTAGTTGAGGGCAAATATTTAGATGAGCATGCTTGTTATGTGCGACACTGTATATCTGAAAAAGGGAAATTATTATGGAGTCAAATTCAACGTTTGCAATGCTATGCTTGGAATTTATGTGAATTATATGATTTTACTTGTTGTTCTGAAAACCCTAAGAAACACCTTCCCTACCAATGTAAGTTTATTGATAATGGAATCCTATCTTCGTATGCTAAGGGTGTTTATAATTACTATGATGTTCAACAAATTGAAGAATTTGTTGCTTTTAAGGGTGCTTATGAAATTGCTTCTTTGATTGAAAAGTATGATGCTACTCTTTACAAATCTGAAAATTTTGCCATACTTAAATATTGCTATGATAATTATGCTTCTAATGCCTATGTTGAACCATATATTGAGTACTACTCCGCTGTCCAAGAAGAGACTAATATTTTGCAGGAGTCTATGGAAGAAGAAATTGATGAAATTGTGAGCTCATTGGATGAAAAAGATGAGGAAAAGAGCGAAGAACAAAAGGAGGAAGAGTGGATTAGCTACCCGTGCCCACCTTCTAATGAGAGTACTCTTCAGCTCATACATTGTTTAATTTCCCTTCGCGCTTACCAGAGGATGATTGCTATGATGATTGTTATGATCCCGTTGATTCTCTTGAAATATCCCTTTTTGATGATGCTTGTGGCCAAGATGCCAATATGAATTATGCTTATGGAGATGAATTTGCTATAGTTGCTTATGTTAATCATGAAATTGTTGCTATTGCACCCACGCATGATAGTCCTATTATCTTTTTGAATTCTCCCGACTACACTATATCGGAGAAGCTTGCCCTTATTAAGGATTATATTGATGGGTTGCCTTTTTCTGTTGCACATGATGATTTTGATGAATATAATATGCATGTGCTTGCTGCCCCTACTTGCAATTATTATGAGAGAGGAACTATATCTCCGCCTCTCTATGTTTCCAATACGATAAAATTGCAAGAAACTGTTTATACTATGCATTGGCCTTTACTTTGTGTGCATGAATTGTTCTTTTATGACATGCCTATGCATAGGAAGAGAGTTATACTTCGTCATTGAATGATATATGTTACTTTGTGCTCACTACTAAATTACAAATCATTGTTAATTAAAATTGGCTTTGATATACCTTGGGATCCGGGTGGATCCATTACTTGAGCACTATATGCCTAGCTTAATGGCTTTAAAGAAAGCGCTGCCAGGGAGACAACCCGAAAGTTTTAGAGATTCATTTATTTCTGTTGAGTGATTTCATATAGTTTAAAAACAACAAAAATAAAGAGGGGAACCCAAAACTTTTCAAAAAGGAAAGTGAAAGTGAGAAAGACAAGCATTGTTGAAGTGGGAGAGCTCCTTGAACTTTGTTCATGATCACGGCAACTTTGTGAATCTTAATTACAGAAACTTTTCAACAAAAATAATTATCCCCTTGTACAATTCCATTGTATTATAAAAATAATGTGCCAAGGTTTGCCTTTAGGGTGTTTACATTTGCTTGATGGTTTGTACGGTGCAGGACAGAAACTTTGGCTGTAGTGCGCGATTTTACATTTTTAGCTGGAACTTCAAATGGTTCTGATTATTTTTGCACTGTATTCCTATACAAATTGTTTATTTTTCCTAATTTTGATAGAATTTTTCAAGTATCAGAAGTATGGTGAATGTTCAGATTGCTACAGACTGTTCTGTTTTAGACAGATTCTGTTTTTGATGCATAGTTTGCTTGTTTTGATGAAACTATCAATTTATATCAGTGGATTAAGCCATGAAAAAGGTATACTACATTAGACACAATGGAAAAACAAAATATGAATTGGTTTCCAACAGTACTTATATTGGTGATTTGCTTTATTATACTAACGGATCTTACCGAGTTTTCTGTTGAAGTTTTGTGTGGATGAAGTGTTCGATGATTGAGAAGGTTTCGATGTGAGAAGAAGGAAGAGAGGCAAGAGCTCAAGCTTGGGTATGCCCGAGGCACACCAAGTAAATATTCAAGGAGACTCAAGCGTCTAAGCTTGGGGATGCTGGGGAGGCATCCCCTCTTTCTTCAACAAGTATCGGTATGTTTTCGGATTCGTTTCGTTCATGCGATATGTGCAATCTTGGAGCGTCTTTTGCATTTAGTTTTAATTTTTCTTTTATGCACCATGCTGGTATGAGATAGTCCTTGGTTGATTTATAGAATGCTCTTTGCATTTCACTTATATCTTTTGAGTATGGCTTTATAGAATGCTTCATGTGCTTCACTTATATCATTTGAAGTTTGGATTGCATGTTTCTCTTTACATAGACAACCGCCATTTGTAGAATTCTCTTTTGCTTCACTTATATTTGTTAGAGCGTGGGCATACCTTTTGTAGAAAGAATTAAACTCTCTTGCTTCAGTTATATCTATTAAGAGAGATGATAGGAACTGGTCATTCACATGGTTAGTCATAAAATCCTACATAAAACTTGTAGATCACTGAATATGATATGTTTGATTCCTTGCAATAGTTTTGCGATATAAGGATGGTGATATTAGAGTCATGTTAGTGGGTAGTTGTGGATTAGTAGAAATACTTGTGTTGAGGTTTGTGATTCCCGTAGCATGCACGTATGGTGAACCGTTATGTGATGAAGTCGGAGCATGAGGTATTTATTGATTGTCTTCCTTATGAGTGGCGGTCGGGGACGAGCGATGGTCTTTTCCTACCAATCTATCCCCCTAGGAGCATGCATGTAGTACTTTGTTTCGATAGCTAATAGACTTTTGCAATAAGTATGTGAGTTCTTTATGACTAATGTTGAGTCCATGGATTATACACACTCTCACCCTTCCACCATTGCTAGCCTCTCTAGTACCGCGCAACTTTCGCCGGTACCATAAACCCACCATATACCTCCCTCAAAACAGCCACCATACCTACCTATCATGTCATTTCCATAGCCATTCCGAGATATATTGCCATGAACCTTCCATCATCATCATATACATGACTTGAGCATTCATTATCATATTGCTTGCATGATCGTAAGATAGCTAGCATGATGTTTTCATGGCTTGTCCGTTTTTTGATGTCATTGCTACGCTAGATCATTGCACATCCCGGTACACCGTCTGAGGCATTCATATAGAGTCATATCTTTGTTCTAGATATCGAGTTGTAATATTGAGTTGTAAGTAAATAAAAGTGTGATGATCATCATTATTAGAGCATTGCCCCAGTGAGGAAAGGATGATGGAGACTATGATTCCCCCACAAGTCGGGATGAGACTCCGGATGAAAAAAATAAAAATAATAAAAAATAAAGGCCAAAAAAAAGGAGCAGGCCCAAAAAAAGGGAGAAAAAAAGAGAAAATAAAAAAATGAGAGAAAAAGAGAGAAGGGCAGTGCTACTATCCTTTTTCCACACTTGTGCTTCAAAGTAGCACCATGTTCTTCATATAGAGAGTCTCTTGAGTTATCACTTTCATATACTAGTGGGAATTTTCATTATAGAACTTGGCTTGTATATTCCGATGATGGGCTTCCTCAAATGCCCGAGGTCTTCATGAGCAAGCAAGTTGGATGCACACCCACTTAGTTTCAGTTAGAGCTTTCATACACTTATAGCTCTAGTGCATCCGTTGCATGGCAATCCCTACTCACTCACATTGATATCTATTGATGGGCATCTCCATAGCCCGTTGATACGCCTAGTTGATGTGAGACTATCTTCTCCTTTTTGTCTCCTACACCATCATATTCTATTCCACCTATAGTGCTATGTCCATGGCACGCTCATGTATTGCGTGAAAGTTGAAAAGGTTTGAGAACGTCAAAAGTATGAAACAATTGCTTGGCTTGTCATCGGGGTTGTGCATGATTTGAATATTTTTTGTGGTGAAGATGGAGCATAGCCAGAATATATGATTTTGTAGGGATAACTTTCTTTGGCCATGTTATTTTGAAAATACATGATTGCTTTATTAGTATGCTTGAAGTATTATTGTCTTAATGTCAAAGGATAGACTATTGCTTTGAATCACTCATGTCTTAATATTCATGCCATGATTAGACATATGATCAAGATTATGCTAGGTAGCATTCCACATCAAAAAATATCTTTTTATCATTTACCTACTCGAGGACGAGCAGGAATTAAGCTTGGGGATACTGATACATCTCCGTCATATCTATAATTTTTGATTGTTCCATGCCAATATTATTCAACTTTCATATACTTTTGGCAACTTTTTATACTATTTTTGGGACTAACATATTGATCCAGTGCCTAGTGCCAGTTCTTGTTTGTTGCATGTTTTTTGTTTCGCAGAATATCCATACCAAACGGAGTCCAAACAAAATAAATACTGAAAGAGATTTTTTTGGAATATATATGATTTTTGGGAAGAAGAATCCACGCGAGACGATGCTCAAGGGGCCCACGAGGCAGGGGGCGCGCCCCTGACCCTCGTGGCCACCCCTTAAGGCGGCTGGTGCCCTTCTTTCGCCACAAGAAAGCTAATTTTCGGATAGAGATCGTGTCAAAATTTCAGCCCAATCGGAGTTACGGATCTCCGGGAATATAAGAAACGGTGAAAGGGAAGAATCTGAGAACGCAGAAACAGAGAGAGACAGAGAGACAGATCCAATCTCGGAGGGACTCTCGCCCCTCCCGTGCCATGGAGGCCATGGAACAGAGGGGAAACCCTTCTCCCATCTAGGGAGAAGGTCAAGGAAGAAGAAGAAGGAGGGGGGCTCTCTCCCCCTCGCTTCCGGTGGCACCGGAGTGCCACCGGGGGCCATCATCATCACTGCGATCTACACCAACACCTCCACCATCTTCACCAACATCTCCATCACCTTTCCCCCTCTATCTACAGCGGTCCACTCTCTCGCAACCCATTGTACCCTCTACTTGAACATGGTGCTTTATGCTTCATATTATTATCCAATGATGTGTTGCCATCCTATGATGTCTGAGTAGATTTTCGTTGTCCTATCGGTGGTTGATGAATTGCTATGATTGATTTAATTTGCTTGTGGTTATGTTGCTGTCCTTTGGTGCCCATCATATGATTGCATGCGTGGATCACACCCTAGGGTTAGTTGTATGTTGATAGGACTATGTGTTGGAGGGCAAGAGTGACAGAAGCTTCAACCTAGCATAGAAATTGATGCATATGGGATTGAAGGGGGACCAATATATCTTAATGCTATGGTTGGGTTTTACCTTAATGAACATTAGTAGTTGTGGATGCTTGCTAATAGTTCCAATCATAAGTGCATAGAATTCCAAGTCAGGGATGACATGCTAGCAGTGGCCTCTCCCACATAATACTTGATATCGGTCTAGTAAAGTAGTCAATTGCTTAGGGACAATTTCGCAACTCCTACCACCACTTTTCCACACTCACTATATTTACTTTATTGCTTCTTTACTTACAAACAGCCCCTACTTTTTATTTACGTACTCTTTATTATCTTGCAAACCTATCCAACAACATCTACAAAGTACTTCTAGTTTCATACTTGTTCTAGGTAAAGCGAACGTCAACGTGTGTAGAGTTGTATCGGTGGTCGATAGAACTTGAGGGAATATTTGTTCTACCTTTAGCTCCTCGTTGGGTTCGACACTCTTACTTATCGAAAACTGTTGCGATCCCCTATACTTGTGGGTTATCAAGACCTATATACGGTATCTACCTTCCGTTCCAAGTAAATTTGTATGTGCCAAACTCTAAACCTTCAAATAAGTATCATGTTTTGTATGCTCGAATAGCTCATGTATCAACTAGTGTTTTCCATATCTTCCATGTTAGGCGGGTTATTCTCAAGAGGAGTGGACTCTGCTCCTCACTCACGAGAAAGTGGCTGGTCACCGGGATGCCCAGTCCCATGCTTTATGCAAATCAAATCAAAATAATTGCAAACAAAACTCCCCCTGGGACTCTTGTTAGTTGGAGGCACTCGTTGTTTCGAGCAGGCCATGGATTGATGCTTGCTGGTGGAGGGGCGTATAAACTTTACCATTCTGTTTGGGAACCGCCTATAATGTGTGTAGCATGGAAGATATCGCCATCTCTTGGTTGTTATGTTGACAATGAAAGTATACCGCTCAAAATATTATTCATCTCTATTTCAAAACCGAGCTCTGGCACCTCTACAAATCCCTGCTTCCCTCTGTGAAGGGCCTATCTATTTACTTTCATGTTGAGTCACCACCTTCTTATTAAAAAGCACCAGTTGGAGAGCACCACTGTCATTTGTATTCATTACTGTTAGTTTACATTGAGTATGACTTGACTGGATCTATTTTACCATGAATTATAATGTCTAGTCAGTCCTTGATCTTTAAAGGTGCTCTGCATTTATGTTTTGCGGTCTCAGAAAGGGCTAGCGAGATACCATCTTGTTATATCATATTATGATTGTTTTGAGAAAGTGTTGTCATCCAAGATTTATTATTATTGCTCGCTAGTTGATTATGTCATTGATATGAGTAAACATGAGACCTAAAAGTTATTGTGAATATGGTTAGTTTATAATCTTTGCTGAAAACTTGAATGTTGGCTTTACATATTTACAACAACAAGAGCAAACCGAGTTTGTAAAAGTTTTTCTTTATCACTTTCAGTATGTCAACTGAATTGCTTGAGGACAAGCAAAGGTTTAACCTTGGGGCAGTTGATACATCTCCGGCGTATCTACTTCTCCAAACACTTTTGCCCTTGTTTTGGACTCTAATTTGCATGATTTGAATGGAACTAACCCGGACTGACGCTGTTTTCAGCAGAATTGCCATGGTGTTATTTATGTGCAGAAACAAAAGTTCTCGGAATGACCTGAAACTTCACGGAGATTATTTTTGGAAATAATAAAAAATACTGGCAAAAGATCAAGACCAGGGGGGCCACACCCTAGCCCTGAGGGTGGGGGCGCGCCTCCCTACCTCGTGGGCCCCCTGGAGCTCCTCCGACCTCAACTCCAACTCTATATATTCGTGTTCGGAGAGAAAAAAATCAGGGAGAAAGATTCATCGCGTTTTACGATACAGAGCCGCCGCGAAGCCCTAAACTCTCCCGAGAGGGCTGATCTGGAGTCCGTTCAGGGCTCCGGAGAGGGGAATCCGTCGCCATCATCATCATCAACCATCCTCCATCACCAATTTCATGATGCTCACTGTCGTGCGTGAGTAATTCCATCATAGGCTTGCTGGACGGTGATGGGTTGGATGAGATTTATCATGTAATCGAGTTAGTTTTGTTAGGGTTTGATCCCTAGTATCCACTATGTTCTGAGATTGATGTTGCTATGACTTTGCTATGCTTAATTCTTGTCACTAGGGCCCGAGTGCCATGATTTCAGATCTGGACCTATTATGTTTTCATGAAGATATGTGAGTTCTTGATCCTATCTTGCAAGTCTAGTACCTACTATGTGTTATGATCCGGCAACCCCGAAGTGACAATAATCGGGACCACTTCCGGTGATGACCGTAGTTTGAGGAGTTCATGTATTCACTATGTGTTAATGCTTTGGTCTGGTACTCTAATAAAGGAGGCCTTAATATCCCTTAGTTTCCGCTAGGACCCCGCTGCCACGGGAGGGTAGGACAAAAGATGGCATGCAAGTTCTTTTCCATAAGCATGTATGACTATATTCGGAATACATGCCTACATTACATTGATGAAGTGGAGCTAGTTTTGTGTCACGCTAGGTTATGACTGTTACATGATGAACCACATCCGGCATAATTCTCTATCACCGATCCATTGCCTACGATCTTTCCATATATTGTTCTTCGCTTATTTACTTTTCCGTTGCTACTATTATCACCACTACAAAACACCAAAAATATTACTTTTGCTATCATTACCTTTTACTATCGTTACCACTACTATCATATTACTTTGCTACTAAATACTTTGCTGCAGATACTAAGTTTCTAGGTGTGGTTGAATTGACAACTCAGCTGCTAATACTTGAGAATATTCTTTGGCTCCCCTTGTGTCGAATCAACAAATTTGGGTTGAATACTCTACCCTCGAAAACTATTGCGATCCCCTATACTTGTGGGTTATCAATCATTGCCTGGATATTGTCAAGATTATTTGAAGTTCTATCAATTGCCCAACAGTAATTTGCTTACCCACCATTTGCTATTTTTCTCTAGAGAAGCCACTAGTGAAATCTACGGCCCCCGGGTCTCTTTCTCATATTATTTGCCTTTGCGATCTATTTTCCTTTGCTTTCATTTTTAGATCTATTAAACCAAAAATACAAAAATACCTTGCTGCACTTTATTTTATTTGGCATTCGATCTATCAATCTACTACAATTTATTCACGTCCGTTTGCCAATTTCTGGCGCCGTTACCCAAAAGGGATTGACAACCCCTTTAATATGTTGGGTTGTGAGTATTTGTTATTTGTGTGCAGGTGTCATTTACGTATTGTTGCTTGGTTCTCCTACTGGTTGGGATAACCTTGGTTTCATCATTGAGGGAAATACCTACCATCGCTGTGTTGCATCATCCCTTCCTCTTTGAGGAAATACCGACGTAGCTTCAAGCCGCATCAGCAAATTGTGTTTCAAAACATGCCCTTGATTAAAGAATATTTCATCTATTTCCCTTCTTTCATTCATAAATATATCATTTTCATGGTCTAGCAAATATTGTTCTAAAGGATCAGTAGGAGGTACGACAATAGAAGCAAGACCAATAATTTCATCCTCACTGGGCAGTTCTTTATCATGGGGTTGTCTACAAAATTTAGATAAATTAAAATCATGAGACATATCCCCTAAACCAACAGTAAGAATATCTTTCTCGCAGTCTATCTTAGCATTAACAGTATTCAAGAAAGGTCTACCAAATATAGTGGGACAAAAATCATCTTGTGGGGTAGAAAGAACAAGAAAATCAGTAGGGTATTTATTTTCCCACACAAGGCTTCAACATCTCTAACAATCCCAATTGGTGATATAGTATCTCTATTGGCAAGCTTAATAGTAACATCAATATCTTCTATCTCAGCAGGTGCAATATCATTCATAATTTCTTGGTATAAGATATAAGGAATTGCACTCACACTAGCACCCACATCACATAAGCCATGATAACAATGATCTCCTATTTTAACAGAAACAATAGGCATGCCGACAACGGGTCTATGTTTATCTTTAGTATCGGGTTTAGCAATTCTAGCAGCTTCATCATAGAAATAAATAACACGCCCATCAATATTATCGACCAAGAGATCTTTAACCATAGCAATACTATGTTCAACTTTAATTTGTTCAGGGGGTGTAGGTGTTCTAGTATAACTCTTACGAACCACAGTTGAAGCTTTAGTATGATCCTTTATTCTAACAGGAAAAGGTGGCTTCTCAATATAAGTAGTAGGAACAATAGGATCAACATTATAAGTAATAGTTTCTTCTTCAACTTTAATAGGTTCTACTACTTTCACTTAAATGGGAGGATGATATTTAAACCACTTCTCCTTAGGGAGATCAACATGAGTAGAAAATGATTCACAAAAGGAAGCTACTATCTCAGAGTCAATCCATATTTAGTGCTAAAATCACGGAAAGCATCGGCATCCATAAAAGATTTAACACAATCAAACTTAAGGTTTATACCTAACTCATTACCTTCGTTGAGTTTCCAATCTTCAGAGTTGCGTTTAATTCTTTCCAATAAATCATATTTGAATTCAACATCCTTCTTCATAAAAGAACCAGTACAAGAAGCATCGAGCATGGATCGATCATTATGAGAAAGTCGGGCATAAAAATTCTGGATAACAATTTCTCTTGAGAGCTCATGATTGGGGCATGAATATAACATTGACTTAAGCCACCCCAAGCTTGAGCGATACTTTCTCCTTCATGAGGCCAAAAATTATATATGTAATTTGGATCACAATGAACCAGATGCATAGGATAAAACTTCTGATGAAATTCCAATTTTAATCGGTTGTAGTTCCATGACCCATATCATCACATAGCCTATACCATGTCAATGCCTTCTCCTTCAAAGATAAAGGGAAGACCTTCTTCTTGACTTCATCCTCGGCCAAACCTACAAGCTTAAATAATTCACAAACTTCATCCACATAGATTAGATGCATATCAGGATGTAATGTTCCATCTCCTGCATAAGGATTAGCTAGCAGTTTCTCTATCATACCCGAAGGAATTTCATAATAAATATTTTCAGTAGGTGCAGTAGGTTGAGGGGAAACTCTTTGTTCTTCTTGTCGAGGTGAAGATACCCCGAACAAGCCCCTCAAAGGATTATTTTCCATAGTAACAAGTGACAGTAAATTTCAGCACACTATATAAATGTTTCCTTACCAAATTCCATTTAACAAAGGCGCTTCACTCCCCGGCCACGGTGCCAGAAAAGAGTCTTGATGACCCACACGTATAGGGGATCTATCGTAGTCCTTTCGATAAGTAGTAGTGTCGAACCCAACGAGGGGTAGAAGGAAATGACAAGCGGTTTTCAGCAAGGCATTATCTGCAAGCACGGAAATTATCGATAACAGATAGTTTTGTGATAAGATAATTCGTAACGGGTAGCAAATAACAAAAGTAAATAAGGTGCAGCAAGGTGGTCCAATCCTTTTTGTAGCAACGGACAAGCCTGGACGAACTCTTATATAAAGCAAAGCGCTCCCGAGGACACATGGGAATTATTGTCAAGTTAGTTTTCATCATGCTCATATGATTTGCGTTCGTTATTTTGATAATTTGATATGTGGGTGGACCATTGCTTGGGTGTGTCATTCCTTGGACAAGCCTCCCACTTATGATTAACCCCTCTCACAAGCATCCCCAACTACGAAAGAATAATTAAGATAAATCTAACCATGGCATGAAACATATGGATCCAAATCAGCCCCTTACGAAGCAACGCATAAACTAGGGTTTAAGCTTCTGTCACTCTAGCAACCCATCATCTACTTATTACTTCCCAATGCCATCCCCTAGGCCCAAATCATGGTGAAGTGTCATTTAGTCGATGTTCACATAACACCACTAGAGGAGAGACAACATACATCTCATCAAAATATCGAACGGATACCAAATTCACATGATTACTTATAACAAGACTTCTCCCATGTCCTCAGGAACAAATGTAACTACTCACAAAGCATATTCATGTTCATAATCATAGGAGTATTAATTATCATTAAGGATTTGAACATACGATCTTCCACCGAATAAACCAACTAGCATCAACTACAAGGAGTAATCAACACTACTAGCAACCCCACAGGTACCAATCTAAGGTTTTGAGACAAAGACCGGATGCAAGAGATGAACTAGGGTTTGAGAGGAGATGGTTCTAGTGAAGATGTTGATGTTGATGGAGATTGACCTCCTCTTGATGAGAGGATCATTGGTGATGACGATGGCTTTGATTTCCCCCTCCCAGAGGGAAGTTCCCCCGGCAGAATAGCTCCGCCGGAGCCCTAGATTGGTTCTGCCCAGGTTCCACCTCGAGACAGCAACGCTTCGTCCTGAAAGCTTTTTCTGATTTTTTTTCTAGGTCAAAACACATCATATAGCAGAAGATGGGCATCGGGGGCCTGCCATGTGGCCCATAAGGCAGGGGCGCGCCTAGGGGGTAGAACGCGCCCTCCGCCCTTGTGGATGGCTGGTGGCCCCCCTCTGGTGCTTTCTTCACCCAATTTTTTTTATTAATTCCAAAATGACTCTCCGTGAAGTTTCAGGACTTTTGGAGTTGTGCAGAATAGGTCTCTAATATTTGCTCCTTTTTCAGCCCAGAATTCCAACTGCCGGCATTCTCCCTCTTTATGTAAACCTTGTAAAATAAGAGAGAAAAGGCATAAGTATTGTGCTATAATGTGTAATAACAACCCATAATGCAATAAATTTCAATATAAAAGCATGATGCAAAATGGACGTATCATGTTGCTTCAAGGCTCTTCTCTTCTACTCTTTTCACTTGCTGGTCCTGTAATAAAAATGAACGTATCACTCCTACTTTAAAATGCATGTAATAATGTTGATACTTGATTCGTAGGTTCTGGGACGATTTTGAGCCCAAGCCGTAGATCTGGTCCTTTGCGGGGGGGTTGTGGGGGAGGGATGGCTCCCCTTCTGACCTTTCTTAGTTGGGATTAGATGTGTCGTTGGTACGTGTGGTACGTCCCAAACATATCTACTTTGCCAAACACTTTTGCTCTTGTTTTGGACTCTAATTTGCATAGTTTGAATGAAACAAACCCGGATTGATGTTGTTTTCAGCAGAACTACCATGGTATTATTTGTGTGCAGAAATAAAAGTTCTCGGATTGGGCTAAAACTTGACGGAGAATATTTCCAGAATATATAAAAATATTGGTGAAGATACCCATTGGAGGGGGCCACTAGGGAGTCACGAGCTTAGGCGGCGCCCCCTAGGGTGCGCCTATGAGCTCGTGGGTCCCACATGCCTCCGTTAGCCCTAACTCCAACTGCATAAGTAAAGTCTCGTGAAGAAAAAAAATTAGAGAGAAATAATCATCGTGTTTCACGAGGCGGAGCCACCACCACCTCATGTTCTTCATCAGGAGAGATGATCTGGAATCTGTTCGAGGCTCCGGAGAGGGGTATTCGTCGACGTCGTCATCATCAACCCTTCTCCATCAACAATTCCATGATGCTCAGCACCGGGAATGAGTAATTCCTTCATAGGCTTTCTGGATGGTGATGGAGTTGGATTAGATTTGTCATGTAATCGAGTCAATTTGTTAGGGCTTGATCCCTAGTATCCACTATGTTCTGAGATTGATGTTGCCATGACGTTGCTATGCTTAATGCTTGTCACTAGGGCCCGAGTGCCTTGATTTCAGATCTGAACCCTCTATATTTTCATGAATATATTTGAGCTCTTGATTTTATCTACTAGTTATATGCACTTGAATATATTTGAGTTCTTGATCTTATTTGCTAGTTATATGCACTTGTTATTGTTCTGATTCATAGACCCCAAAGTGACAATAGTTGGGACACTCTCTGGGGATGACTGTAATTTGAGGAGTTCATGTATTCACCATGTGTTAATGCTTTGTTCCGGTTCTCTATCAAAAGGAGGCGTTAATATCCCTTAGTTTCCTTATGGACCCTGCTGCCATGGGAGGGGTAGAATAAAAGATGCCATGCAAGTTCTTTTTATAAGCACGTATAACTATATACGTAATACATGCCTACATACATTGATGAATTGAAGCTCTCATGTATCTCTCTAGGTTGTGACTATTATATGATGAATATCATCAAACACAAATATCCATCGCTGATCCAATGTCTACACTTTTCCCGTATTCATCTTTGCTAAGTTACTACTGCTGCTGCTGTTACAATCATCACAAACTGCTTCTGTTACTGTTCTTGTTACTATTACTACTGTTACTGACTTACTGCTACTATTGAAACTATCAAACTACTGTTCTACTAAACACTTTGCTGCAGAAATATTATTTCCCACGTGTGGTTGAATTCACAACTCAACTGCTAAGGCTCATAAATATTCTTTGGCTCCCTTGTGTCGAATCAAAAAATTTGGATGAAATACTACCCTTGAAGACTGTCGTGATCCCCTATACTTGTGGGTTATCAAGGTGCTGCTCCCTTTTGTTTCTCCCTTAGTTTGGTCCCTTGTAAGAACTTGGTGATTCCTGGTAATAGAAATCGGAGAGACGGGCTCACTTTTATAAAAAAAGGGATAGCCCGTCTAAAATTTGTGATGCCCCACGGGTGTCGACTAAACAGTTTAAGTGGGATGGGCTAAGTTAGTCGCACTATTATCCACTCCCACTTGTAGCCTGAATCGACGCTCATGGGGTGCTGCGTGACCCGGAGGGCCGCGCCACGACGGAGGTTTGCCGCATCCTGCATGGGCTAGCAGCGCCCGACGGCTCTGGCATGGCCACCATTGGTGCATACATGGGTCTGCATGATCAGGAGATCCGCTCTGTCTTCCTCATCATCTCGGACCAACAAGCACCTATACAAGCAGCAATGGTTTCCTGCGCCTGGTGCTTGTGCACTTCAACAACCATCACGTCAAGGTCTTCTTCGGAAATGCCAGGACACTCTCGTCATGGGACGGTGCGTCATCAAGGTTGTAGCTGCATCTTGTGGATACATCGATTGACATCGATACCACCCAAGTTGTGATGGGAGACTGCGATGCCAGCATGTTGGATGCATTCGAGGCGTCAGATCTGAAGCCAGAAGTGGCGCGCGGCTATGTTGCTAACAATGATGCAGTGGCTGGGAAGGATGGGCCGACCTCGGGAGAGGTGGCCATGGAGCAGTGTACTAGCAACGGGGCGCGCGGGGACAGGGCAGATCTAAGCGATGCAACTCCTATGACGTGTGTCGATATGTCGAAGTCGATGAGGCTATGGCTAGGCATGGAAAATAGGCACACCTTGTCGTCAATGAGGCTCTGGCAGGCACCACTACTGAGGTTGATGCACGACGGGTGTTCAACACTGAGGCGCCAGTCACGGTAGACGGCTGTCGACATGGGATGCAAGCAGGGTCGGCCTTGGGCATGTGCAACAAGCGCAGTTGCATAGGGCCTCAAATGTACTAGGGCACCCGTTTAGGCCAACTCCAATGCGCTGACACATTTCGTCCGATCGCGACGCGCCAACGCGTTCCCAAAATATGTCCACTTGAATGTCCGTCTGGAAGCATTTGCTATCCAAATTTTTCCCAGATTTGTGTCCATGTGGACATGAGACAGACACGCTGCGCGTCCACTCGGTGTCTGCCTTAGGTCCGTGTGTCGGCCGCCCAACCACCAATGTTGGCCCAATTAAATGTCACACACACACACACGGGCCCACACGTCGGCCACGGGAAGTCTCACGTGCCCGTCCTGTCCACATCTAGCTTCTTGCTCCCCGACCAGCTGACACGAACCTTAGCCGCCGCCGGCGCTATGGGCTTCTTCAACAAGTGTGGCAAACTTCACATTGGGGCGTGATACGTCTCCAACGTATCTATAATTTATGAAGTATTCATGCCATGTTGACAATAATTTTATATGGTTTTGGTGCACTTTTATATTATTTTAATGGACTAACTTATTAATCTAGTGCCCAGTGTGAGTTCATGTTTATTGCATGTTTTTCGTTTCGCAGAAAATCCAAACTAAACAAAATCCAAATGCCATAAAAATTTACAGAGATTTCTATGGAATATATGTGATTTTTGGGAGGAAGAATCAACACAAGACGGTGCTCGAGGGCCCCACAAGGAAACATGGTGCGACCTACCCCCTAGCCTTGCCGGGATGCCTTGTGGGCACCTCGTAAGTCGGTTGGAGCATTCTTTATCCGCAAGAAAGATAATTTCCCAATTAAAATCCCCTCAAAATTTCGGCCCAATCGGAGGATCTCCGGAAATATAAGAAACAGTTTTCGGCCACAAAAAAGTAGCGAGAAATAGAAGAAAACATAGATATCCAATCTAGGGGAGAGATCCCTACCCCCACCCCCGGAGGGCCAATGAAAAAGGAGGGGTCCCTTCCCCTCTCCCCCGGTTGTGTTGAGACACCACCGGGGACATCTCCTCCATCACCATCACCACCAACTTCTCCTCCATTCTCATGATGATGTGTGAGTAGTTCACCCCCGAGGGCTGAGGATATGTACTAGTAGCTATGTGTTTGATCTCTCTCTCTCTCGTGTTCTTGATTTGGCACGATCTTGATGTATCATGAGCTTTGTTAATATAGTTGGATCATATGGTGTTCTTCCCTCTCTATCTTTGTTGTGATGAATTGAGTCTTGCTCTTTGAGCTCTCGTTATGTTGGATTAAATATTGGATTTAAGATCACTTGATGTATGTCTTGCATATGGATACCCATGATGACAATGGGGTATTCTATTGATTCGCTTGATGTATGTTTTGTAATCAACTTGCGGATTTCTGTGGTGACATTGGGGTAATCTAGGCATAGAGGTTGATACATGTTTTCGTCCAACTTTCTCAGATAGAAAATTTGGAGTGATTCTTTGTTGCACGTTGATGACCCATAAGTATAGGGGATCTATCGTAGTCCTTTTGATAAGTAAGAGTGTCGAACCCAACAGGAGCAGAAGGAAATGATAAGCGGTTTTCAGCAAGGTATTCTCTGCAAGCACTGAAATAATAGGTAACAAATAGTTTTGTGATTGGATAATTTGTAACGAGTAACAAGTAACAAAAGTAAATAAAGTGCAGCAAGGTGGCCCAATCCTTTTTGTAGCAAAGGAGAAGCCTGGACAAACTCTTATATGATGTAAAGCGCTCCCGAGGACACATGGGAATATCGTCAAGCTAGTTTTCATCACGTTCATATGATTCGCGTTCGGTACTTTGATAATTTGGTATGTGGGTGGACCGGTGCTTGGGTGCTACCCTTACTTGGAAAAGCATCCCACTTATGATTAACCTCTATTGCAAGCATCCGCAACTACAACAAAAGTATTAAGGTAAACCTAACCATAGCATGAAACATATGGATCCAAATCAGTCCCTTACGAAGCAACGCATAAAGTAGGGTTTAAGCTTCTGTCACTCTAGCAACCCATCATCTACTTATTACTTCCCAATGCCTTCCTCTAGGCCCAAATAATGGTGAAGTGTCATGTAGTCGACGTTCACATAACACCACTAGAGGAGAGACAACATACATCTCATCAAAATATCGAACGAATATCAAATTCACATGACTACTAATAGCAAGACTTCTCCCATGTCCTCAGGAACAAACGTAACTACTCACAAAGCATATTCATGTTCATAATCAGAGGGGTATTAATATGCATATAGGATCTGAACATATGATCTTCCACCAAATAAACCAACTAGCATCAACTACAAGGAGTAATTAACACTACTACCAACCCACAGGTACCAATCCCGGACTTGGAGACAAGAATTGGATACAAGAGATGAACTAGGGTTTTGAGAGGAGATGGTGCTGGTGAAGATGTTGATGGAGATTGCCCTCTCCCGATGAGAGGAGCGTTGGTGATGACGATGGCGATGATTTCCCCCTCCAGAAGGGAAGTTTCCCCGACAGAACAGCTCCGCCAGAGCCCTAGATTGGTTCCGCCAAGGTTCCGCCTCGTGGCGGCGGAGTCTCGTCCGGAAAGATGGCTTGTGATTTTTTCCTCATCGAAAGACTCCATATAGCAGAAGATGGCCATCGGAGGGCCACCAGGGGGCCCACGAGGTAGGGGGCGTGCCTAGGGGGTAGGGCGCGCCCCCCACCCTCATGGGCAGGGTGTGGCCCCCCTGGTGAACTTCTTGCGCTCAGTATTTTTTATATATTCTGAAAACGTCTTCCGTGAAGTTTCAGGGTTTTTTCAGGACTTTTGGAGCTGTGTAGAATAGGTCTCTAATATTTGCTCCTTTCCCAGCCCAGAATCCCAACTGTCGGCATTCTCCCTCTTTATGTAAACCTTGTAAAATAAGAGAGAATAGGCATAAGTATTGTGACATAATGTGTAATAACAGCCCATGATGCAATAAAAATCGATATAAAAGCATGATGCAAAATGGACGTATCACACGCTGAGGGATTGTTATATGATTCAGTTATGTTAGCACTGTTGAGAGATTGCACTAGTGAAAGTATGAACCCTAGGCCTTGTTTTCAAGCATTGCAATACCGTTTGTGCTCACTTTTGTTACTTGCTACCTTACTGTTTTCATTATTTCATATAACAAAAACCTATATCTACTATCCATACTACACTTGTATCACCATCTCTTCGCCGAACTAGTGCACCTATATAATTTACCATTGTATTGGGTGTATCGGGGACACAAAAGATTTCTTGTATTTGATTGCAGTGTTGTTTGAGAGAGACCATCTTCATCCTATGCCTCCCATGGATTGATAAACCTTAGGTCATCCACTTGAGGAAAATTTGTTATTGTCCTACAAAACTCTGCACTTGGAGGCCCAACAACGTATATAAGAATAAAGTTGTGTAGTAGACATCAAGGTGGCAGGGGGCGGATGCGACTGTGACACGAGCGCGGTCGGTTATACCTCCCCATGCGCCGGGCACACTACCATTGTGAGCACCGCACCCCTCTGTCGTGGTCGGACATCAACCTCTCACACGGCTGGCACCTCGACCCAGCATGATTCCGGTGCTGGCGGTACCGCAGTTCGAGCGCGCGCGTGTGGCCGAGATCCGCAACCATCGTGCTGCCTTCTCGCCTACGCGTCACGACCCAGCCTACATGGCGGACTCCCCGAACTGGGACGTCCGGTTCACCACAGAGCACGATGTGCGCCGCGAGGGGATCGTCCAGATGGATGCCCGTGCTCCACCACCGCCGATGGTGGTGAAGCAGGAGCACGTAGAGGAGGAGGCCATGTTCCAGGCGGCCCTCAAGGAGACTGACACGAAGGGCGCTCGGGGAGTCTGAGCACGAGGAGATGGCCAGGTGGCCTGGTCTTGAGAAGGCACTGGCGGACTCGGCGGCCGGCATCGAGGCCAACACACCGCCACCACCCGCGCCCACGCTCGGGTCCAAGGTCTACTAGCGGACGAGAGTGCTTCCCATCTACGTGTTGTGCCCGCCCGTTTGGCAGGGTGCGACCGAGGAGGAGGAGGAGGAGCGACAACACCTCTATGTGTGGGGGCGGTTGCTGGCAGCCGAGCGGGAGGCGACAGAGCACGACATTGAGGTAGAGCGCGGCCTGGAGGCTGAACGGCTCCAATAAATAAGAATTGGAATAATAGAAAAAATATCCTTCGCCCCTTATCTCTTCATCATCGTCCTTGTGGTATTCGTTTAGAATCTTGTTGACCCTACTCGCTTACTCCTATTTTCCTTATTTATTTTTAACATAACTAGCACATATGCCCGTGCGTTGCAATGGGAAAAGAATGATATTTTGTTCAAGCATAATGTCTCATAGCATCCTTCTATAAAATGAACATAAAAAAATACGATGCAATCTAGTCGTGTTATATTTTCTTTGCCGGGCATAATCTTCCACTGATTTCATTTAAGTAAAATTCTTCCTTTAGTTACCATGACGTCCTCACCCGTTTTAGTCAGGAATCAAATTATTCCTTTTCTAATTTAGTAGTCCAACACATTAAAGCCTATAAATCTTTTTTTAATTATGCTATATTTTTTACCTCAAGTCCTTCCTTTAATTAGCTCGCCCTATACACGAGGACTGCCACTCATATATTTAGAACGAGTTGAGATTAGTAAATGTGAATGGCGTATAGGTCGTTGGTTGTTACATAAAACATCCAGATAGGAGTTCATGTGATCAATTCCGACAATATTGATTTATTTTGATCTAATTATTTTTCGCGGTCTCTCTCTATAAAAGCCCATAAAAGGCCCATCAACGTACAAGTACCTGGATCAGATCACTTAGCGTGCACTCAAACCAAACGAAAAGGACTAAACCAAACCAAAAATACCTATTCTCTTTAATAGTAGGTATAGATTAATTAGAACTTTCTTGAAAGAATGGGGTTCTCTCTAGGGCCATTCCGATATTGCTCAAGGGTTTCTTCCATGTTATGATGCTACAATGGGAGACTTTGAAGATGATGAAGAAATAAAGGAGTCTTCACTACGGAGGACATAGTTGACCAGCTCAAGAACAAGTAAGGTACTAACTTTTCTATGGGTGGGTATCCACAAAAGAAAGAAAGAGCAGGAGTCTTATATGATTTTGCTATTTGTTGATGTATTTTTACGTGTATTAATGTTGGATGTGTATATTTTAACTATGTAGAAGTCAGATGTGTACTCATTGTATTTATATCCATGATTTATTTTAAGTCAATAAAATCCACCCTTGTCGAAAAATGTCGTATGCTCTCTAGCATAGGGCTGCATCTCTAAGCACATTCATCATTTTGCTCGCCTATAATATTAGGCCCATATTTATATTTACAAACAAAAAATTTAACTAAAAATGAGTCAACACGTTGTCAAGCTTTTTATTTAACACCGTACAGATGCAGCCGTTTATATATACATGCATACACCCACCCCTATTAAGCATACACACCCTACTCATATGATCACCTCCGAGAGACTGAGCCGGCATATTATCTTGAGATTTTACGAAGTCACCGTAGGCGCCTTGTAGTCGACGGAGACATCGTATCTCATTAAACGTGCATCGCTGAAAATTCTGAAATAAATTCAAGATAAATGCGAGCATCAACACTTAAACTCTGATGAACTGGAGATATCACTGTTAGTAAACAACGTTTGTTTACGTGCTCCTCCGATTCTTATGCTGGCGTCCTAGTCACTCTTCAACCATTTTCTTTTGTGGACCATCACGAAATAAAAAAAAGTGTAGACACATTTTTAAAATAAAAAATATAGACACATTGATCAAACAATTGTTCCAAATTTGAAATATGCGTCGAATATATTCAGATGCCCGACACGTCAAAGCACTCAAAGCTCACCGCGGGTTTCGCAACGGTCTGGAGCTGCACGCAAACTGCTCGACAGAAAGCAACAAGGCATGTTAGGCGCCACTGACCCATGCGAACACGCGCTTGCTGCTGAACCTCAGGGACCTGGAGACCTCGCGCTCCCTCCGGCCGGCCGGCAACAGCAGCTTGCGCGAGAGGTCCTCCGGCGCCTGACTGGCGACGCCGTATTCTTCGTCATGCGAGAAACTGAGCTCGAACTTGTAGGCATCCGAAGGTCGCGCGGCGAACCGGCAGCTCTGAGACTGGTGACCGCCGCCGTCCAAGCGAGCGTGCTCTCGCTCCCGCCAGCGCGTCTCACCGGTGCCGAGGGGGTCTTTTCGGCTGGCCGGCAGAAGCAGCTGCCGCGAGAGACCCTCCGGTTGCGCCGGCGGGTTGCGGGACGCGCCGCCTTCGTCGCGCGAAACAGTGAGCTCGTCGACCGGCGAAGGACGCACGGCGAACCGGCAGCTCTGAGACTGATAACCGCCGCCGTCGAAGCGCGCGTTATCCCGTCCTCTCGTCTCGTCTGTGGGGAGGGGGTCGTCTCGGCTGCTGGCCGGAGGAAGCAGCTGGCGTGGTGCGCCCTCCGGCTGCGTGCTGCGAGTGGAGCCTCCGTCGCATTGTACACCGACCTCGTCGGCCGTCCAAGGACGGGCCGCGAACCGGCAGCTCTGGGACTGGTAGCCGCCGCCGTCGAAGCGCGCGTCCTCCCTCCCGCACGTGGGCAGCAAGAGCTCGTAGCGATCTGCCGAGGAAAGCTTCCGCAAGAGACTCTCTGGTGGCGGGCGGCTGTCGCCGTCGTACGAGAACCCGAGCTCGTCGGGCGGCGAAGGTGGACGCACGACGAAATGGCAGCTCTGGGACAGGTACGCACCGCCGCCGTCGAAGCGCGCGCGCTCCCGCCCCAGCGCAGCGGCGGCGCTGGCGGCGATCTCCGCGTAGCGGTCCGCCCTCGCTGACGACGACCTCCGCTTCCTCTTGATCGCCGCGTACACGAACGGGATGAGCCCCACCACGGGCATCTCTCTCCCCCGCTCCCTGATCTGCAGCTAGCACCGGAGCTAGCGAGCAAGAGTGTGGTGCCTACTGCTTTCTTGCTTCTCTCAGGCTGTCAGGCAGCACGTTGAGGTTTCTTGACGAGACGAAACGGATCGACATCGCCATGTCTCTTATACTCCTAGCCTACCAGTACAGGAGGAGACTAGACCGTGTGATCACGAGCCAGAGTTAACTATGCAAAGACGACAGCTGCAGCCGAATTTTCAACTGGTTGAGGAGGCTCCTGCTGGATCAACATGCACTAATCTATGGCGGATTCGGTATATATTCGCGGCAGCTAGGACCATGTGAAGACGGCTGCCGTTTACACTTTACAGGCGACGCATCAACGTCTCAGCATGCATGCATTCAAATAGCAAAATCAGGTATTTTCGTCGGATCGAGGAACTCATGGATCGATCGATTGGTAGTTGTTGGGGCCAAGAGCTAGCCGCCATCCGGAATAAACAAGCCCAGGTGCTCAACCATACACTAACAGGTAGCCTAACCTACACTTATTATACTGTTGTATGTATGTATATACATGGAGACAGAAACACACACATACATCAATGACACACATACAACCATGCATGTTCGTTTGTCTCTCTATTTCACCTTTCGTTACTTATCCAGCGGTACGAACTGGATTGTGTTTTGCCGGGGAGAAGAAGCCAAGAAGAATAGGCCCCGTGCCGTTGGATCTCATTGTTTCCTTCGAGGAACCCTGTTGGATTGTTGCCATCGTCTTTTCTAAGATGCTCCTTTTTCTGTCATTATTGAGTTCAAATTTGTCTTCTTTTTTGGAGGTCCGTACTCAATTAGCACGGTCGGCTCAAGATACTTATTACTAGCGGTAAGAAGTAATTTTTTTGAATTAACCACAGCCATGCCATTCTACAAGTAGGCTAGCGAAGCCGAACATTATCCTCAACAACATGGGCTGGATTAGCTACTTCGATACAAAGTATTTTTGTAGTTTCCTCATAGTACAGTTTCTATGTTGATTTTTGGTAAAACTCTAACATTGAGGCTTTGAAAGATGTCTGGTCGTATTTAGTGTGTAGGTCCGGGGATAGCGCGCGAGCTATACTCGCTTATGCTCTTCTCTCACGAAGGTGTTTTTTTAGAAAAGGAGGATGACCCCGGCATCTGCATATGAGCGATGCATATGACCACTTTATTAATTATTCACACAAGACCTTACAAAGTCATACAACAGTAAGACTAAGGCCGCCGTCTAAGCAACAAACTGTCGCTACACCTATCCAGCTGATGAAGGGGTGCAGATAGCCTGGGCCTAATACCAAACAGACATCGCAGCCAAACCTAAACATCTAAGGCTGTGTTTGGTTGAGCTGCAGATTCTGAAAAAGCTGCTGTGGAAAAGCTGCTGTGGAAAAGCTGGAAGCTCAAAAGTTAGGGTACCCCCAGCTTTGAAATTTACACTAGGGGGAAGCTACAGATTCTCAAAAGCTGCTTTGAACATTTACCCCTTTGGTTAGCTTTTGGCTTTTCAAAGCAGAAGTTGGTAAAAAAAGCTGAACCAAACGCAGCCTAAGACTTAAAGTCCCAACCAGGACGCCTGTCGGGTATGGGAAACCTACCAGTCCGGCGAACTCCTCAACCAGGACGCCTGCCGGGTATGAGGTCGCCGCAGCCACCTGCCACTAATCCATCTTCAAAGCTGTATTGTTGCATCAACCGTGTCAGGTCTCTCTGCCATCGACGCCACCACGATGCCAGACAACGTCGTCCTCCTGCGCGAGACCATCCTCGCACATCGAACTCCAAATCTGCACTGCGCCATGCCGTCGAGATCCGTCGCCATCAATGTGTAGGATGAAGCACCGCTCCACCAAAGATGATGTCCGCTGGTCCCGCGAAGCCGAGTGCACCTCCAAGAATGCTGCCCCCAAGGGGGTGACGACACATACTTGTCGCCAGCATCCGATCAGTTGATCTAGGGTTTCCCCCGGAGGTATTGAGTGGAGTTAGGAGCTTCACCTCGATGATGCCTTCATGAAGGAAACGATGATAAGGACATCGTCATCACCGGTTCCAGCCATCGGCCGAAAACCAGGTTTTCACCCGAATCCGTCCCAAGAAATCCACCCGACAACATGTGCACCATCTCGACCGCCTTCAGAGCCCCAGATCCAGCCGCCTAGATCCGGCGACCACCCGCGGCAACAGTGCCACCGTAGGAGCCTTGGCGCAGCGGCCACAGCCTGAGTGTGCCACCACTGGAGCCTAGGAGGAGGGCTCCCACCCTGCATCACCAAGCCGCGAGAGCCGCAGAGATGAATCCTGCGCACTCGTCATCGTCTCTGATCCGAACCAATCCAAAGCAGATCATCGTCACAGATCTGCCTTGGATAGGGACTGCACCACGCCATGCCGCCGCGGGAAGCCCTAGCTTCATGAGCCGCCACCCTCCAGGGCCGCCGCCCCGGGATCCAGGCAGAACATCGCCGCTGCCATCGGCCATGTTCCGCAGCCGCCGACCGGCCAAGCCGCCGGCCACTGCGACCACACACGCCGCCATGACCAAGCACGCCCGCCGAGCAGCCGGCTGTTGGAAATATGCCCTAGAGGCAGTAATAAATTGGTTATTATTATATTTCCTTGTTCATGATAATCGTTTATTATCCATGCTAGAATTGTATTGATAGGAAACTCAGATACATGTGTGGATACATAGACAACACCATGTCCCTAGTAAGCCTCTAGTTGACTAGCTCGTTGATCAATAGATGGTTACAGTTTCCTGACCATGGACATTGGATGTCGTTGATAACGGGATCACATCATTAGGAGAATGATGTAATGGACAAGACCCAATCCTAAGCCTAGCACAAAGATCGTGTAGTTCGTATGCTAAAGCTTTTCTAATGTCAAGTATCATTTCCTTAGACCATGAGATTGTGCAACTCCCGGATACCGTAGGAATGCTTTGGGTGTACCAAACGTCACAACGTAACTGGGTGGCTATAAAGGTTCACTACAGGTATCTCCGAAAGTGTCTGTTGGGTTGGCACGAATCGAGACTGGGATTTGTCACTCCGTGTAAACGGAGAGGTATGTCTGGGCCCACTCGGTAGGACATCATCATAATGTGCACAATGTGATCAAGGAGTTGATCACGGGATGATGTGTTACAGAACGAGTAAAGAGACTTGCCGGTAACGAGATTGAACAAGGTATCGGGATACCGACGATCGAATCTCGGGCAAGTATCGTACCGATGGACAAAGGGAATTGTATACAGGATTGATTGAATCCTTGACATCGTGGTTCATCCGATGAGACCATCATGGAGCATGTGGGAGCCAACATGGGTATCCAGATCCCGCTGTTGGTTATTGACCGAAGAGTTGTCTCGGCCATGTCTGCATGACTCCCGAACCCCTAGGTTCTACACACTTAAGGTTCGATGACGCTAGGGTTATAGGGAAAGCATGTACGTGGTCACTGAATGTTGTTCGGAGTCCCGGATGAGATCCCGGACGTCACGAGGAGTTCCAAAATGGTCCGGAGGTAAAGATTTATATATGGGAAGTCATCATACGGTCACCGGAATAATTCGGTGGGGTTACCGATATTGTACCGGGACCACTGGAGGGGTTTCGGGGGTCCACCGAGAGGGTCCACCTGTCCCGGAGGGCCCTATGGACTGTGTGTGGAGAGGGACCAGCCCCTTAGTGGGCTGGGTGCCTCCCCCCCTAGGGCCCATGCACCTAGGGTTTGGGGAACCCTAAAGGGGGGGGGGGCACCCCCCTTGCCTTGGGGGGCAAGGCAACCCCCCTGGCCGCCGCCCCCTCCTCAGATTGGATCTGAGGGGGCCGCCCCCCCTCTCCCTTGCCCCTATATATATGTGGGGGGTGGGAGGGCAGCCGCACCCAAGTTCTGGCGCAGCCCTCCCCCTCTCCCAAGTCCTCCTCTTCTCCCGCGGTGCTTGGCGAAGCCCTGCAGGATTGCCACGCTCCTCCTTCACCACCATGCCGTCGTGCTGCTGCTGGATGGAGTCTTCCCCAACCTCTCCTTCTCCCCTTGATGGATCAAGGCGTAGGAGACGTCACCGGGCTGCACGTGTGTTGAACGCGGAGGTGCCGTCCGTTCGGCGCTAGGATCATCGGTGATTTGGATCACGATGAGTACGACTCCATCAACCCCGTTCACTTGAATGCTTCCGCTTAGCGATCTACAAGGGTATGTAGATGCACTCTCCTTCCCCTCGTTGCTAGATTACTCCATAGATTGATCTTGGTGATGCGTAGAAAATTTTAAATTTCTGCTACGATCCCCAACAGTGGTATCAGAGCTAGGTCTATGCGTAGTTTCTATGCACAAGTAGAACACAAAGTAGTTGTGGGCATCGATTTTGTCAATTTACTTGCCGTTACTAGTCTTATCTTGATTCGGCGGCATCGTGGGATGAAGCGGCCGGACCGACCTTACATGTACTTTTACGTGAGACTGGTTCCACCGACTGACATGCACTAGTTGCATAAGGTGGCTAGCGGGTGTCTGTCTCTCCCACTTTAGTCGGATCGGATTCGATGAAAAGGGTCCTTATGAAGGGTAAATAGAAATTGGCATATCACGTTGTGGTTTTGGCATAGGTAAGAAACAATCTTGCTAGAAACCTATAGCATCCATGTAAAAACTTGCAACAACAATTAGAGGACGTCTAACTTGTTTTTGCAGCATATGCCTTGTGATGTGATATGGCCAAAATGATGTGATGAATGATATATGTGATGTATGAGATTGATCATGTTCTTGTAATAGGAATCACGACTTGCATGTCGATGAGTATGACAACCGGCAGGAGCCATAGGAGTTGTCTTAATTTATTTATGACCTGCGTGTCAACATAAACATCATGTAATTATTTTACTTTATTGCTAAAGCGTTAGCCATAGTAGTAGAAGTAATGGATGACGAGACAACTTCAAGAAGACACGATGATGGAGATCATGATGATGGAGATCATGGTGTCATGCCGGTGACAACGATGATCATGGAGCCCCGAAGATGGAGATCAAAAGGAGCAAAATGATATTGGCCATATCATGTCACTATTTGATTGCATGTGATGTTTATCATGTTTTACATCTTATTTTCTTAGAACGACGGTAGCTTAAATAAGATGATCCCTCACTAAAATTTCAAGAAAAGTGTTCCCCCTAACTATGCATCGTTGCGAAGGTTCGTTGTTTCGAAGCACCACGTGATGATCGGGTATGATAGATTCTAACGTTCGAATACAACGGGTGTTGATGAGCCTAGCATGTACAGACATGGCCTCAGGGCACATGTGAAACACTTAGGTTGACTTGACGAGCCTAGCATGTACAGACATGGCCTTGGAACACGGAAGGCCGAAAGGTCGAACATGAGTCGTATAGAAGATACGATCAACATGAGATGTTCACCGTTGATGACTAGTCCGTCTCACGTGATGATCGGACACGGCCTAGTCGATTCGGATCATGTTTCACTTAAATGACTAGAGGGATGTCTATCTGAGTGGAAGTTCATTAAATAATTTGATTAGATGAACTCAATTATCATGAACATAGTCTAAATTGTCTTCGCAAATATGTTGTAGATAAATAGCTCACGTTGTAGCTCCCTGTTTCAATACGTTCCTAGAGAAAGATTAAGTTGAAAGATATTGTAAGCAATGATGCGGACTAGGTCCGTAGTCCGAGGAGTGTCCTCACTGCTACACAGAAGGCTTACGTCTTTGATGCACCGCTCAATGTGCAAACCCCTACAACATCGTCTGTGGATGTTGTGAACACCTGACAGACACATCTTGATGACTACATGATACTTTAGTGCACCATACTTTACGGCTTAGAATCGGGATTCCAATGACGTTTTGAACGCCATAGAACATATGTTCCAAGAGCTGAAATTGGGATTTCAGGCTCATGCCCGTGTTGAGAGGTGTGAGACCTCTGACAAGTTCTTTTGCCAACAAGATGGAGGAGAATAGCTCAGCTAATGAGCATGTGCTCAGAATGTCTGGGTGCTACAATCACTTAAATCAAGTGGGAGTTAAACTTTCAGATAAGATAGTGATTGATAGAGTTCTCTAGCCACTATAACTAAGCTACTAGATCTTCGTGATGAACTATGACATGCAAGGGATGGAGTTGATCCCGGAGCTGTTCGCGGTGCTTAAGACCGTAAAAGGTAGAAATCAAAGAAGGAGCATCAAGTGTTGATGGTTTAACAAGACCACTGGTTTCAAGAAGGGCAAGGGCTAGAAGGGAAACTTCATGGATGGCAAACCAGTTGCCGCTCCAGTGAAGGAACCCAAGGTTGAACCCAAACCCGAGACTGAGTGCTTCTATTGTGAGGGGAACGGTCACTGGTAGCGGAATTACCCCAAATGCATGGTAGATAAGAAGGCTGGCAACTTCAACAAAGTATATACGTGTTATTAATGTGTACCTCACTAGTACTCCTGGTAGCACCTGGGTATTGGATATCGGTTCAGTTGCTATTATTGGTGACTTGAAGCAAAAGCTACGGACTAAACGGAGACTGGCTAAGGGCGAGGTGACGACGTGTGTTGGAAGTGTTCCAAAGTTGATGAGATCACCATCGCACGCTCCATCTGCCTTCGGGATTAGTATTGAACCTAGATAAATGTTATCAGGTGTCTACGTTCAGCATGAATATGATTAGATCATGTTCATTGCAATACGGTTATTCATTTAAATTAGAGAATAATGGTTATTCTGTTTACATGAATGATACCTTTCATGGTCATGCGCCCTATGTGAATGGTTCATTGAATCTCGGTCATGGTAATACACATGTTCACGCCAAAAGATGTAGAGTTAATAATGATAGTACCAGTTTCTCGTGGCACTACCGCTTAGGTCATATTGGCGTAAGATGCATGAAGAAACTCCATGTCGATGGATGTTTGGAGTCACTTGATTTTGAATCACTTGACACATGCGAGCCATGCCTCATGGGCAGGATGACTAAGACCCCGTTTTCAGGTACAATGAAATGGGCAAGTGACTTGTTGGAAATCATGCATGCTGATGCGTGTGATCCAATGAGAATTAAAGCGTGCGGTGGATATCGCTATTTTCTCATCTTCACTGACGATTTGGGTAGATATAGGTATATCTACTTAATGAAGCACAAGTCTGAAACGTTTGAAAAGTTCAAGCGATTTCAGAGTGAAGTTAAGAATCATCATAACAATAAGATCATGTTCCTACGATCTGATCAAAAGGGGATTTTCTGAGTTATGAGTTTGGCAATCACTTAAGACATTGTGGAATTGTTTCACAGTTGAAGCCACCTGGAACACCACAAGGTAATGGTGTGTCGGGACGTCGTAATCGAACACTGTGAGATATGGTGCGATCTATGATGTCTCTTATCAATCTACCGTTTTCATTTTGAGGTTATGCGTTAGAGACAGCTGCATTCACTTTAGATAGGACACCATCTAAGTCCGTTGAGACGACGTCGTATGAACATTGGTTTGGCAAGAAACCAAAGTTGTCGTTTCTTAATGTTTGGGGCTGCGATGCTTAAGGCTTCAGCCGGAGAAGCTCGAACCCAAAGCGGACAAACACATCTTCATAGGATACCCAAAGGTGACAGGTGGGTATACCTTCTATCTCAGATCCGAGGGCAAATTGTTTGTCGCTAAGAACGGGTCCTTTCTCGAGAAGGAGTTTCTCTCGAAAGAATTGAGTGGGAGGAAGATAGAACTTGATGAGGTTGTCGAACCTTTACTTCAACTAGAGAGTGATGCGACATAGAAAGATGTTTTCTGTGGCGCCTACGTCTGTTGAAAAGGAAGTTGATGATAGTGATCATGAAGCTTCGGATCAAGTTGCTATCGAACCTCATAGGTCGACAAGGATATGTACTACTCCTGAGTGGTACGGTAATCCTGTCTTAAATATCATGTTGTTAGACAACAATGAACCTACGAGCTATGGAGAAGCGATGGTGGGCCCGTATTCCGACAAATGGTTAGAAGCCATGAAATCCGAGATAGGATCCATGTATCAGAACAAAGTATGGACTTTGGTGGACTTGCCCATTGATCGGCAAGCCATTGAGATAAATGGATCATTAAGAAGAAGATGGACGTGGGCGGTAATGTTACCGTCTATGAAGCTCGACTTATGGAAAAGAGTCTTTTCACAAGTTCAAGGAGTTGACTACGATGAGAATTTCTCACCCGTAGCGATGCTTAAGTCCGTCGGAATCATGTTAGCATTAGCTGTATTTTTCGATTATGAAATCTAACGGATGGATGTCAAAACAAGTTTTCTTACCAGTTTTCGTAAGAAAAAGTTGTATGTGATACAATAAAAGGTTTTGTCGATCCTAAGGATGCTAAAAGGTATGCTGGCTCCAGCGATCCTTCTATGGACTAGAGCAAGCATCTCGGAGTCGAAATATATGCTTTGATGGAGTGATCAAAGCTTTTAGGCTTATACAATGTTTGCTAGAAACTTGTATTTACAAGAAAGTGAGTGGGAGCACTACAACATTTCTGATAAGTATATGTGGATGACATATTGTTGATCCGAAATAATGTAGAATTTTAGGAAAGCATAAACGGTTGTTTGAAGAGTGTTTTCAAAGGAAGACCTGGATAAAGCTGCTTACAAATTGGGCATCAAGATCTATAGAGATAGATCAAGACGCCTGATGATACTTTCAAAGAATGCACACCTTGACATGTTTTTAAAGAAGTTCAAAATAGATCAGTCAAAGAAGGGGTTCTTACCTGAGTTGTAAGGTGTGAAGTTGAGTAAGACTCAAAGATTGACCACGGCAGAAGAAAGAGGAAGGATGAAGGTCGTCCCCTATGCTCTTGTCATAGGCCCTATACGGTATGCCATGCTGAGTACCGCACCTGATGTGTGCCTTGCCACATGTCTGGAAAGAGGGTACAAAGGTGATCTAGTTTTGGATCACCAGATAGCAGTCAAAGTTACCCTTAGAGGAATAAGGAAATGTTTCTCAGTTATGGAGGTGATAAAGAGTTCGACATAAAGAGTTACGTCGATGCAAGCTTAACACCTATCCGGATAGCTCTGAGTAGAGATACCGGATACGTATAATGGAGCAATAATTTGGAATAGCTCCAAGTGGAACGTGTTAGCAGCATCTACGATATAAAGTTTTGCGAAATACATAGGGATCTGAATATGGCAAGACCCGTTGACTACAACCTCTCTCACAAGCATAACATGATCAAACCCAGAACTCATTGAGTATTAATCACATAGTGATGTGAACTAGATTAGTGACTCTAGTAAACTCTTTGGATGTTGGTCACATGGCGATATGACCTGTGAGTGTTAATCACATGGCGATGTGAACTATATTATTGACTCTAGTGCAAGTGGGAGACTGTTGGAAATATGCCCTAGAGGCAATAATAAATTGGTTATTATTATATTTCCTTGTTCATGATAATCGTTTATTATCCATGCTAGAATTGTATTGATAGGAAACTCAGATACATGTGTGGATACATAGACAACACCATGTCCCTAGTAAGCCTCTAGTTGACTAGCTCATTGATCAATAGATGGTTACAGTTTCCTGACCATGGACATTGGATGTCGTTGATAACGGGATCACATCATTAGGAGAATGATGTAATGGACAAGACCCAATCCTAAGCCTAGCATAAAGATCGTGTAGTTCGTATGCTAAAGCTTTTCTAATGTCAAGTATCATTTCCTTAGACCATGAGATTGTGCAACTCCCGGATACCGTAGGAATGCTTTGGGTGTACCAAACGTCACAACGTAACTGGGTGGCTATAAAGGTTCACTACAGGTATCTCCGAAAGTGTCTGTTGGGTTGGCACGAATCGAGACTGGGATTTGTCACTCCTTGTAAACGGAGAGGTATCTCTGGGCCCACTCGGTAGGACATCATCATAATGTGCACAATGTGATCAAGGAGTTGATCACGGGATGATGTGTTATGGAACGAGTAAAGAGACTTGCCGGTAACGAGATTGAACAAGGTATCGGGATACCGACGATCGAATCTCGGGCAAGTATCGTACCGATGGACAAAGGGAATTGTATACGGGATTGATTGAATCCTTGACATCGTGGTTCATCCGATGAGACCATCATGGAGCATGTGGGAGCCAACATGGGTATCTAGATCCCGCTATTGGTTATTGACCGGAGAGTTGTCTCGGCCATGTCTGCATGACTCCCGAACCCCTAGGGTCTACACACTTAAGGTTCGATGACGCTAGGGTTATAGGGAAAGCATGTACGTGGTCACCGAATGTTGTTCGGATTCCCGGATGAGATCCCGGACGTCACGAGGAGTTCCGGAATGGTCCGAAGGTAAAGATTTATATATGGGAAGTCATCATATGGTCACCGGAATAATTCGGTGGGGTTACCGATATTGTACCGGGACCACTGGAGGGGTTCCGGGGGTCCACCGAGAGGGTCCACCTGTCCCGAAGGGCCCTATGGACTGTGTGTGGAGAGGGACCAGCCCCTTAGTGGGCTGGGTGCCTCCCCCCTAGGGCCCATGCGCCTAGGGTTTGGGGAACCCTAAAGGGGGGCGCCCCTCTTGCCTTGGGGGGCAAGGCAACCCCCCTGGCCGCCGCCCCCTCCTCAGATTGGATCTAAGGGGCCGGCCCCCCTCTCCCTTGCCCCTATATATATGTGGGGGTGGGAGGGCAGCCGCACCCAAGTTCTGGCGCAGCCCTCCCCCTCTCCCAAGTCCTACTCTTCTCCCGCGGTGCTTGGCGAAGCCCTGCAGGATTGCCACGCTCCTCCTTCATCACCATGCCGTCGTGCTGCTGCTGGATGGAGTCTTCCCCAACCTCTCCTTCTCCCCTTGCTGGATCAAGGCGTAGGAGACGTCACCGGGCTGCACGTGTGTTGAACGCGGAGGTGCCGTCCGTTCGGCGCTAGGATCATCGGTGATTTGGATCATGACGAGTACGACTCCATCAACCCCGTTCACTTGAACGCTTCCGCTTAGCGATCTACAAGGGTATGTAGATGCACTCTCCTTCCCCTCGTTGCTAGATTACTCCATAGATTGATCTTGGTGATGCGTAGAAAATTTTAAATTTCTGCTACGATCCCCAACACCGGCACCACCAGATCTTCCACGAAGCCCGCCGCTCGGCCGCCTCCTCCCATCACCACACCGCCAAAGCGCCGCTGGCGGTCAGATCGGTCGCACCGCCGCGATGACAGCTCAGATCAGGGAGGAGGGCCCGTGCGCCCCGGGTCACCCGCCTCACCCAAAGGAACGCAGGAGGGAAGGGGGCCTCCGCCGCTGCTGTCCGCCGTTCGGGGCTTTTCCCGGCGGCCTCCTCCAACGGCGGCGGAGGGCAGGGGAGGGAGGGGTTGGGAGCCCGGCGGCGGAGGGGCTAGGGTTCCGCCCGAGCCGCCCTAGCGGGGGGCGACACGGGGGACGGGGTGAGGTGTTGGTATTGAATTCTCTCTCATGAAGGTGTTGACACCCAATTTTTCTCTGTGTGTTTCCCTGGCTCGTATGATGTTCCTGGTTTGATCCGGTTTTCTTCTGCATTTCTTATGTATATATATTTTGATATATACTTTTTTGGATGTGGCTAGCGGGCGCCCGAGAACCCGTTGGTGGGATCAAGCGCTTGTCCATATATGGAAGGAGCAGCCAAGCGTGCCTTATACAGTCCGTCAGAAAAGGAATCTTGTCCATACATGCATTTATTTGGGGGTTTAAAAAGTTTAAAATACTGTAACATTTGACGTAAGCATCAAAATCCAGTTTTGCTTTCACGGTTGGGTTTCTTGCGACGAGTTCTTTAAAACTAGATCTCATATCGATAGGTTTCGTTAAACTTTTTTTCGAGGCAACTTTGGGTACGATGAAGGCAACTTTAGTGTTATAGGAAAGCAACTTCATTTTTTTGCCTTGTAGATGTGCCTATAAGGTTGGTTTGTGTAAAAAATGAGAAAATCACACAAAACATGAGGTACCTTTAGTGCTACATATAAGCAACTTCATTGCGCACTATGTGTATCAATGAAATTTTCCTAATATTATCCCAACTTGCTTATCGTGTTTGCTCAGTTGCCTACTGTGGTTGGTCAGTTGCCTACCACTGATGCCCAGTTGCCAACAATACTATGAAAATTGGCCTACCATTGATGCACGGTTGCCTGCTATTGGTAATTAGTTGCCTATCATTGCTGCTTAGTTTTTTAACTTTGCAAATTAATTGCCTAGAATATTATGGAGTTGTTATCACAAGGCTATTAATGTGTACTCTCGGTCTAACTTGGTATCTAGACAAAAGCAATGATATAGGGAAAATTCTAAGTTCTCCCTTGATGAAGTTAGTGGAGGCAAAACAAGGACAATGACTTTCAGATTGTTATGCATTCGAGTACCACACAAAAACCGTTAGCAACTTTTGAGGTGTTTTTGTGCAACTCTAGTGCATTCGACAAGTAACTCATGTGTTTTTTCCATTATTATATCTGAAGATCTCAATAATTTTCGCGGGCAACTCGTGCAAAATTTTCGAACAACTTGTGTATGTTTGTGGGCAACTGTCTGATCCACCCCCTATATATAAAAAAATTCTCATCACCCTAGATGCAAGTTCTCATATGCCCCCACTTATGCAACTACTCAACACCCATGACCTGGATAGCCAACATTCACACGCTCAGTAGTATTCCGGGGAGACTCCCTTAGAAAAGGAATGCACAAGGCAACCATCCATCCCAATATAGTTTTGAAATTTGGAATCATGATAGATAACTTAGATCCCACAAAAACTTTTCAAGATTGTAGGCAAATTAGGTCCCTTGATGGACAACTTAGGTCTCATCTTCCCTCACTATGCAACTGGTCCTCACATTTTGAGCAACTCCTTCTCATTGTGCGAGCAACTCATTCCCATCTTATGAGCAACTCATGTATGCGTCAACCTCTCGACCCCACTCCTCTCCAACCCTGCTCATCACATGTGTGATAGTTAAAAAACCTGAAAGAACTCTAGCATTACTACTTTAGGCACAAAAGTAGTGAAACATCACATCATAGAAAGAGTAAAAAATGCATCACAAAAAACACATAGGGTTATCTAACTTATACTATTTTTGTAGGGAACTTGGTGCGAAAAATATGATCAACTTACATAGATTTGTGGGCAAACTTTCAGATATGCCCCCTATGCAACTCCTGATCCCCCCTAGCAACTCGATGTCACACTATGTGCAACTCCTACTCATATTTTATGTATGCAACTATACATATCTGCATATAGAAATTGTTCTTGCAAACTCTCAGCAACTTCCCCCTAGCAGAAATCCACACAATTGTTCTAGCAAAGATCCAAAGCAACTATTCCTATAAACAATTATCCTAGCAAATCCTAGCAATTGTATTACCAAAACACAATGCTTGTTTCTAACAAACCAAGCACATGTATTAGCAAACCACAATGCAAAGCTGAGCAATTCTCCTACAAAACCAAGCAACTGCATTACTAAAAAACATATATGGGAAAATTGTCCTAGCAAAACCAAGCAAACTGTCCCTAGCATTACTACTTGAATTGTCTACTTCAGGCAAAAAAAACATATGACCAACTTGAATTGTCTTTGTGGACAACTATCTGACCCCCACCCCCTCCCAATGCAACTTATCTATTCTAGCAAAAATTCAAAACAACTCAATTACAAAGAAAACACAAAAATGAAAAACTGTTATAGCAAAAAACAAGCAATTGTTCTAGGAAAACCAAGCAACTACATTAAAAAATGCAAAAACCTATTCAAAACAAATCCGAGCAACTGCCTAACAATGATGCCCTCGCTAATTAGTTGGCTAATATACTAGGAGAAGTTGTCTGTCGGCGTAGCTCATATTGCATATACTCTGAAACATAGTGTTAGCATACTTGATAGTGTGGTAGACAACTTATATGTCAATTTAGTGAACATGATAGTCGTGGGAGGCAACTTATAAGGACTTCTCGTTGATAGGCAATCACAATAGGCAAACAAAGAAGTTGCTTTCCTATAGCACTAAAGTTGCCTCATCAGCACTCAAAGTTGCTCTAAAAATAAAGTTTGTCGAAACATATCCATATGAGATCTAGTTTTAAAGAACTCGTCGCGAGAAACCCAACGTTGAAAACGAATCTAAATTTCGATACTCGAACCAAAAGTTATAACTTTTTATTTTTTGTAAAACCCAAATAAATGCACGTACTTTTTCATTCTTGACTGATTTATGTAATGTAGGGAGCATTCGAAGGGATGGAGACAAGATACTTTCCTTTTTTATAATGTAATGATGACAAGGGATGCTAATTACCTTTTATGGTAGGCCTGCTCGGACGCACCGCGTGCCATGTCCGTATATAGCATGCGCTCGCGAGGTCCATTGGGCGCAGCTGCACGATTCAGTATTTGGGTACTTTTTTCATACATATTGTACTTTTTTGGTACACATGAGAAGAAAAATCTTATACATGCTTAACTCTTTGCTAGTACATGATTAACGGTCTTAATTAAGTAAATATATTTATTTAAAATATAACTAAAATAAAAAAAGAAGAAACAAAAGCGAAGTCAGTGTGGCAGGGCGAGCCCATGTTGTACCCGGGGGATAGCGATGTAACACAAACCCCCCGAAGCGAGCGCTGCTTCAACTGGCTCAACCCATTTTCAGTTTTCCACCCACGGGTTTTGGGAAGATTCTCTAACCTTCCCTCAACCACATTTTTCTTTGTTTTTCTTCCTTTTTTCATCTTCCTTATTCATTTTATTTTACTTCTAAATTATTTTCTTTATAAAAATCTATGAACTTTTTAAAGCTCCAGGCCTTTTTCAAATTCAAGGACAATTTTCAAGTTCTTGATTTTTTTTCATATACGTGAACATCTTTTCAAATTGATGAACAATTTTTTAAACATGTAAAAAAATCAGTTCATGATTTTTTTAAAGACAGAACTTGTTTTAAAGTTTGGGAAAATTTGACTTTCGTGACATTTGTGGAATTTACAAAAAAATAGAATCGACAAAAAGTTCTTGAAGTTTGGCAACAATTTTCGAAATGCATGATTTTTTGAATTTGTGAACATTTTTTGAATCAATGAACTTTTTAAAACTTTGGGAACACTTTTTAGAAATTCTCAAAAAAAATTGAGCCATCCTACATTTCTCAAAATTCATGAACATTTTGTCAATTTGCCAGATTCTTACAAACTAGTGAACAATTTTTATATTGTTCATTTTTAAAAATTCATGAATAATCTTTTGCAATCCATGAATTTTTTTAGCTGTGAACATTTTTGAAGAGTTGGAGTATTTTTAATATCTAGGAATTTTTAAAATTTGTGAACCTTTTAAAATTTTGGAACATTTTATGAGATGTTGAATTTGATTTACAGAAGAAAAAACAAGAAGGAAAATGAGAAAAGAAAAGGGGCAGACGAAAAAAGGGTGACCCGCCTCGCACGTGGGCCAGGTCACGAGGGTGCGCGGGGGACTAGGGTATGTGTTTCATCACTTTCCACCCCATAGGAGGTCCCTTGGCATATTTCTTATTCGTTGCTTGTTGCGTCAAACTATCGCGCAATGCACAAGCAAACCACATGAACAAATTTCGATGGATCAATTGAATTAGAAGCTTTATCTAGGATTGAAGACTACCATTGCAATACGATGACCGCCCTATCCAACCACACTCAAGTCTCTTGAACACTGGTGTCATATGACCCGAGAGCAACGCAATCGATGGTCCGATTGTATTGATCAAGTGAATAATTTTCCACAGAGTGGGGTGCCAGTCACGGAGTATGGCCCGGTCATCCAAGAGCTATACAAGCAACACAACAAAGAGGGCAGCGACATGGCCTTCATATTGCACCATCACTGCAAGGAACTAGTTGGCAATCAAAAGTGGATCCAAAGGAACTTCAAAACCACACCAAAGATATCACGGATTAGCATATCCATTGAAGCTGATGACGAGGAGGATGAAAATCCTAGCAAAAGACCGGATGGTACAAAGATTACAAAAGGCGGATGACGGGAAGGTTTGTGCAATGATTGAGACCAAGAAAGATTTGGCGCCCGAACGCAAAGAAGATAAGGCGACAAGATAGAATGAAGTCAAGTTCATGAGGATTAGAAGTGAAAGACAAAGTTGGCGGCTCAAGCGAAGATGGCGGAAGTAGAGTAGCACTTGAGGAGATGCTTGCAAAAGAGAAGAAGGCTGATGAGTATGCTACCATTTTCATGGCCCCGAGCATGATGAATGCCATGGCAAGGAAGTATTGGGAGCTCACTCGTGTGGAGATCTTGTCCCAAAAGGAGGTTAGCGGACGTGGTGGTGGTGATGGTAGTGGTCGTGGGGGAGATGGTGGTGGCCGTCGGGGGTGATGGTGGTTTCTTTGGCGGTGGTGATGAGCACGGAGGTGCTTGAGTTCGTGTATGCATTTGGTAGGGCTTGGTCCAGAACACAAGATATGTCATGTTGTGGTTTTTTTGGATAAAACTTGATCGATGTGGTGGCTTTTGGATAAATTGTATGCATGTTTTAGTTTGAATTGCTCGATTGGATTAACTATATGTATGTTATGGTTGATTTTTTGCGTATGCCGAATCCGAATCATTGAAATGATTGATGAAATGCCGTCAATTGCTTGAAATGTATGTGCCAAAGGGATAGAAGAATTAGTCAAAAAATTAGGGAGTTAAATATGGTGATTTAGTTAGGTTTGGCTACTATTTAACTCCAAAAAGTTTAGGCAGTTAAGTTGGAGGATGCTTTAAGGAGTTAAAGTATAGGAGATCAGCGAGAGATGTTGTAAGGATTAGCTTCGCTTGAAAGTCTTGATACATCTCTTTGGGTGGCAAAGCCTTCCATCGAGCAACGTTGGATCGACATGTCAAGCGATAATAAACCAAAATGAAGTGACATAGCTTCTATTCCTAATCTTATTTGTTGGATCATTTCAAATGAGAGAAATGCCCATATGTTCAATAGCAAGACTGCACCGCATACCCCTCTACTCCACACCATCAAGATTTTTTTAACTCTTGTGATACTGTGATTATTTCCAAGAAATAGTCATCTTACAAGTCATGGCATTCTTAATGCCAAGGTTTTAGTATTTACATATCTACTCTCCACCTCTTTATTTTCCAATCGATAAATGTTTACTTTGTTGATACTTCTCGGTTTATCATTGTTGCTCTTCATGTGATATTCATACATTACGATGGTATTTTGTTCGCATGAGTGCGGTTTTCAAATTACTTTGCATTCAAGCATAGCCTAAGAGCCCCCGCAAAAAAATCATAGCTTAAGAGGTTTTTACATCACCCTTTCGTGGTATCGGATTAAATAATAATAGTATTAGGTCGATAATATCATGCATTTCATTTATCATCTTGACGACTTCGACACAAACAGGGTTGAACATCACACGGTTACACCTGCTTGAGTGGCAAAGAATATACCGTGTCTATTAGTCCATGGCTTAGCCTTATGCAATTTTGGTGCTTGTTTATCATGTCATGTAATTGACCTTGGTTTTTCAGGCTATAACTCCCAATTTCATGGCCGTGCTATCAAGGTTTAAAATGCATCGATGTCCACCTTAAAAATATGACCAGGTGGAAGATCCCATTCATCTTGTTTGATCTAGAGCAGTGTTGGATGTCTTCTCATAGTTCGCAGCAGGCCGATCTAGACGGGTTTCAGACATTTCAACATCGACTTGTAGGCGTCTTTCCCACTAAATGAAGTACAAATCAGAGCTACCTGAAGTTTCTTAGACAGCCCCTGCAACCATCATATGATTACGACTCTCTCTATCTCCCTATGACCCTCTTCTAGCTCTGCTTTTCTTTCTTTTTAGGAGTAGAATTCTAGCTCTGCTTTTTTTTTTTTGAGACAATTCTAGCTCTGCTATGTGGACCATGGAAGGCCAGTTACCTGAATCAGGCCGGGAAATGGTCCACGAAGGCCCAACCAAAGCCATCTCCCACCCGACCTGTTGCGCCGGCCGCCGGGAGGAGGAGAGACACGCCGCCGTCTCGCCTCTTTCCCCTCCCGCAAGCCGCACCGCAGCCGAGCGATCGAGAGTCGGAGGTGGAGGTGGGAGATGTCGAAGTCGTGCAAGGGGCTAGCCATGGAGCTCGTCAAGTGCCTCAG
>NC_041388.1:519195819-519249596 GCF_002162155.2 Triticum dicoccoides
CCCCGGGCCTCGCCTCCTCTTGCCGCCGCCGCCCCCCTTGGTCCGATTCGGTTTAGCGTATGAATTCTGCGCCGCTGTTGTAGCCTGCGGTGCTCTGTGCGAGATTGCTGTACCGCCGGCCGATTTGCTCTTCTTCCCCTGATGCGTTTTCCGCGCGCAGGTGCAGAAGAGGCCGTACAAGGAGTGCGCGGGGGAGAAGGCGCCCAACATCACCAGCGAGTGCGTCGGCCTGCGGGAGACCTACTTCAACTGCAAAAGGGGCCAGGCATGTCTTCAATCGCTCGCTGTGCATCAGCCACACCAGTTGTGACCCATTGTTTCGTTGTGCATCAGCTATACTGGTTCCCCTTGATGATTTTGCTTGCAAATCGTTGTTCTGTTGCGCTGTTAAGATATTACTATTATGCGTGGATGTGATTAGCTTGCTGAATATATAGGGGATGAGCTTCTCTGCGATTTATTGCGAATCCGGCGTCCAGCACTCATTAGGTACTTGAGATGGTACTTGGTCCACTCCCTTGTGGGCACAGCTTTGTTAAGTGATGTATTGTTATGAACTGGCTTCTGGTGGTACAGTTCATATAGCTGGCGGATGACCCCCAACTGAACACGTTTGGGGCCTGCCACAATGCCTGTATAATGCCCTCGCAACCGACATCCAGGGGTGCGCTACTGCCATTTACTTAGTTTGTATGCTACAGATCAATACAACAATGCCTGAGGCAAATATCTCTGGGGTATGATAGGTTAGGTTTTATTTGTTTCTGTTCTGTATGTCCAAGATTTCAGAGTGAAGGTGAATTTTAAACGTCAATAGGTATGCTTCGTTGATTTTACTTTAAATCGAAATATGGGATTCTTTGACCAGATATACAGCGTCGATCAAGCTTATGATACCTACAAAGTTAAATCACTAGAAGCTCCTTCCTTTGAACTGTAATATACAAGCATTTAAGAAATGGGCCCTTTTCATGTTTGATGCATTAGTTTTAGTATATCTATGCATCATACGGCTTATAAGAGACTATATTTTTGGTCGACAGACAGATTGTTCACAAAATATAGTGGGCAATGTGAGGAAAAAATTACAACTATAAACAGCAACCAAAATGGTTTTTTCCTTTTCACCTTGCTTGTAGAATCAGAAAAGTATATCCTGCTCTGGCGGACAGAATTAGTATCTCTCTATAACTACTCTACACCACATATCTTTTAAATATCCTTTAAATACCTGTTATCATATATTAAAGGAAGAGATTTAGCTAGAAATGCCTGTAGTACTTGGCCCTTTTTAATTTTGATGTATTCTTTTTATAGTATCTATGCATCGTACAACTTATAAGAGACTAGTATTTCGTTGTGGTAGAACAGTCTGTGCACAAAAGACGTGTGACAATACAAGGAGAAAACTACAATTGTATGGACTGTCAAATGCAAAAATCTTTTTTCCCTTTCACGTTGCTCGTACAATGATAATAGTGGACCTGTGGCTGGTGGTCAGAATCGAAATCTCTCTGTAACTACTCCCGTACGCTACATATCTTGAAATATCTATTATTTATCGAAGGAGCAGATTTAGCTATACAAAAGGCTGTAGTATGACAACTTGAGTACGTGAAGATTTTAAAATGATACATACCATGTATATGTTTTCTTTAGTTCATAGTAGTTTGGTACTAACTTTCAAATTCCATTGCTATATGCTGCTTCAAATCTTTCATCATTGATTCATATGCAGCTTCTGTGTGAATTGTGGATACTAGTACTACTTCTCATTAACAGCTCATTTCATTTCTTCCTATATAGATATAATCTTATATCCATATGCTCCACAGTTATGGTAAACCATCGTCCTTTGGTGTACAAGCTATGAATGCGACATACAACCTACTTTAAGAATATTTTGCGGGTTTGGCCCGTTACTATTGCATTAGATATGAATGCTTGATGTTCTATCCCTCCTTTTTAGACGGCTATTAATTCTATTGTTCCATATGCTTAACTTCCTTTGGTAGCATCTTGATTGCCTAAATTTGATCGTTGTTCTGTTTAGGCCTTTTGTACCCTTTTTGTTACTCAAGTTTGCAAGTAGAAAATTGCTAAGTTTATTAATCGCTGCAACAGGTTGACATGCGAGCCCGGATACGTGGGAACAAGGGGTATTGATGGTGTGCATGTGAACTCCCTTATCCAGTTAAAACTTGTAGCCGAATTGTGACTACAAGACATCTTTTGTTCTATATATGCTTTTGATCTCCAGTAGAATCATATGTATTTTTTTCCCTCGCGAATCACGATAGGATAGAGGAACCAACTCAGCACACGAGTAGATTCAGTCAATGAGAGGGTGCATCGTCTTGTGGAGAAAAGAAATGTTTGATCATAATGCAGTTTGTCTGCAATTTTCTGATATGGAACGGCGGAACTATCACCGATCATGCGAGTAGTTTCCACTGTGATGTGAGGTGTATCTCTATGTTACCGTCTGACCTTTTTTGTTCTGAAACTCCTCAGAAAGAAGAACGGGGTAAAATGTTGGACAGCTAAGCTGCTTTTCTTAACTGGGAAGCAAGTTGGCTACTAGCTTGAGATAGAAATTTCACTTCTAGTGAGTGCGTCCCTTGTTAGAATAGGACATAATCGTCTTTATTACATGATGGAGCCACTCTCCGTCGCTCTGTTGAAATGACCTTCTTTGGAAGCAAGTTCCATTTTCCAAGTGATGTATGGCTCGCTGCATTGTACAGTATCCCCAGCCTACTGATGCAGACTGTAGCAGTGTCGTATTGCGTCACTGTGTCGTCCTTTTTTTTTCTATGTTGATGCAAGCAAAAAAAACCAAAATCATGTTCTCCTTTCAGTGTCAAAAAACGTTTTACATTATGGGACGTAGGTAGAATTGAGATGAACATGACTTTGCAATCATATGCTTTTATCATTCCTGCATTTTTGTATTCCTACGAATCAAAGAAACCGCAGTGTAGACTAATTTACTGGCTAGTAAGTTTTAGCATCGCTGTCTGAGGCAGTCTCTTTTGCTAGGGTCGTTCTCAGCTTCACATGTCCGGGTATGTTTTGGCTAGCCGCGTGTGCCGACTAGTCAAAGTCACGACGATTTTACATGGTGGCATTTCTCTGTCCTTTATAGAAAGTTTTTCCTCCAGGTTTTTTACAGCATTTGGTGCTCCTTTTCGTGGTCGAGGAAGCCCTTTCTTACCTGAAAGCCAGATTCGTGAGTCCTAAGATAGGGGGTTGCTTTTCCATTCGCCATCACATCGATGCGATCACCCTACGGGAGTAGCACTCTCTCATTTTTCCTCTTCCCGATTTCCGTGATGGAAGCCTGTGCCCCCTGCCCGGGGTGAAGGAAAAATGGAGCTGGCCAGTACTGCTCGGGATCGAGGCTAATGAGGCAGCTATGATTAGACCGGATCGGACGTCGATCCCGACGATGCTGATCGAGTCCTCTGACCTTTTGCGCCGATGCGATGCGTGGCGTCCCAATGCCGCAAAGTGGGTTCTGACGTTTGAGGCGCAAGCCACTGGCAGATCTCCCTTTTGTCCGTCATAAGGGAGAGGATAGCCTAGGGATCTCTTAATCCCCCAGTGGATCCTAATATATTTTCACCGTAAAAAATGTACTAGTAGTAACTACTTTTATGAGTTGGTGCTAGTCAAATATTTCGGAGTTTATAACTATACACAGGATCCTTTGATTCAAGCCATTTTCAGGATTAGAATCCTTAAGAATTTTTTGATTTTATACTATGAATCTTGTATTACTAGTAATTTTCCCTAAATATTCTGTAGTACTACATTCCATAGGTATCAATTCCTCACGAAACTAAACACAAGGGTATAATGGGCACCCATGCTTGATATCCCAAAATTTCAGTTTTTTTTTTAAATTTCCTAATCATTTTGAAACTATATTCATATAGGGGTGTGTCTCACCCGAGAGCTCCCATGCATTTCCCGTAATTCCCCGTCTCATGTTTCCGCATTATTAGACATATATAATTTTTATAGAGGAGTTCACCGCTACAAAATGCACATGGAGTTGTCTTCACAGCTAGTGAGAAACGGGTGGATGTAACATAATCTCATTGTTTGCGATGCACGAGTAGAGGACAGTGGCCATGACTATCAATGACAATGAGAGCAATCAGAACCAGAGCGCTTGTGTTCTTCTTCGACATCACCATTTTAAGTCATCCGTAAAAAAAAAGACATCACCATTTTAAGTGTACTCCAAAAAAAAAGAATTTGAGAGGCCTGCTAGTACTTCCTTTATGCACAGTTCCTCTTCTTAGAGCAACTCTAGCAGAGCCCGCAAAACGCCGGCCCGCAAAACGCGTTTGCAGTTCGCGCAAAACAGCTTTTGCAGGCCGGCGCGGGCTGGTACAGATGCAGACCCCGCAAATGGATCCGTAAAAAAGTATATTCACGGAATATGTTTTTTTTACGGGTCGGCTATGCGGTTCTGCTCGGACACCATCGTGACGACCCGCAAATAGATAAACTGCAAATCTCACGTTTGACATAGGATTTCACAAACAAGTTTAAATTCAAACGACACAAATAGTTTTACGCGTAAATAGAAGCCAAGTTCATTATGGCTAAAGCAAAAGAGGGCCCTGCAAAAGGTTTGCGCCCATGTCCGCATCATCTTGATCGATCTTCACTCCGCGCCATCGAGTCCATCTTGGAGTTCATCGGCGTCACCGAATCCACCTCCGGCGCTTGTTCCAATTCCCGCACCGAAATCATCCACATTGCCACCATATGGAGCGGAGAAAACATCATCGGAACTGTAGCACGAACCGGCCGACGCCACCATTCTTCTCTTCAAGATTTCCCTCCTTGCCATATCATGCCATGTTTTGGTGAGGTCGTCCATGTCATTGCGGTTCATTGACATGATCTTGTTCTCTTCGGCGAGCAACATGGACATTGATTTGTTTTCGACGGCTCGTGCTCTTCTCTCCTCGATGGCAGCTTTCCGCAGCCCCTCTTCCTTGAGCAACCGCCACTTTTCTTGCTTCTCCTTCGCCTTCTTCTCGGCCAACTCTTTCTTGATCTCCGACGATTTCAACAACATCGACTCGTTGGATTGCAACATGGCATCAATCTTCTCCCTCAATCTTGATGCTTCTTGCTCTCTCTTTCATGATCACCATCGTCATCGGCGCAACACCTTGATCTCCATCGTACCATCGTTGTCGTCTCTCCAACTATTGCTTCTACGACTATCGCTACCGCTTAGTGATAAAGTAAAGCAATTATAAGGCGATTGCATTGCATACAATAAAGTGACAACCATATGGCTCCATCAGTTGCCGATAACTCTGTTACAAAACATGATCATCTCATACAATAAATATAGCATCATGTCTTGACCATATCACATCACAACATGCCCTGCAAAAACAAGTTAGACGTCCTCTACTTTGTAGTTGCAAGTTTTACGTGGCTGCTACGGGCTTAGCAAGAACCGTTCTTACCTACGTATGGGGTGCTTAGGCGAACTATGGCACACGGCTAAAAGATCAAGTTGACCTAAGCAACGCTACAGTATTATCGAGGTGGACTATGGCACACGGCTAAAAGATCAACTTGATCAATTGTTGTGTCTATGGGGTGCCCCCCTGCCCCCGTATATAAAGGAGCAAGGGGGGTGCGGCCGGCCAGGGAGAGGGCGCGCCAGGAGGAGTCCTACTCCCACCGGGAGTAGGACTCCTCCCCTTTCCTAGTTGGAATAGGATTCAGGAGAAGGAAAGAGAAAGGGGAAGAAGGAAAGAGGGGGCCGGCCCCCCTTGCCCTAAACCAATTCGGTTTGGGCCTTGGGGGGGCGCGCCCCACACTCCCTTTGCTTCCCTCTATTTCCACTAAGGCCCATGTAGGCCCATTAAGCCCCCGGGGGGTTCCGGTAACCTCCCGGTACTCCGGTAAAATCCCGATTTCACCCGGAACACTTTCGACATCCAAACATAGGCTTCCAATATATCAATCTTCATGTCTCGACCATTTCGAGACTCCTCGTCATGTCCTTGATCACATCCGGGACTCCGAACAACCTTCGGTACATCAAAACATATAAACTCATAATATAACCGTCATCGTAACGTTAAGCGTGCGGACCCTATGGGTTCGAGAACTATGTAGACATGACCGAGACACGTCTCCGGTCAATAACCAATAGCGGAACCTAGATGCTCATATTGGCTCCCACATATTCTACGAAGATCTTTATCGGTCAAACCGCACAACAACATATGTTGTTCCCTTTGTCATCGGTATGTTACTTGCCCGAGATTCGATCGTCGGTATCTCAATACCTAGTTCAATCTCGTTACCGGCAACTCTCTTTACTCGTTCCGTAATACATCATCCCGTAACTAACTCATTAGTTGCAATGCTTGCAAGGCTTAAGTGATGTGCATTACCGAGAGGGCCCAGAGATACCTCTCCGATAATCGGAGTGACAAATCCTAATCTCGAAATACGCCAACCCAACAAGTACCTTTGGAGACACCTGTAGAGCACCTTTATAATCACCCAGTTACGTTGCGACGTTTGGTAGCACACAAAGTGTTCCTCCGGTAAACGGGAGTTGTATAATCTCATAGTCATAGGAACATGTATAAGTCATGAAGAAAGCAATAGCAACATACTAAATGATCGGGTGCTAAGCTAACGGAATGGGTCATGTCAATCACATCATTCTCCTAATGATGTGACCCCGTTAATCAAATGAGAACTCATGTCTATGGTTAGGAAACATAACCATCTTTGATCAACGAGCTAGTCAAGTAGAGGCATACTAGTGACAATATGTCTGTCTATGTATTCACACATGTATTATGTTTCCGGTTAATACAATTCTAGCATGAATAATAAACATTTATCATGATATAAGGAAATAAATAATAAGTTTATTATTGCCTCTAGGGCATATTTCCTTCAGGTCGTCCATGGCGGCGACGGACGGCCGGGGAAGAGCAGCCGGAGCTTGCGGAGTGGGGGCAATGGTGGCGAAGGGTGCGGGGAGCGGGAAGGGCCGCACGGAAATGTCCCTCCTGCCAAATCTCGCGCGGGATAGGGGTTGAGCTCGGGTCGGCAAAAAAAATAGAGGTTGGGGGAGAAGATTTGCCGCGCCCCGCAAAAAAATTATGGGCCGGGGCGGGATGCAGGGTCTGCTCGTGCAGATTTTCTGACCCCGACCCGCAATTTGGCGGTTATTTTGCGGGCCGGGGCGTTTTGCGGGGTCTGCTAGAGTTGCTCTTGTATACTTATATTTTTGTGCATTGCATTGCTCATCTGTCTTGGCGTTATATAGATGTGTGTCGACAAAATGTCTTATATTTTGGTACAGAGATAGTATATCAGTATTTTGATCCTCAAATAAATCTTTGGTTGACAAATACTCCTATCTTTTGTGTGAACAACACCTATGGCCGATTTAATGCATTAGTTGTGAAAATTAATATGATAACTTTTACTATGATGAAATAAGTAAATGCATTAATGATAAACAAACACCATATATTGTGTAGGAATACCTCCTAATATTGAATTATTAGAGGTACTAAGAGCAATTCCAACGTGCTGACCCAAATGGACGGTGATTTTGTCCGCTTTTTGTATGTTTGGCCAGCCGCCCGTTTGGCATCCGTCCTGTTCATAATTTAAGTCGGCAGTGTACCCATCGCGCTGACCCATATTTGCCCGCGTGACCGGCTTGCCGCCATTTTTGAACAAATATACACACATTTTGCATAGTTTCACAAGCAAAAAAATAGTTTCACAACCAAATTAATTTAGCATAGTTTTACAAGCCGAATAAAAATTAAATTATCTCATATATATTTAAAAAAGATGAATCTATTGGTTGCCAACATGAGCCCACGCATACTCAACTAAATCATTTTGTAGCTGCATGTGAGTTTCTCAATCACACATTTTATGATGAAATTGGGTGAACTGTGCAAACGTTGCCGTTCCTCCTTCATGCCCAGGCACAACATTCTCACCTTAAAACTGAAACCCTTGATTGTAAATACGTTCCAGGTGCTCATCCTCTACGATCATATTGTGCATGATCACATAAGCAGTCATCACCTCCCACAACTTCTTGATGCTTCAAGTTCTAGCAAAATACCGAATGATGTCCCATCAAGACTGTAGAACACCAAAGGCACTCTCGACATCCTTTCTAGCACTCTCTTGCTCTTGGGCAAATCTTTTCCTCTTCTCTCCGATAGGGTTGGGGATTGTCTTCACAATAGTGGTCCACTGAGGATAGATACCGTCACCTAGGTAGTATCCTTTGTCGTAGTTGTGGCCGTTGATGGTAACATTCACCGGTAGGTTGTTGCCTTTAGCAAGGCTTGCAAACACTGACGAGCATTGAAGCATGTTGATATCATTGTGCGATCCGCCATGCTGAAGAAAGAGTGTCATATCTAGAGATCTTGTGAGGCCACGACCTCATGTATGATAGTGCAAGCCCCGACATAGCCCTTATACTGCCCTTGCCAAGCAGAAGGGCGGTTCTTCCACTCCCAGTGCATGCAGTCTATGCTGCCAAGCATCCCTGGAAGCCCCTGCTGGCATTTATCGCCAACAAGCAGGCTGTATCTTGAGCAGTCGGCTCTCTCATGTACTCAGGATCAACACAACAATCACAGCCTTGCAGAACCTGTACATGGACTCTAGGCATGTAGACTCGCTCATACAGACGTACTCATCAATAAGATCACCGGGCACTCCATATCAAGCATCCGAATGGCTGCAGTGTGATAAGATGAGAAGCCAATCTTTCCAAGGGCATTCTCTTTGCACTCGAAATAATTATCGTATCCGACCACCCTCTCTCTAATACGGTTGAAGATGCCTAGCCATACGGAAACGCCGCCGGAATTTCTGATGTTTGAACAGCGGGTTGTTTGTGTCAAAGTAGTCCTTTCAAAGAAGGAAATGAACGCTCTCTCGGTTGCGATTAACGCCGGAATGTGCCCCGGGACAACGGTTGCTGCCTATTAAGGTGGTCATGGACCAACACGGCAGCCAACATCTCCTCCTCCTCATCGGTCGAGGAATCGTCGGAGTCCCACAAGAAATTGTGGAAAAAGAACTCACCGGCGGAGTCCATTTTGTATCTTGAGGCAAACTGTCGAACAACTTGCGGGCGTCGACGAAGAAGCTGGCCGGCGAAGAGACGTGCGCCTCCCTTGGACTAGGTGGCTGGCTTGGCGGCGTCCGACGAGCATGCCGACGTCAGGATAGCGGGTAGTGTCGGACGAAGGAGCTAGCTGGGGCAGGGAGGCGGCTTCCTGCTCGTGGCGACATTGGAGTGGGGATGAGGGGGAGGGGGGAAGTTGCGGTGCCCCGACGGCGAGGCGGTGGTGGCAGCGACGTGGGAGGTGGCGGCGTTGGGGGCAGGTGTGTCGGCACGGGCTGCTAGCAGAGGCACAGGAAATGGGCGGCGACGGCGACGGGACAGGGCGGGCGAGGTTTTGCTGTCGATATGGGTGAAAGATGATGGTCAATGTGCCACCGACTAGCGGGCTAGGGGGGAGGGGGGGAGTAGGCGTGTGTCGCGCACATCCATTTTATGTCCACGCCAATGTAAATCAACTCAAAATTGAACGGGAAATAGGTCAAAAAATGGATGAAAAGCGGACGCGCGTCCGTTTAAGTTGGCGCGTTGGACCGACTTGTAAAGATATTTTGGACCGAATGCAGTGGATCGAGTAGAATAAAACGGAGCTTAAACCCGAGGGGCAGTTAGCTGCTCAAGCAGAGAAGATACCCGATCGATGGAGCTCAGCAGCCACTGAGTGTCCGGCGTTGTAGCTCCGTGCTTGCTGGTGCAGCTGCTCGCTCGCCTGACAGCTCGGTTCGAACCGACGCGCCCACCTACCGACACACCCGGTAGCCACTTAACTCTACTTAATCATGACAGGCCCTCACTGACTTAGCAGCTCACTCTGCCGTCACCCTTCCTTGACACTCGCACCACTACTTTGAAGGTAAAGCTTGACAACTAGCTACGCATGCTTGAGCCCTAAGTCACACATGCTTGAAGGTGAGGCTCTCTCTAATGTTGACAATTTGATAAAACATGATGGTTGTGTTGTCAGGTACGTATGCTCACCATGTTCAGACGAAAATTCAGATAAGAACGGCCAAACTGGAGCGCACACCGGAAGGGAAGGACGCCGTGTGTGTTTTTTTCCTAGCGGGGAAGGGCGCCGTAGTTGACCAGCAACTGCCTGGTTCCTTCGAGACTCTGAAATCCAGATTTTCTTTTTCATATGCCTGGTCATACGACTGTGCATACACATTCCGCACATGTACACTTCACAGGCGAATTTTTGAAACCGGACTAGAAAGGGACTCAATCCATTTAATTAAGAAAGATAGAATTGTTTGGTTAATTATGAAAACTTGGGCAAAAACCGGAACAACACGCCCACACAGGGCATCACTAGCCGACCTGGCTGCCCACAATACTCCCACGCATCACCGAAAGAGAACTATGTCGAGGTTATCACCACTTCTCATTGAGCAACGACTCCAACTTTAGTGCATTCGACCATCAATGACGTCTCGCCACGAGCACACAAGACCTGGCCACCTGGGCCATGCCAAACGATCGGCCACAAGCGCCGGTGGCAAGGCAGCTCCAAGTCCGAAGGCGAGCTACAACGAAGAAATATGGAAGGTTGGCGCTGTGAAGGATCGACGAGCCAGAACACCCACTATAAGTCATCGTCACAACTTAGGCATCACCATCACAACTCTGACTCCTTCGCAAACAGACCCCAATGATAGCACAAACATGTCGAAGAGGCGACTACCACAACCTTGTCGTGGCCTCGACCTCGCTCATCCCCATCGATATTGTCACACAGCCGCCCACGACCACCACCTCGAACCATGAGTCCGTACGACCGGATACATCTACAACAATGCTCCCAAAGAGAGAATGTGACACCTAGCAAAGCTTATAGCATCACTATCGTCCGATCCAGGAGACGCCGCCGTTGACGGGCCTCGGGCATAGCCGAAGCACAGCTTTCACCGGCCGCCCTGCACACCGAAGCCCGCAACCGACCCGGGCCACCTAGTCACATATGAATTCATGATGCAATGCAACCACAAACTCGCGTTGTGCAAAATACTAACCTTAAGAGGGCTTTTGATCTGCCACCACAAACCGATGACCCAACGCCACACCTTGCCAAATCGCACGGTAGGTAATCTATGCACACCTTCCCCAAGAAAGGTGACTCCTAGGTGATCTTCCTGCCTCCTAGCGGCGTTGTCGTCGGTCTGCCTCATCTTTCGTGTCCTTAGGGCCATGGAGGCGTAGTGGACCCCAACTCTTGCTGGGAGGGGGGAGGGGCACCTGGTCCCTTTTAGGTATTTTTTAGGTTGGTTAGGGTTTGTGTCCATCTCAAGAAGGCGATGCGGTAGTTGTTCCTGAAGATATAATAAGATCCTACCCGCATGGCCCCCGTCCCGACGGTGCGTCTAGTGTTGTGGCAGGGCTTGTGGAGGTGTGTCTCCGGTGGAATCGTGGAATTCAGTCGGTGTTGTCTTTGATGGATCCGGTCTTCGTTCGTCTATGTTGGTGTGACTACAGGTTGGATCCTTCCGATCTACATTTTTTTTCATCAGCGACAGTTGCTATTTTGGTTCGCTAGTCCTGCCGAGCCTTAGTACCAGGGCCGGCACTGTGTTTCGGGAGGCCCTAGGCGAATTCGATGCCATGTGCCCCTATGTCCTAAGATCATATATATGTATGCGCGTGCGTGGTACATAAACTTAAACATATTAATTGTTGAACAATGCCATATTACGACAGAAATACTAAAAAGATAGAAAATTGAAAGTAACATGATATGATTACCTCAAATAAGAACCAAATTCAACTGACTCCATCGACAACAATAAGACTTAAGTACCCTTCAGTTGTTGAATCTTCAGATCCCTTTCTATCTTTTTTCTCCTTGTTTGAGCAACTGACAAATGCTTCTTAGGCAACATGACGGGCTAATGTCCTAATATTATGAAGAAAAAATTATTCAAGAAATTAGAAATTTATACATCGGATGATTTGAATGATTGGAACCCTAGACATGTGCATAGAATGACAAAAAAAAGATGGTTGAATACATACTATAAAAGATTGAATTCGAAAATTATACATTAAAATTTGGGACTTCGTGTACACTGAAATTAGAGGATGGATCATGAATGAATAGTTGAATACGTTCTAAAAAATAAAAGAAATGACTGAAATTGGGGTTTGCAGGGATGGATTAGGAACATGGTACAGAGAGTTATGCATGGATACGTATACGTACTGCTGTGGGCTGCGCTCACTGCTCACATACATACGTATACGTACTGCTGCGGGCTGCGGCTGCTGGATTGCCGCACGGCGGGCGACACGCACAGCGGTGACCGAGGCGACCACAACGACGAGTGGGCGAACAGACGAGCAAGGCGTCCGCGAGATCTTCGATTGATTTATTTCACAATCGAAACGAGCGGCCCTGCCGTGCGGCGTGCGGGACGCTTCGCTAATCGCTACCTGCTATCTGATGGGCCTACCTTATCTCGTTTTTCTTCTCTCATAAATTTTTTTTTCACCTATTTTTGCTTGGCTATAAAATATATGTGCACTACATCCAGGGCCGGCACTGTGTTTCGGGAGGCCCTAGGCGAATTCGATGCCATGTGCCTCTATGTCCTAAGATCATATATATGTATGCGCGTGCGTGGTACATAAACTTAAATATAATAATTGTTGGACAATGCCATATTACGACAGAAATACTAAAAAGATAGAAAATTGAAAGTAACATGATATCATTACCTCAAATAAGAACCAAATTCAACTGACTCCATCGACAATAATAATACTTAAGTACCCTTCAGTTGTTGAATCTTCAGATCCCTTTCTATCTTTTTTCTCCTTGTTTGAGGAACTGACAAATGCTTCTTAGGCAACATGGCAGGCTAATGTCCTAATATTATGAAGAAAAAATTATTCAAGGAATTAGAAATTTATACATCGGATGATTTGAATGATTGAAACCCTAGACATGTGCATAGAATGACAAAAAAAGGATGATTGAATACATACTATGAAAGATTGAATTCGAAAATTATACATTAAAATTTGTGACTTCGTGTACACTGAAATTAGAGGATGGATCATGGATGAATAGTTGCATACGTTCTAAAAAAATAAAAGAAATGACTGAAATTGGGGTTTGCAGGGATGGATTAGGAACATGGTACAGAGAGTTATGCATGGATACGTATACGTACTGTTGTGGGCTGCGCTCACTGCTCACATACATACGTATACGTACTGCTGCGGGCTGCGGCTGCTGAATTGCCGCACGGCGGGCGACACGCACAGCGGTGACCGAGGCGACCACAGCGACGAGTGGGCGAACAGACGAGCGAGGCGTCCGCGAGATCTTCGATTGATTTGTTTCACAATCGAAACGAGCGGCCCTGCCGTGCGGCGTGCGTGACGCTTCGCTAATCGCTACCTACTATCTGATGGGCCTACCTCATCTCGTTTTTCTTCTGTCATAAATTTTTTTCTCACCTATTTTTGCTTGGCTATATTATATATGTGCACTACATCCAGGGCCGCCACTGTGTTTCGGGAGGTCCTAGGCGAATTCGATGCCATGTGCCTCTATGTCCTAAGATCATATATATGTATGCGCGTGCGTGGTACATAAACTTAAACATAATAATTGTTGGACAATGCCATATTACGACAGAAATACTAAAAAGATAGAAAATTGAAAGTAACATGATATGATTATCTCAAATAAGAACCAAATTCAATTGACTCCATCGACAACAATAATACTTAAGTACCCTTCAGTTGTTGAATCTTCAGATCCATTTCTATCTTTTTTCTCCTTATTTGAGCAACTGACAAATGCTTCTTAGGCAACATGGCGGGCTAATGTCCTAATATTATGAAGAAAAAAATTATTCAAGGAATTAGAAATTTATACATCGGATGATTTGAATGATTGGAACCCTAGACATGTGCGTACAATGACAAAAAAAAGGATGGTTGAATACATACTATGAAAGATTGAATTCAAAAATTATACATTAAAATTTGGGACTTCGTGTACACTGAAATTAGAGGATGGATCATGAATGAATAGTTGAATACGTTCTAAAAAATAAAAGAAATGACTGAAATTGGGTTTGCAGGGATGGATTAGGAACATGGTACAGAGAGTTATGCATGGATACGTATACGTACTGCTGTGGGCTGCGCTCACTGCTCACATACATACGTATACGTACTGCTGCGGGCTGCGGCTGCTGGATTGCCGCACGGCGGGCGACACGCACAGCGGTGACCGAGGTGACCACAGCGACGAGTGGGCGAACAGACGAGCGAGGCGTCCGCGAGATCTTCGATTGATTTGTTTCACAATCGAAACGAACGGCCCTGCCGTGCGGCGTGCGTGACGCTTCGCTAATCGCTACCTGCTATCTGATGGGCCTACCTCATCTCGTTTTTCTTCTCTCATAAATTTTTTTCTCACCTATTTTTGCTTGGCTATATTATATATGTGCACTACATCCAGGGCCGGCACTGTGTTTCGGGAGGCCTTAGGCGAATTCGATGCCATGTGCCCCTATGTCCTAAGATCATATATATGTATGCGCGTGCGTGGTACATAAACTTAAACATAATAATTGTTGGACAATGCCATATTACGACAGAAATACTAAAAAGATAGAAAATTGAAAGTAACATGATATGATTACCTCAAATAAGAACCAAATTCAACTGACTCCATCGACAACAATAATACTTAAGTACCCTTCAGTTGTTGAATCTTCAGATCCTTTTCTATCTTTTTTCTCTTTATTTGAGCAACTGACAAATGCTTCTTAGGCAACATGGCGGGCTAATGTCCTAATATTATGAAGAAAAAATTATTCAAGGAATTAGAAATTTATACATCGGATGATTTGAATGATTGGAACCCTAGACATGTGCATAGAATGCCAAAAAAAAGGATGGTTGAATACATACTATGAAAGATTGAATTCGAAAATTATACATTAAAATTTGGGACTTCATGTACACTGAAATTAGAGGATGAATCATGGATGAATAGTTGAATACGTTCTAAAAAATAAAAGAAATTACTGAAATCGAGATTTGCAGGGATGGATTAGGAACATGGTACAGAGAGTTATGCATGGATACGTATACGTACTGCTGTGGGCTGCGCTCACTGCTCACATACATACGTATACGTACTGCTGCGGGCTGCGGCTGCTGGATTGCCGCACGGCGGGCGACACGCACAACGGTGACCGAGGCGACCACAGCCACGAGTGGGCGAACAGACGAGCGAGGCGTTCGCGAGATCTTCGATTGATTTGTTTCACAATCGAAACGAGCGGCCCTGCCGTGCGGCGTGCGTGACGCTTCGCTAATCGCTACATGCTATCTGATGGGCCTACCTCATCTCGTTTTTCTTCTCTCATAAATTTTTTTTTCACCTATTTTTGCTTGGCTATATTATATATGTGCACTACATCCAGGGGCGGCACTGTGTTTCGGGAGGCCCTAGGCGAATTCGATGCCATGTGCCCCTATGTCCTAAGATCATATATATGTATGCGCGTGCGTGGTGCATAAACTTAAACATAATAATTGTTGGACAATGCCATATTACGACAGAAATACTAAAAAGATAGAAAATTGAAAGTAACATGATATGATTACCTCAAATAAGAACCAAATTCAACTGACTCCATCGACAACAATAATACTTAAGTACCCTTCAGTTGTTGAATCTTCAGATCCCTTTCTATCTTTTTTCTCCTTGTTTGAGCAACTGACAAATGCTTCTTAAGCAACATGGCGGGCTAATGTCCTAATATTATGGAGAAAAAATTATTCAAGGATTAGAAATTTATACATCGGATGATTTGAATGATTGGAACCCTAGACATGTGCATAGAATGACAAAAAAAAGGATGGTTGAATACATACTATGAAAGATTGAATTCGAAAATTATACATTAAAATTTGGAACTTCGTGTACACTGAAATTAGAGGATGGATCATGGATGAATAGTTGAATACGTTCTAAAAAAATAAAAGAAATGACTGAAATTGGGGTTTGCAGGGATGGATTAGGAACATGGTACAGAGAGTTATGCATGGATACGTATACGTACTGCTGTGGGCTGCGCTCACTACTCACATACATACGTATACGTACTGCTGCGGGCTGCGGCTGCTGGATTGCCGCACGGCGGGCGACACGCACAGCGGTGACCGAGGCGACCATAGCGACGAGTGGGCGAACAGACGAGCGAGGCGTCCGCGAGATCTTCGATTGATTTGTTTCACAATCGAAACGAGCGGCCCTGCCGTGCGGCGTGCGTGACGCTTCGCTAATCGCTACCTGCTATTTGATGGGCCTACCTCATCTCGTTTTTCTTCTCTCATAAATTTTTTTCTCACATATTTTTGCTTGGCTATATTATATATGTGCACTACATCCAGGGCCGGCACTGTGTTTCGGATGGCCCTAGGCGAATTCGATGCCATGTGCCCCTATGTCCTAAGATCATATATATGTATGCGCGTGCGTGGTACATAAACTTAAACATAATAATTGTTGAACAATGCCATATTACGACAGAAATACTAAAAAGATAGAAAATTGAAAGTAACATGATATGATTACCTCAAATAAGAACAAAATTCAACTGACTCCATCGACAACAATAATACTTAAGTACCCTTCAGTTGTTGAATCTTCAGATCCCTTTCTATCTTTTTTCTCCTTGTTTGAGCAACTGGCAAATGCTTCTTAGGCAACATGACGGGCTAATGTCCTAATATTATGAAGAAAAAATTATTCAAGCAATTAGAAATTTATACATCGGATGATTTGACTGATTGGAACCCTAGACATGTGCATAGAATGACAAAAAAAAGGATGTCTGAATACATACTATGGAAGATTGAATTCGAAAATTATACATTAAAATTTGGGACTTCGTGTACACTGAAATTAGAGGATGGATCATGGATGAATAGTTGAATACGTTCTAAAAAATAAAAGAAATTACTGAAATCGAGATTTGCATGGATGGATTAGGAACATGGTACAGAGAGTTATGCATGGATACGTATACGTACTGCTGTGGGCTGCGCTCACTACTCACATACATACGTATACGTACTGCTGCGGGCTGCGGCTGCTGGATTGCCGCACGGCGGGCGACACGCACAGCGGTGACCGAGGCGACCACAGCGACGAGTGGGCGAACAGACGAGCGAGGCGTCCGCGAGATCTTCGATTGATTTGTTTCACAATCGAAACGAACGGCCCTGCCGTGCGGCGTGCGTGACGCTCGCTAATCGCTACCTGCTATCTGATGGGCCTACCTCATCAGGTTTTTCTTCTCTCATAAATTTTTTTCTCACCTATTTTTGCTTGGCTAAATTATATATGTGCACTACATCCAGGGCCGGCATTGTGTTTTGGGAGGCCCTAGGCGAATTCGATGCCATGTGCCCCTATGTCCTAAGATCATATATATGTATGCGCGTGCGTGGTACATAAACTTAAACATAATAATTGTTGGACAATGCCATATTACGACAGAAATACTAAAAAGATAGAAAATTGAAAGTAACATGATATGATTACCTCAAATAAGAACCAAATTCAACTGACTCCATCGACAACAATAATACTTAAGTACCCTTCAGTTGTTGAATCTTCAGATCCCTTTCTATCTTTTTTCTCCTTGTTTGAGCAACTGAAAAATGCTTCTTAGGCAACATGGCGGACTAATGTCCTAATATTATGAAGAAAAAATTATTCAAGGAATTAGAAATTTATACATCGGATGATTTGAATGATTGGAACCCTAAACATGTGCATAGAATGACAAAAAAAAGGATGGTTGAATACATACTATGAAAGATTGAATTCAAAAATTATACATTAAAATTTGGGACTTCGTGTACACTGAAATTAGAGGAAGAATCATGGATGTATAGTTGAATACGTTCTAAAAAATAAAAGAAATTACTGAAATCGAGATTTGCATGGATGGATTAGGAACATGGTACAGAGAGTTATGCATGGATACGTATACGTACTGCTGTGGGCTGCGCTCACTGCTCACATACATACGTATACGTACTGCTGCGGGCTGCGGCTGCTGGATTGCCGCACGGCGGGCGACACGCACAGCGGTGACCGAGGCGACCACAGCGACGAGTGGGCGAACAGACGAGCGAGGCGTCCGGGAGATCTTCGATTGATTTGTTTCACAATCGAAACGAGCGGCCCTGCCGTGCGGCGTGCGTGACGCTTCGCTAATCGCTACCTGCTATCTGATGGGCCTACCTCATCTCGTTTTTCTTCTCTCATAAATTTTTTTCTCACCTATTTTTGCTTGGCTATATTATATATGTGCACTACATCCAGGGCCGGCATTGTGTTTCGGGAGGCCCTAGGCGAATTCGATGACATGTGCCCCTATGTCCTAAGATCATATATATGTATGCGTGTGCGTGATGCATAAACTTAAACATAATAATTGTTGGACAATGCCATATTACGACAGAAATACTAAAAAGATAGAAAATTGAAAATAACATGATATGATTACCTCAAATAAGAACAAAATTCAACTGACTCCATCGACAACAATAATACTTAAGTACCCTTCAGTTGTTGAATCTTCAGATCCCTTTCTATCTTTTTTCTCCTTGTTTGAGCAACTGACAAATGCTTCTTAGGCAACATGGCAGGCTAATGTCCTAATATTATGAAGAAAAAATTATTCAAAGAATTAGAAATTTATACATCGGATGATTTGAATGATTGAAACCCTAGACATGTGCATAGAATGACAAAAAAAGGATGGTTGAATACATACTATGAAAGATTGAATTCGAAAATTATACATTAAAATTTGGGACTTCGTGTACACTGAAATTAGAGGATGGATCATGGATGAATAGTTGCATACGTTTTAAAAAATAAAAGAAATGACTGAAATTGGGGTTTGCAGGGATGGATTAGGAACATGGTACAGAGAGTTATGCATGGATACGTATACGTACTGCTGTGGGCTGCGCTCACTGCTCACATACATACGTATACGTACTGTTGCGGGCTGCGGCTGCTGAATTGCCGCACGGCGGGCGACACGCACAGCGGTGACCGAGGCGACCACAGCGACGAGTGGGCGAACAGACCAGCGAGGCGTCCGCGAGATCTTCGATTGATTTGTTTCACAATCGAAACGAGCGGCCCTGCCGTGCGGCGTGCGTGACGCTTCGCTAATCGCTACCTACTATCTGATGGGCCTACCTCATCTCGTTTTTCTTCTGTCATAAATTTTTTTCTCACCTATTTTTGCTTGGCTATATTATATATGTGCACTACATCCAGGGCCGCCACTGTGTTTCGGGAGGTCCTAGGCGAATTCGATGCCATGTGCCCCTATGTCCTAAGATTATATATATGTATGCGCGTGCGTGCTACATAAACTTAAACATAATAATTGTTGGACAATGCCATATTACGACAGAAATACTAAAAAGATAGAAAATTGAAAGTAACATGATATGATTATCTCAAATAAGAACCAAATTCAATTGACTCCATCGACAACAATAATACTTAAGTACCCTTCAGTTGTTGAATCTTCAGATCCATTTCTATCTTTTTTCTCCTTATTTGAGCAACTGACAAATGCTTCTTAGGCAACATGGCGGACTAATATCCTAATATTATGAAGAAAAAAATTATTCAAGAAATTAGAAATTTATACATCGGATGATTTGAATGATTGGAACCCTAGACATGTGCGTACAATGACAAAAAAAAGGATGGTTGAATACATACTATGAAAGATTGAATTCAAAAATTATACATTAAAATTTGGGACTTCGTGTACACTGAAATTAGAGGATGGATCATGAATGAATAGTTGAATACGTTCTAAAAAATAAAAGAAATGACTGAAATTGGGTTTGCAGGGATGGATTAGGAACATGGTACAGAGAGTTATGCATGGATACGTATACGTACTGCTGTGGGCTGCGCTCACTGCTCACATACATACGTATACGTACTGCTGCGGGCTGCGGCTGCTGGATTGCCGCACGGCGGGCGACACGCACAACGGTGACCGAGGCGACCACAGCGACGAGTGGGCGAACAGACGAGCGAGGCGTCCGCGAGATCTTCGATTGATTTGTTTCACAATCGAAACGAACGGCCCTGCCGTGCGGCGTGCGTGACGCTTCGCTAATCGCTACCTGCTATCTGATGGGCCTACCTCATCTCGTTTTTCTTCTCTCATAAATTTTTTTCTCACCTATTTTTGCTTGGCTATATTATATATGTGCACTACATCCAGGGCCGGCACTGTGTTTCGGGAGGCCTTAGGCGAATTCGATGACATGTGCCTCTATGTCCTAAGATCATATATATGTATGCGCGTGCGTGGTACATAAACTTAAACATAATAATTGTTGGACAATGCCATATTACGACAGAAATACTAAAAAGATAGAAAATTGAAAGTAACATGATATGATTACCTCAAATAAGAACCAAATTCAACTGACTCCATCGACAACAATAATACTTAAGTACCCTTCAGTTGTTGAATCTTCAGATCCCTTTCTATCTTTTTTCTCTTTATTTGAGCAACTGACAAATGCTTCTTAGGCAACATGGCGGGCTAATGTCCTAATATTATGAAGAAAAAATTATTCAAGGAATTAGAAATTTATACATCGGATGATTTGAATGATTGGAACCCTAGACATGTGCATAGAATGACAAAAAAAAGGATGATTGAATACATACTATGAAAGATTGAATTCGAAAATTATACATTAAAATTTGGGACTTCGTGTACACTGAAATTAGAGGATGAATCATGGATGAATAGTTGAATACGTTCTAAAAAATAAAAGAAATTACTGAAATCGAGATTTGCAGGGATGGATTAGGAACATGGTACAGAGAGTTATGCATAGATACGTATACGTACTGCTGTGGGCTGCGCTCACTGCTCACATACATACGTATACGTACTGCTGCGGGCTGCGGCTGCTGGATTGCCGCACGGCGGGCGACACGCACAACGGTGACCGAGGCGACCACAGCCACGAGTGGGCGAACAGACGAGCGAGGCGTCCGCGAGATCTTCGATTGATTTGTTTCACAACCGAAACGAGCGGCCCTGCCGTGCGGCGTGCGTGACGCTTCGCTAATCGCTACATGCTATCTGATGGGCCTACCTCATCTCGTTTTTCTTCTCTCATAAATTTTTTTTTCACCTATTTTTGCTTGGCTATATTATATATGTGCACTACATCCAGGGCCGGCACTGTGTTTCGGGAGGCCCTAGGCGAATTCGATGCCATGTGCCCCTATGTCCTAAGATCATATATATGTATGCGCATGCGTGGTGCATAAACTTAAACATAATAATTGTTGGGCAATGCCATATTACGACAGAAATACTAAAAAGATAGAAAATTGAAAGTAACATGATATGATTACCTCAAATAAGAACCAAATTCAACTGACTCCATCGACAACAATAATACTTAAGTACCCTTCAGTTGTTGAATCTTCAGATCCCTTTCTATCTTTTTTCTCCTTGTTTGAGCAACTGACAAATGCTTCTTAAGCAACATGGCGGGCTAATGTCCTAATATTATGGAGAAAAAATTATTCAAGGAATTAGAAATTTATACATCGAATGATTTGAATGATTGGAACCCTAGACATGTGCATAGAATGACAAAAAAAAGGATGGTTGAATACATACTATGAAAGATTGAATTCGAAAATTATACATTAAAATTTGGAACTTCGTGTACACTGAAATTAGAGGATGGATCATGGATGAATAGTTGAATACGTTCTAAAAAAATAAAAGAAATGACTGAAATTGGGGTTTGCAGGGATGGATTAGGAACATGGTACAGAGAGTTATGCATGGATACGTATACGTACTGCTGTGGGCTGCGCTCACTACTCACATACATACGTATACGTACTGCTGCAGGCTGCGGCTGCTGGATTGCCGCACGGCGGGCGACACGCACAGCGGTGACCGAGGCGACCACAGCGACGAGTGGGCGAACAGACGAGCGAGGCGTCCGCGAGATCTTCGATTGATTTGTTTCACAATCGAAACGAGCGGCCCTGCCGTGCGGCGTGCGTGACGCTTCGCTAATCGCTACCTGCTATTCGATGGGCCTACCTCATCTCGTTTTTCTTCTCTCATCAATTTTTTTCTCACCTATTTTTGCTTGGCTATATTATATATGTGCACTACATCCAGGGCCGGCACTGTGTTTCGGAAGGCCCTAGGCGAATTCGATGCCATGTGCCCCTATGTCCTAAGATCATATATATGTATGCGCGTGCGTGGTACATAAACTTAAACATAATAATTGTTGAACAATGCCATATTACGACAGAAATACTAAAAAGATAGAAAATTGAAAGTAACATGATATGATTACCTCAAATAAGAACAAAATTCAACTGACTCCATCGACAACAATAATACTTAAGTACCCTTCAGTTGTTGAATCTTCAGATCCCTTTCTATCTTTTTTCTCCTTGTTTGAGCAACTGGCAAATGCTTCTTAGGCAACATGACGGGCTAATGTCCTAATATTATGAAGAAAAAATTATTCAAGCAATTAGAAATTTATACATCGGATGATTTGACTGATTGGAACCCTAGACATGTGCATAGAATGACAAAAAAAGGATGGTTGAATACATACTATGGAAGATTGAATTCGAAAATTATACATTAAAATTTGGGACTTCGTGTACACTGAAATTAGAGGATGGATCATGGATGAATAGTTGAATACGTTCTAAAAAATAAAAGAAATTACTGAAATCGAGATTTGCATGCATGGATTAGGAACATGGTACAGAGAGTTATGGATGGATACGTATACGTACTGCTGTGGGCTGCGCTCACTACTCACATACATACGTATACGTACTGCTGCGGGCTGCGGCTGCTGGATTGCCGCACGGCGGGCGACACGCACAGCGGTGACCGAGGCGACCACAGCGACGAGTGGGCGAACAGACGAGCGAGGCGTCCGCGAGATCTTCGATTGATTTGTTTCACAATCGAAACGAGCGGCCCTGCCGTGCGGCGTGCGGGACGCTTCGCTAATCGCTACCTGCTATCTGATGGGCCTACCTTATCTCGTTTTTCTTCTCTCATAAATTTTTTTCTCACCTATTTTTGCTTGGCTATAAAATATATGTGCACTACATCCAGGGCCGGCACTGTGTTTCGGGAGGCCCTAGGCGAATTCGATGCCATGTGCCCCTATGTCCTAAGATCATATATATGTATGCGCGTGCGTGGTACATAAACTTAAATATAATAATTGTTGGACAATGCCATATTACGACAGAACTACTAAAAAGATAGAAAATTGAAAGTAACATGATATCATTACCTCAAATAAGAACCAAATTCAACTGACTCCATCGACAATAATAATACTTAAGTACCGTTCTGTTGTTGAATCTTCAGATCCCTTTCTATCTTTTTTCTCCTTGTTTCAGCAACTGACAAATGCTTCTTAGGCAACATGGCAGGCTAATGTCCTAATATTATGAAGAAAAAATTATTCAAGGAATTAGAAATTTATACATCGGATGATTTGAATGATTGAAACCCTAGACATGTGCATAGAATGACAAAAAAAGGATGGTTGAATACATACTATGAAAGATTGAATTCGAAAATTATACATTAAAATTTGGGACTTCGTGTACACTGAAATTAGAGGATGGATCATGGATGAATAGTTGCATACGTTTTAAAAAATAAAAGAAATGACTGAAATTGGGGTTTGCAGGGATGGATTAGGAACATGGTACAGAGAGTTATGCATGGATACGTATACGTACTGCTGTGGGCTGCGCTCACTGCTCACATACATACGTATACATACTGTTGCGGGCTGCGGCTGCTGAATTGCCGCACGGCGGGCGACACGCACAGCGGTGACCGAGGCGACCACAGCGACGAGTGGGCGAACAGACCAGCGAGGCGTCCGCGAGATCTTCGATTGATTTGTTTCACAATCGAAACGAGCGGCCCTGCCGTGCGGCGTGCGTGACGCTTCGCTAATCGCTACCTACTATCTGATGGGCCTACCTCATCTCGTTTTTCTTCTGTCATAAATTTTTTTCTCACCTATTTTTGCTTGGCTATATTATATATGTGCACTACATCCAGGGCCGCCACTGTGTTTCGGGAGGTCCTAGGCGAATTCGATGCCATGTGCCCCTATGTCCTAAGATCATATATATATATGCGCGTGCGTGGTACATAAACTTAAACATAATAATTGTTGGACAATGCCATATTACGACAGAAATACTAAAAAGATAGAAAATTGAAAGTAACATGATATGATTATCTCAAATAAGAACCAAATTCAATTGACTCCATCGACAACAATAATACTTAAGTACCCTTCAGTTGTTGAATCTTCAGATCCATTTCTATCTTTTTTCTCCTTATTTGAGCAACTGACAAATGCTTCTTAGGCAACATGGCGGGCTAATGTCCTAATATTATGAAGAAAAAAATTATTCAAGAAATTAGAAATTTATACATCGGATGATTTGAATGATTGGAACCCTAGACATGTGCGTACAATGACAAAAAAAAGGATGGTTGAATACATACTATGAAAGATTGAATTCAAAAATTATACATTAAAATTTGGGACTTCGTGTACACTGAAATTAGAGGATGGATCATGAATGAATAGTTGAATACGTTCTAAAAAATAAAAGAAATGACTGAAATTGGGTTTGCAGGGATGGATTAGGAACATAGTACAGAGAGTTATGCATGGATACGTATACGTACTGCTGTGGGCTGCGCTCACTGCTCACATACATACGTATACGTACTGCTGCGGGCTGCGGCTGCTGGATTGCCGCACGGCGGGCGACACGCACAGCGGTGACCGAGGCGACCACAGCGACGGGTGGGCGAACAGACGAGCGAGGCGTCCGCGAGATCTTCGATTGATTTGTTTCACAATCGAAACAAACGGCCCTGCCGTGCGGCGTGCGTGACGCTTCGCTAATCGCTACCTGCTATCTGATGGGCCTACATCATCTCGTTTTTCTTCTCTCATAAATTTTTTTCTCACCTATTTTTGCTTGGCTATATTATATATGTGCACTACATCCAGGGCCGGCACTGTGTTTCGGGAGGCCTTAGGCGAATTCGATGACATGTGCCTCTATGTCCTAAGATCATATATATGTATGCGCGTGCGTGGTACATAAACTTAAACATAATAATTGTTGGACAATGCCATATTACGACAGAAATACTAAAAAGATAGAAAATTGAAAGTAACATGATATGATTACCTCAAATAAGAACCAAATTCAACTGACTCCATCGACAACAATATTACTTAAGTACCCTTCAGTTGTTGAATCTTCAGATCCCTTTCTATCTTTTTTCTCTTTATTTGAGCAACTGACAAATGCTTCTTAGGCAACATGGCGGGCTAATGTCCTAATATTATGAAGAAAAAATTATTCAAGGAATTAGAAATTTATACATCGGATGATTTGAATGATTGGAACCCTAGACATGTGCATAGAATGACAAAAAAAAGGATGGTTGAATACATACTATGAAAGATTGAATTCGAAAATTATACATTAAAATTTGGGACTTCGTGTACACTGAAATTAGAGGATGAATCATGGATGAATAGTTGAATACGTTCTAAAAAATAAAAGAAATTACTGAAATCGAGATTTGCAGGGATGGATTAGGAACATGGTACAGAGAGTTATGCATGGATACGTATACGTACTGCTGTGGGCTGCGCTCACTGCTCACATACATACGTATACGTACTGCTGCGGGCTGCGGCTGCTGGATTGCCGCACGGCGGGCGACACGCACAACGGTGACCGAGGCGACCACAGCCACGAGTGGGCGAACAGACGAGCGAGGCGTCCGCGAGATCTTCGATTGATTTGTTTCACAACCGAAACGAGCGGCCCTGCCGTGCGGCGTGCGTGACGCTTCGCTAATCGCTACATGCTATCTGATGGGCCTACCTCATCTCGTTTTTCTTCTCTCATAAATTTTGTTTTCACCTATTTTTGCTTGGCTATATTATATATGTGCACTACATCCAGGGCCGGCACTGTGTTTCGGGAGGCCCTAGGCGAATTCGATGCCATGTGCCCCTATGTCCTAAGATCATATATATGTATGCGCATGCGTGGTGCATAAACTTAAACATAATAATTGTTGGACAATGCCATATTACGACAGAAATACTAAAAAGATAGAAAATTGAAAGTAACATGATATGATTACCTCAAATAAGAACCAAATTCAACTGACTCCATCGACAACAATAATACTTAAGTACCCTTCAGTTGTTGAATCTTCAGATCCCTTTCTATCTTTTTTCTCCTTGTTTGAGCAACTGACAAATGCTTCTTAAGCAACATGGCGGGCTAATGTCCTAATATTATGGAGAAAAAATTATTCAAGGAATTAGAAATTTATACATCGAATGATTTGAATGATTGGAACCCTAGACATGTGCATAGAATGACAAAAAAAAGGATGGTTGAATACATACTATGAAAGATTGAATTCGAAAATTATACATTAAAATTTGGAACTTCGTGTACACTGAAATTAGAGGATGGATCATGGATGAATAGTTGAATACGTTCTAAAAAAATAAAAGAAATGACTGAAATTGGGGTTTGCAGGGATGGATTAGGAACATGGTACAGAGAGTTATGCATGGATACGTATACTACTGCTGTGGGCTGCGCTCACTACTCACATACATACGTATACGTACTGCTGCGGGCTGCGGCTGCTGGATTGCCGCACGGTGGGCGACACGCACAGCGGTGACCGAGGCGACCACAGCGACGAGTGGGCGAACAGACGAGCGAGGCGTCCGCGAGATCTTCGATTGATTTGTTTCACAATCGAAACGAGCGGCCCTGCCGTGCGGCGTGCGTGACGCTTCGCTAATCGCTACCTGCTATTTGATGGGCCTACCTCATCTCGTTTTTCTTCTCTCATCAATTTTTTTCTCACCTATTTTTGCTTGGCTATATTATATATGTGCACTACATCCAGGGCCGGCACTGTGTTTCGGAAGGCCCTAGGCGAATTCGATGCCATGTGCCCCTATGTCCTAAGATCATATATATGTATGCGCGTGCGTGGTACTTAAACTTAAACATAATAATTGTTGAACAATGCCATATTACGACAGAAATACTAAAAAGATAGAAAATTGAAAGTAACATGATATGATTACCTCAAATAAGAACAAAATTGAACTGACTCCATCGACAACAATAATACTTAAGTACCCTTCAGTTGTTGAATCTTCAGATCCCTTTCTATCTTTTTTCTCCTTGTTTGAGCAACTGGCAAATGCTTCTTAGGCAACATGACGGGCTAATGTCCTAATATTATGAAGAAAAAATTATTCAAGCAATTCGAAATTTATACATCGGATGATTTGACTGATTGGAACCCTAGACATGTGCATAGAATGACAAAAAAAAGGATGGTTGAATACATACTATGGAAGATTGAATTCGAAAATTATACATTAAAATTTGGGACTTCGTGTACACTGAAATTAGAGGATGGATCATGGATGAATAGTTGAATACGTTCTAAAAAATAAAAGAAATTACTGAAATCGAGATTTGCATGCATGGATTAGGAACATCGTACAGAGAGTTATGGATGGATACGTATACGTACTGCTGTGGGCTGCGCTCACTACTCACATACATACGTATACGTACTGCTGCGGGCTGCGGCTGCTGGATTGCCGCACGGCGGGCGACACGCACAGCGGTGACCGAGGCGACCACAGCGACGAGTGGGCGAACAGACGAGCGAGGCGTCCGCGAGATCTTCGATTGATTTGTTTCACAATCGAAACGAACGGCCCTGCCGTGCGGCGTGCGTGACGCTTCGCTAATCGCTACCTGCTATCTGATGGGCCTACCTCATCAGGTTTTTCTTCTCTCATAAATTTTTTTCTCACCTATTTTTGCTTGGCTAAATTATATATGTGCACTACATCCAGGGCCGGCATTGTGTTTCGGGAGGCCCTAGGCGAATTCGATGCCATGTGCCCCTATGTCCTAAGATCATATATATGTATGCGCGTGCGTGGTACATAAACTTAAACATAATAATTGTTGGACAATGCCATATTACGACAGAAATACTAAAAAGATAGAAAATTGAAAGTAACATGATATGATTACCTCAAATAAGAACCAAATTCAACTGACTCCATCGACAACAATAATACTTAAGTACCCTTCAGTTGTTGAATCTTCAGATCCCTTTCTATCTTTTTTCTCCTTGTTTGAGCAACTGACAAATGCTTCTTAGGCAACATGGCGGACTAATGTCCTAATATTATGAAGAAAAAATTATTCAAGGAATTAGAAATTTATACATCGGATGATTTGAATGATTGGAACCCTAGACATGTGCATAGAATGACAAAAAAAAGGATGGTTGAATACATACTATGAAAGATTGAATTCAAAAATTATACATTAAAATTTGGGACTTCGTGTACACTGAAATTAGAGGATGAATCATGGATGAATAGTTGAATACGTTCTAAAAAATAAAAGAAATTACTGAAATCAAGATTTGCATGGATGGATTAGGAACATGGTACAGAGAGTTATGCATGGATACGTATACGTACTGCTGTGGGCTGCGCTCACTGCTCACATACATACGTATACGTACTGCTGCGGGCTGCGGCTGCTGGATTGCCGCACGGCGGGCGACACGCACAGCGGTGACCGAGGCGACCACAGCGACGAGTGGGCGAACAGACGAGCGAGGCGTCCGCGAGATCTTCGATTGATTTGTTTCACAATCGAAACGAGCGGCCCTGCCGTGCGGCGTGCGTGACGCTTCGCTAATCGCTACCTGCTATCTGATGGGCCTACCTCATCTCGTTTTTCTTCTCTCATAAATTTTTTTCTCACCTATTTTTGCTTGGCTATATTATATATGTGCACTACATCCAGGGCCGGCACTGTGTTTCGGGAGGCCCTAGGCGAATTCGATGACATGTGCCCCTATGTCCTAAGATCATATATATGTATGCGCGTGCGTGATGCATAAACTTAAACATAATAATTGTTGGATAATGCCATATTACGACAGAAATACTAAAAAGATAGAAAATTAAAAATAACATGATATGATTACCTCAAATAAGAACAAAATTCAACTGACTCCATCGACAACAATAATACTTAAGTACCCTTCAGTTGTTGAATCTTCAGATCCCTTTCTATCTTTTTTCTCCTTGTTTGAGCAACTGACAAATGCTTCTTAGGCAACATGGCGGGCTAATGTCCTAATATTATGAAGAAAAAATTATTTAAGGAATTAGAAATTTATACATCGGATGATTTGACTGATTGGAACCCTAGACATGTGCATATAATGACAAAAAAAGGATGGTTGAATACATACTATGGAAGATTGAATTCGAAAATTATACATTAAAATTTGGGACTTCGTGTACACTGAAATTAGAGGATGGATCATGGATGAATAGTTGAATACGTTCTAAAAAACAAAAGAAATGACTGAAATTGGGGTTTGCAGGGATGAATTAGGAACATGGTACAGAGAGTTATGCATGGATACGTATACGTACTGCTGTGGGCTGCGCTCACTGCTCACATACATACGTATACGTACTGCTGCGGGCTGCGGCTGCTGGATTGCCGCACGGCGGGCGACACGCACAGCGGTGACCGAGGCGACCACAGCGACGAGTGGGCGAACAGACGAGCGAGGCGTCCGCGAGATCTTCGATTGATTTGTTTCACAATCGAAACGAGCGGCCCTGCCGTGCGGTGTGCGTGACGCTTCGCTAATCGCTACCTGCTATCTGATGGGCCTACCTCATCTCGTTTTTCTTCTCTCATAAATTTTTTTCTCACCTATTTTTGCTTGGCTATATTATATATGTGCACTACATCCAGGGCCGGCATTGTGTTTCGGGAGGCCCTAGGCGAATTCGATGCCATGTGCCCCTATGTCCTAAGATCATATATATGTATGCGCGTGCGTGGTACATAAACTTAAACATAATAATTGTTGGACAATGCCATATTACGACAGAAATACTAAAAAGATAGAAAATTGGAAGTAACATGATATGATTACCTCAAATAAGAACCAAATTCAACTGACTCCATCGACAACAATAATACTTAAGTACCCTTCATTTGTTGAATCTTCAGATCCCTTTCTATCTTTTTTCTCCTTGTTTGAGCAACTGACAAATGCTTCTTAGGCAACATGGCGGGCTAATGTCCTAATATTATGAAGAAAAAATTATTCAAGTAATTAGAAATTTATACATCGGATGATTTGAATGATTGGAACCCTAGACATGTGCATAGAATGGCAAAAAAAGGATGGTTGAATACATACTATGGAAGATTGAATTCGAAAATTATACATTAAAATTTGGGACTTCGTGTACACTGAAATTAGAGGATGGATCATGGATGAATAGTTGAATACGTTCTAAAAAATAAAAGAAATGTCTGAAATTGGGGTTTGCAGGGATGGATTAGGAACATGGTACAGAGAGTTATGCATGGATACGTATACGTACTGCTGTGGGCTGCGCTCACTGCTCACATACATACGTATACGTACTGCTGCGGGCTGCGGCTGTTGGATTGCCGCACGGCGGGCGACACGCACAGCGGTGACCGAGGCGACCACAGCGACGAGTGGGCGAACAGACGAGCGAGGCGTCCGCGAGATCTTCGATTGATTTGTTTCACAATCGAAACGAGCAGCCCTGCCGTGCGGCGTGCGGGACGCTTCGCTAATCGCTACCTGCTATCTGATGGGCCTACCTTATCTCGTTTTTCTTCTCTCATAAATTTTTTTCTCACCTATTTTTGCTTGGCTATAAAATATATGTGCACTACATCCAGGGCCGGCACTGTGTTTCGGGAGGCCCTAGGCGAATTCGATGCCATGTGCCCCTATGTCCTAAGATCATATATATGTATGCGCGTGCGTGGTACATAAACTTAAATATAATAATTGTTGGACAATGCCATATTACGACAGAAATACTAAAAAGATAGAAAATTGAAAGTAACATGATATCATTACCTCAAATAAGAACCAAATTCAACTGACTCCATCGACAATAATAATACTTAAGTACCGTTCAGTTGTTGAATCTTCAGATCCCTTTCTATCTTTTTTCTCCTTCTTTGAGCAACTGACAAATGCTTCTTAGGCAACATGGCAGGCTAATGTCCTAATATTATGAAGAAAAAATTATTCAAGGAATTAGAAATTTATACATCGGATGATTTGAATGATTGAAACCCTAGACATGTGCATAGAATGACAAAAAAAGGATGGTTGAATACATACTATGAAAGATTGAATTCGAAAATTATACATTAAAATTTGGGACTTCGTGTACACTGAAATTAGAGGATGGATCATGGATGAATAGTTGCATACGTTTTAAAAAATAAAAGAAATGACTGAAATTGGGGTTTGCAGGGATGGATTAGGAACATGGTACAGAGAGTTATGGATGGATACGTATACGTACTGCTGTGGGCTGCGCTCACTGCTCACATACATACGTATACGTACTGCTGCGGGCTGCGGCTGCTGAATTGCCGCACGGCGGGCGACACGCACAACGGTGACCGAGGCGACCACAGCGACGAGTGGGCGAACAGACGAGCGAGGCTTCCGCGAGATCTTCGATTGATTTGTTTCACAATCGAAACGAGCGGCCCTGCCGTGCGGCGTGCGTGACGCTTCGCTAATCGCTACCTACTATCTGATGGGCCTACCTCCTGTCATAAATTTTTTTCTCACCTATTTTTGCTTGGCTATATTATATATGTGCACTACATCCAGGGCCGCCACTGTGTTTCGGGAGGTCCTAGGCGAATTCGATGCCATGTGCCCCTATGTCCTAAGATCATATATACGTATGCGCGTGCGTGGTACATAAACTTAAACATAATAATTGTTGGACAATGCCATATTACGACAGAAATACTAAAAAGATAGAAAATTGAAAGTAACATGATATGATTATCTCAAATAAGAACCAAATTCAATTGACTCCATCGACAACAATAATACTTAAGTACCCTTCAGTTGTTAAATCTTCAGATCCATTTCTATCTTTTTTCTCCTTATTTGAGCAACTGACAAATGCTTCTTAGACAACATGGCGGGCTAATGTCCTAATATTATGAAGAAAAAAATTATTCAAGGAATTAGAAATTTATACATCGGATGATTTGAATGATTGGAACCCTAGACATGTGCGTACAATGACAAAAAAAGGATGGTTGAATACATACTATGAAAGATTGAATTCAAAAATTATACATTAAAATTTGGGACTTCGTGTACACTGAAATTAGAGGATGGATCATGAATGAATAGTTGAATACGTTCTAAAAAATAAAAGAAATGACTGAAATTGGGTTTGCAGGGATGGATTAGGAACATGGTACAGAGAGTTATGCATGGATACGTATACGTACTGCTGTGGGCTGCGCTCACTGCTCACATACATACGTATACGTACTGCTGCGGGCTGCGGCTGCTGGATTGCCGCACGGCGGGCGACACGCATAGCGGTGACCGAGGCGACCACAGCGACGAGTGGGCGAACAGACGAGCGAGGCGTCCGCGAGATCTTCGATTGATTTGTTTCACAATCGAAACGAACGGCCCTGTCGTGCGGCGTGCGTGACGCTTCGCTAATCGCTACCTGCTATCTGATGGGCCTACCTCATCTCGTTTTTCTTCTCTCATAAATTTTTTTCTCACCTATTTTTGCTTGGCTATATTATATATGTGCACTACATCCAGGGCCGGCACTGTGTTTCGGGAGGCCTTAGGCGAATTCGGTGCCATGTGCCCCTATGTCCTAAGATCATATATATGTATGCGCGTGCGTGGTACATAAACTTAAACATAATAATTGTTGGACAATGCTATATTACGACAGAAATACTAAAAAGATAGAAAATTGAAAGTAACATGATATGATTACCTCAAATAAGAACCAAATTCAACTGACTCCATCGACAACAATAATACTTAAGTACCCTTCAGTTGTTGAATTTTCAGATCCCTTTCTATCTTTTTTCTCTTTATTTGAGCAACTGACAAATGCTTCTTAGGCAACATGGCGGGCTAATGTCCTAATATTATGAAGAAAAAATTATTCAAGGAATTAGAAATTTATACATCGGATGATTTGAATGATTGGAACCCTAGACATGTGCATAGAATGACAAAAAAAAGGATGGTTGAATACATACTATGAAAGATTGAATTCGAAAATTATACATTAAAATTTGGGACTTCATGTACACTGAAATTAGAGGATGAATCATGGATGAATAGTTGAATACGTTCTAAAAAATAAAAGAAATTACTGAAATCGAGATTTGCAGGGATGGATTAGGAACATGGTACAGAGAGTTATGCATGGATACGTATACGTACTGCTGTGGGCTGCGCTCACTGCTCACATACATACGTATACGTACTGCTGCGGGCTGCGGCTGCTGGATTGCCGCACGGCGGGCGACACGCACAGCGGTGACCGAGGCGACCACAGCCACGAGTGGGCGAACAGACGAGCGAGGCGTCCGCGAGATCTTCGATTGATTTGTTTCACAATCGAAACGAGCGGCCCTGCCGTGCGGCGTGCGTGACGCTTCGCTAATCGCTACATGCTATCTGATGGGCCTACCTCATCTCGTTTTTCTTCTCTCATAAATTTTTTTTTCCACCTATTTTTGCTTGGCTATATTATATATGTGCACTACATCCAGGGCCAGCACTGTGTTTCCGGAGGCCCTAGGCGAATTCGATGCCATGTGCCCCTATGTCCTAAGATCATTTATATGTATGCGCGTGCGTGGTGCATAAACTTAAACATAATAATTGTTGGACAATGCCATATTACGACAGAAATACTAAAAAGATAGAAAATTGAAAGTAACATGATATGATTACCTCAAATAAGAACCAAATTCAACTGACTCCATCGACAACAATAATACTTAAGTACCCTTCAGTTGTTGAATCTTCAGATCCCTTTCTATCTTTTTTCTCCTTGTTTGAGCAACTGACAAATGCTTCTTAAGCAACATGGCGGGCTAATGTCCTAATATTATGGAGAAAAAATTATTCAAGGAATTAGAAATTTATACATCGGATGATTTGAATGATTGGAACCCTAGACATGTGCATATAATGACAAAAAAAGGATGGTTGAATACATACTATGAAAGATTGAATTCGAAAATTATACATTAAAATTTGGCACTTCGTGTACACTGAAATTAGAGGATGGATCATGGATGAATAGTTGAATACGTTCTAAAAAAATAAAAGAAATGACTGAAATTGGGGTTTGCAGGGATGGATTAGGAACATGGTACAGAGAGTTATGCATGGATACGTATACGTACTGCTGTGGGCTGCGCTCACTACTCACATACATACGTATACGTACTGCTGCGGGCTGCGGCTGCTGGATTGCCACACGGCGGGCGACACGCACAGCGGTGACCGAGGCGACCACAGCGACGAGTGGGCGAACAGACGAGCGAGGCGTCCGCGAAATCTTCGATTGATTTGTTTCACAATCGAAACGAGCGGCCCTGCCGTGCGGCGTGCGTGACGCTTCGCTAATCGCTACCTGCTATTTGATGGGCCTACCTCATCTCGTTTTTCTTCTCTAATAAATTTTTTTCTCACCTATTTTTGCATGGCTATATTATATATGTGCACTACATCCAGGACCGGCAGTGTGTTTCGGAAGGCCCTAGGCGAATTCGATGCCATGTGCCCCTATGTCCTAAGATCATATATATGTATGCGCGTGCGTGGTACATAAACTTAAACATAATAATTGTTGGACAATGCCATATTACGACAGAAATACTAAAAAGATAGAAAATTAAAAGTAACATGATATGATTACCTCAAATAAGAACAAAATTCAACTGACTCCATCGACAACAATAATACTTAAGTACCCTTCAGTTGTTGAATCTTCAGATCCCTTTCTATCTTTTTTCTCCTTGTTTGAGCAACTGGCAAATGCTTCTTAGGCAACATGACGGGCTAATGTCCTAATATTATGAAGAAAAAATTATTCAAGCAATTAGAAATTTATACATCGGATGATTTGACTGATTGGAACCCTAGACATGTGCATAGAATGACAAAAAAAAGGATGGTTGAATACATACTATGGAAGATTGAATTCGAAAATTATACATTAAAATTTGGGACTTCGTGTACACTGAAATTAGAGGATGGATCATGGATGAATAGTTGAATACGTTCTAAAAAATAAAAGAAATTACTGAAATCGAGATTTGCATGGATGGATTAGGAACATGGTACAGAGAGTTATGCATGGATACGTATACGTACTGCTGTGGGCTGCGCTCACTGCTCACATACATACGTATACGTACTGCTGCGGGCTGCGGCTGCTGGATTGCCGCACGGCGGGCGACACGCACAGCGGTGACCGAGGCGACCACAGCGACGAGTGGGCGAACAGACGAGCGAGGCGTCCGCGAGATCTTCGATTAATTTGTTTCACAATCGAAACGAACGGCCCTGCCGTGCGGCGTGCGTGACGCTTCGCTAATCGCTACCTGCTATCTGATGGGCCTACCTCATCAGGTTTTTCTTCTCTCATAAATTTTTTTCTCACCTATTTTTGCTTGGCTAAATTATATATGTGCACTACATCCAGGGCCGGCATTGTGTTTCGGGAGGCCCTAGGCGAATTCGATGCCATGTGCCCCTATGTCCTAAGATCATATATATGTATGCGCGTGCGTGGTACATAAACTTAAACATAATAATTGTTGGACAATGCCATATTACGACAGAAATACTAAAAAGATAGAAAATTGAAAGTAACATGATATGATTACCTCAAATAAGAACCAAATTCAACTGACTCCATCGACAACAATAATACTTAAGTACCCTTCAGTTGTTGAATCTTCAGATCCCTTTCTATCTTTTTTCTCCTTGTTTGAGCAACTGACAAATGCTTCTTAGGCAACATGGCGGACTAATGTCCTAATATTATGAAGAAAAAATTATTCAAGGAATTAGAAATTTATACATCGAATGATTTGAATGATTGGAACCCTAGACATGTGCATAGAATGACAAAAAAAAGGATGGTTGAATACATACTATGAAAGATTGAATTCAAAAATTATACATTAAAATTTGGGACTTCGTGTACACTGAAATTAGAGGATGAATCATGGATGAATAGTTGAATACGTTCTAAAAAATAAAAGAAATTACTGAAATCAAGATTTGCATGGATGGATTAGGAACATGGTACAGAGAGTTATGCATGGATACGTATACGTACTGCTGTGGGCTGCGCTCACTGCTCACATACATACGTATACGTACTGCTGCGGGCTGCGGCTGCTGGATTGCCGCACGGCGGGCGACACGCACAGCGGTGACCGAGGCGACCACAGCGACGAGTGGGCGAACAGACGAGCGAGGCGTCCGCGAGATCTTCGATTGATTTGTTTCACAATCGAAACGAGCGGCCCTGCCGTGCGGCGTGCGTGACGCTTCGCTAATCGCTACCTGCTATCTGATGGGCCTACCTCATCTCGTTTTTCTTCTCTCATAAATTTTTATCTCACCTATTTTTGCTTGGCTATATTATATATGTGCACTACATCCAGGGCCGGCACTGTGTTTCGGGAGGCCCTAGGCGAATTCGATGACATGTGCCCCTATGTCCTAAGATCATATATATGTATGCGCGTGCGTGATGCATAAACTTAAACATAATAATTGTTGGACAATGCCATATTCCGACAGAAATACTAAAAAGATAGAAAATTAAAAATAACATGATATGATTACCTCAAATAAGAACAAAATTCAACTGACTCCATCGACAACAATAATACTTAAGTACCCTTCAGTTGTTGAATCTTCAGATCCCTTTCTATCTTTTTTCTCCTTGTTTGAGCAACTGACAAATACTTCTTAGGCAACATGGCGGGCTAATGTCCTAATATTGTGAAGAAAAAATTATTTAAGGAATTAGAAATTTATACATCGGATGATTTGACTGATTGGAACCCTAGACATGTGCATATAATGACAAAAAAAGGATGGTTAAATACATACTATGGAAGATTGAATTCGAAAATTATACATTAAAATTTGGGACTTCGTGTACACTGAAATTAGAGGATGGATCATGGATGAATAGTTGAATACGTTCTAAAAAATAAAAGAAATGACTGAAATTGGGGTTTGCAGGGATGAATTAGGAACATGGTACAGAGAGTTATGCATGGATACGTATACGTACTGCTGTGGGCTGCGCTCACTTCTCACATACATACGTATACGTACTGCTGCGGGTTGCGGCTGCTGGATTGCCGCACGGCGGGCGACACGCACAGCGGTGACCGAGGCGACCACAGCGACGAGTGGGCGAACAGACGAGCGAGGCGTCCGTGAGATCTTCGATTGATTTGTTTCACAATCGAAACGAGCGGCCCTGCCGTGCGGTGTGCGTGACGCTTCGCTAATCGCTACCTGCTATCTGATGGGCCTACCTCATCTCGTTTTTCTTCTCTCATAAATTTTTTTCTCACCTATTTTTGCTTGGCTATATTATATATGTGCACTACATCCAGGGACGGCATTGTGTTTCGGGAGGCCCTAGGCGAATTCGATGCCATGTGCCCCTATGTCCTAAGATTATATATATGTATGCGCGTGCGTGGTACATAAACTTAAACATAATAATTGTTGGACAATGCCATATTACGACAGAAATACTAAAAAGATAGAAAATTGGAAGTAACATGATATGAATACCTCAAATAAGAACCAAATTCAACTGACTCCATCGACAACAATAATACTTAAGTACCCTTCAGTTGTTGAATCTTCAGATCCCTTTCTATCTTTTTTCTTCTTGTTTGAGCAACTGACAAATTCTTCTTAGGCAACATGGCGGGCTAATGTCCTAATATTATGAAGAAAAAATTATTCAAGTAATTAGAAATTTATACATCGAATGATTTGAATGATTGGAACCCTAGACATGTGCATAGAATGGCAAAAAAAGGATGGTTGAATACATACTATGGAAGATTGAATTCGAAAATTATACATTAAAATTTGGGACTTCGTGTACACTGAAATTAGAGGATGGATCATGGATGAATAGTTGAATACGTTCTAAAAAATAAAAGAAATGTCTGAAATTGGGGTTTGCAGGGATGGATTAGGAACATGGTACAGAGAGTTATGCATGGATACGTATACGTACTGCTGTGGGCTGCGCTAACTGCTCACATACATACGTATACGTACTGCTGCGGGCTGCGGCTGTTGGATTACCGCACGGCGGGCGACACGCACAGCGGTGACCGAGGCGACCACAGCGACGAGTGGACGAACAGACGAGCGAGGCGTCCGCGAGATCTTCGATTGATTTGTTTCACAATCGAAACGAGCGGCCCTGCCGTGCGGCGTGCGTGATGCTTCGCTAATCGCTACCTACTATCTGATGGGCCTACCTCATCTCGTTTTTCTTCTGTCATAAATTTTTTTCTCACCTATTTTTGCTTGGCTATATTATATATGTGCACTACATCCAGGGCCGGCACTGTGTTTCGGGAGGCCTTAGGCGAATTCGATGCCATGTGCCCCTATGTCCTAAGATCATATATATGTATGCACGTGCGTGGTACATAAACTTAAACATAATAATTGTTGGACAATGCCATATTACGACAGAAATACTAAAAAGATAGAAAATTGAAAGTAACATGATATGATTACCTCAAATAAGAACCAAATTCAACTGACTCCATCGACAACAATAATACTTAAGTACCCTTCAGTTGTTGAATCTTCAGATCCCTTTCTATCTTTTTTCTCCTTGTTTGAGCAACTGACAAATGCTTCTTAGGCAACATGACGGGATAATGTCCTAATATTATGAAGAAAAAATTATTCAAGAAATTAAAAATTTATACATCGGATGATTTGAATGATTGGAACCCTAGACATGTGCATAGAATGACAAAAAAAAGATGGTTGAATACATACTATGGAAGATTGAATTCGAAAATTATACATTAAAATTTGGGACTTCGTGTACACTGAAATTAGAGGATGGATCATGGATGAATAGTTGAATACGTTCTAAAAAAATAAAAGAAATGACTGAAATTGGGGTTTGCAGGGATGGATTAGGAACATGGTACATAGAGTTATGCATGGATACGTATACGTACTGCTGTGGGCTGCGCTCACTGCTCACATACATATGTATACGTACTGCTGCGGGCTGCGGCTGCTGGATTGCCGCACGGCGGGCAACACGCACAGCGGTGACCGAGGCGACCACAGCGACGAGTGGGCGAACAGACGAGCGAGGCGTCCGCGAGATCTTCGATTGATTTTTTCACAATCGAAACGAGCGGCCCTGCCGTGCGGCGTGCGTGACGCTTCGCTAATCGCTACCTGCTATCTGATGGACCTACCTCATCTCGTTTTTCTTCTCTCATAATTTTTCTCACCTATTTTTGCTTGGCTATATTATATATGTGCACTACATCCAGGGCCGGCACTGTGTTTCGGGAGGCCCTAGGCGAATTCGATGCCATGTGCCCCTATGTCCTAAGATCATATATATGTATGCACGTGCGTGGTACATAAACTTAAACATAATAATTGTTGGACAATGCCATATTACGACAGAAATACTAAAAAGATAGAAAATTGAAAATAACTTGATATGATTACCTCAAATAAGAACCAAATTCAACTGACTCCATCGACAACAATAATACTTAAGTACCCTTCAGTTGTTGAATCTTCAGATTCCTTTCTATCTTTTTTCTCCTTGTTTGAGCAACTGACAAATGCTTCTTAGGCAACATGGCGGGCTAATGTCCTAATATTATGAAGAAAAAATTATTCAAGGAATTAGAAATTTATACATCGGATGATTTGAATGATTGGAACCCTAGACATGTGCATATAATGACAAAAGAAAGGATGGTTGAATACATACTATGGAAGATTGAATTCGAAAATTATACATTAAAATTTGGGACTTCGTGTACACTGAAATTAGAGGATGGATCATGGATGAATAGTTGAATACGTTCTAAAAAATAAAAGAAATGACTGAAATTGGGGTTTGCAGGGATGGATTAGGAACATGGTACAGAGAGTTATGCATGGATACGTATACGTACTACTGTGGGCTGCGCTCACTGCTCACAAACATACGTATATGTACTGCTGCAGGCTGCGGCTGCTGGATTGCCGCACGGCGGGCGACACGCACAGCGGTGACCGAGGCGACCACAGCGACGAGTGGGCGAACAGACGAGCGAGGCGTCCGCGAGATCTTTGATTGATTTGTTTCACAATCGAAACGAGCGGCCCTGCCGTGCGGTGTGCGTGACGCTTAGCTAATCGCTACCTGCTATCTGATGGGCCTACCTCATCTCGTTTTTCTTCTCTCATAAATTTTTTCCTCACCTATTTTTGCTTGGCTATATTATATATGTGCACTACATCCAGGGCCAGCACTGTGTTTCGGGAGGCCCTAGGCGAATTCGATGTCATGTGCCCCTATGTCCTAAGATCATATATATGTATGCGCGTGCGTGGTACATAAACTTAAACATAATAATTGTTGGACAATGCCATATTACGACAGAAATACTAAAAAGATAAAAAATTGAAAGTAACATGATATGATTACCTCAAATAAGAACCAAATTCAACTGACTCCATCGACAACAATAATACTTAAGTACCCTTCAGTTGTTGAATCTTCAGATTCCTTTCTATCTTTTTTCTCCTTATTTGAGCAACTGACAAATGCTTCTTAGGCAATATGGCGGGCTAATGTCCTAATATTATGAAGAAAAAATTATTCAAGGAATTAGAAATTTATAAATCGGATAATTTGAATGATTGGAACCCTAGACATGTGCATAGAATGACAAAAAAAGGATGGTTGAATACATACTATGGAAGATTGAATTCGAAAATTATACATTAAAATTTGGGACTTCGTGTACACTGAAATTGGAGGATGAACCATGGATGAATAGTTGAATACGTTCTAAAAAATAAAAGAAATTACTGAGATCGGGATTTGCATGGATGGATTAGGAACATGGTACAGAGAGTTATGCATGGATACGTATACGTACTGCTGTGGGCTGCGCTCACTGCTCACATACATACGTATACGTACTGCTGCGGGCTGCGGCTGCTGGATTGCCGCACGGCGGGCGACACGCACAGAGGTGACCGAGGCGACCACAGCGACGAGTGGGCGAACAGACGAGCGAGGCGTCCGCGAGATCTTCGATTGATTTGTTTCACAATCGAAACGAGCGGCCCTGCCGTGCGGCGTGCGTGACGCTTCGCTAATCGCTACCTATTATCTGATGGGCCTACCTCATCTCGTTTTACTTCTCTCATAAATTTTTTTCTCACCTATTTTTGCTTGGCTATATTATATATGTGCACTACATCATGGGCCCCTCCCTGGGCTGGGCCCTGGGCCGTCGCCCCCCTGCCCATGCCCCAGGGCCGACCCTGCTTAGTACGATGACTACCCGACTGTCTACTATAAAAGGTTTGCCCAGCTCCGGTAAGGGAGGGGTGATAATGGCGGGCATATTTAGCTCACTCAAGTGATTATAATCGTCGCTAGGTGGTCTGCGGATTTAAATGTAATTTCTATTATTTTTTATGAATAGTTGGGAAGTTTTTCCTTCCAAAAATGAAAAGTTACACCTTCAGTGGGCAGTGAGGTCAATGAAGAAGTACATTCAGATGAGCTAGTTGCACCTTCACTGAGGCAGAGGTGAACCAGTTTCTGCAGGGACCAGGGCAGAGTCAGTGAGTGACAGAGTATCCACACTGACATTCTCTTTTCCTGCCAACAGAAAGGCCCCTGCCACCCCCCCGCGCATGCACGCAATTCCACTACCTGATGCTTTTTCTGATGCAGGTGCCGCTGCTCCTAAACTAACCGTGATCAGATTCACCACCCACACCTCACCAACCCGTCCAAGCAGAGCAGAGCAGTCACCCCTCACCAACACACACACAAAAGATCAAAACTTTCTCCCCATCTCTCGTTTCGTTCGTGCATATCATATCTCATCTCATCTCATCTCTCTTCCCCCGAAACAAGGGGAGCACACAGCGTCCAGCTAACAGCCCCTCGGCTCCCGCTATCTATCCATCTATAAATGCGACGTCCCGAACCAACCTCCAGGATCCTGATCTCCCACGGAATAGAAAGTTGAGATTTTCCCGGTTCAGAATTAGAGCCTACAACAGGAAGGTGCGCGTGCGTGCCGGTGGTGATCATGAAGCCGCGCGGGCTTCCGGCGGCGGCGGCCGGTGTGCCGGCGAGGCTCCGGCCGCACCTCCCGCGCGTCACCGCCTTCCTCATCGTCTTCTCCGTCGGCTACTCGCTAGGGATCGTCTCGTCGTCCGCCCGCCCGTCCACGCCCAAGCCGTCGCAGACCGTCATACGGCCCCACGCCGCGCACCTCACCGCGGCCTCCGTCGGAGTCACGGCCTCGTCGAACGGCACGGGCGCGGGCGCGGGCGCGGCCTACCCGCGTTCGCCGCCGCATGACCTGTTCAGGTTCGGGGACAAGTGCGGGGAGGCGGTGCCGGCCGAGGACGTGGTGAAGACGCTTCTTGACAAGCTGTTCGACGGCGAGAGCCCGTACGCGAGCTTCCCGCCGGAGCACACCGCGAAGCTGCTGCACCCGGCGGCGGCGCGGCCGCGCGGGTGGGGGTCGACGGGGGCGGTGTTCGCGGACCTCATCGAGAAGGTGCGCCCCGACGTGATCGTGGAGCTGGGCGCGTTCCTGGGCGCCTCGGCGCTGCACATGGCGGCCGTGGCCAGGAACCTGTCGCTGTCCCCGGCCATCCTCTGCGTGGACGACTTCCGCGGCTGGCCGGCGTTCCGCGGCCGCTTCCGCCGCGACGTCCCGCAGCAGCGCCACGGCGACGCGCTGCTGCTGCCGCAGTTCATGGCCAACGTGCTGGCGGCGGGGCCCGAGGCCGCGAAGGCGGTGCTGCCGCTGCCCTTCTCGACGGCGTCCACGCTCGGGGCGCTGTGCCGGTGGGGCGTGTACGCGGATCTCATCGAGGTGGACGCGGGCCACGACTTCCACTCGGCGTGGGCGGACATCAACCTGGCCTGGGCCGTGCTGCGCCCCGGCGGCGTCATGTTCGGCCACGACTACTTCACGGCCGCCGACGACCGCGGCGTCCGGCGCACCGTGACGCTGTTCGCCAGGGTGAAGGGGCTCACCGTCCGGCCCCACGGCCAGCACTGGATCCTCTCCCCGAAGCCGCGCGGCGACGGCCGGTGACGCGCGCGTGCTCTCGGTCGGTCTCTCCGGTGTGCGTGCTCGTGCTTGTCGCCGTCACCGGCGGGGCCTGCCACGCACTCCCGCGAGGCATCCAGCGGAACGGAAACCCACCATACGTGTCCACGTCCCAGAGCAGAGCAGGACGAAAAGCTTACGTACGCTCCTTGTCCCCGGTCTCTGAACTTGCGATCGAGGTGTTCGTTCGTCTGGGCCGCCATTTTTCTTTTCTCCGCCAAAAAACACATTCTTCTTATCTTACACGAGAGATCAACAAACACGATTGTGCACGCACGTCCATTGTACATCAAAGGTAGATGAAAGGCTGTTGTCATGTTTGGTAACATATTACTTATCGATCAAGATGAGATTGACTACTCCTATTTATCTTCTGGTAAAGAAAAAGCAGCAGGGTTCTTTGCGGTACGGAGATGGAGGGATAGACTGCAGGTGGTGATGGTGATGGTGATAGATAAGTTGTGTACGTAGTGGAGGATGATGTGGTTCGCGCACCGTCCGGAGCGAGGAAGCTTTAGCTAGAGCTAGAAGAAGGTGACGGTGCGACCGAAAGCGCTGAGGACGACGTACGTACTGGATGCTCAGCGTGCGAATGGCAATGGCAGGGAAAGCGAGAGAGTAGTGGCGAAACTGGTTAGGTGGTTCGTTAATAAATTTGCGTGTTGGTTCAATCATCATCTTCGAGTGATTTAGGCTGGTCATAGTGGGGAGTAACTTATACTAGTGTTGGTGTCATGCATATGATACTAGTCTAATGTACTACCTTCATAATGCAAAATAACATACTACACTACGTACACAACTTATCTATCTTTTCATCTCTCTCCTCACTTTATCAATCGAGAAAGCCGCCTCTTCTACAAGCACCCGTCCCGTCTGCAAGGCACCCCGCTGAGCTGCCAGAATGGTGTCCGAGCCGAGCTGGCCTGCGGGGCAGCAGGGCTGGGGCTACCCATTGGACACGCCCTAACACTAACCTCAAAAGGTTTAGACAAGGTTTCAAGCTTACATGACCACACAGGTCCAATGGAAACAAAAGGGATCACTCTCCCGGAATTAAATTGCCTAAAGATCTAGCCTCGGCTATCACCCATGTCTTGGCCACCTCCTTGATTATTGTCACCACTTTCGTTGGCCGAGATTCCTTGTCGCGAAAGCCTCGAGCGTTTCTCTCGTTCCTGATTTCCCAACAGACAAGCATTTGCAAGGAGATTTCCGCCTTTCTAGAATAGTTAGGTCGTGGCAGACCACCATTGCTTGACCGTCTGTATATCTGTTATGTGGCTGCTAGAAGGAGGGCGTGAGAGGGCCGGCCGGAGGCCTTTTGCCCATGTCGCGCAAGATGAAAGGGATTTTCTTCTTAATTTTTGCTTGATTAGATTGATACATCTCCTCCCCTTGTATAGAGAGGTTTACTTGACCCCTAAGCAAGCGACCCTTATCTCTAATTAACCTTAAGATTAATGGACTATACCGCCAGCCCAGGCCCATTAGGCCCATTACATACTCTAACACTACACCCCACCTGGACATGCAGCTTGTCCTCGAGCTGCAACCTAACCAACTTATAACCATGACTCGACGCAACACAAACCTAACACCTAAAAACAAGTCTTTTACATCTCGACTTGTTTTATTACTTCAACTTGAAATGGACTGGGACGCTTTATTTTGGACCCTTGAACATAAAGTGGACACCATCCGCACGTCGGACGTGCACGTGTACAACCACCTGGATCCCACGGACACCATCTAGACAAAAGGAGTGTATGTGTATGGCCATCTGGAAGTGGTTGTAAGAGCGACCAACAGAGGCGCCCTCATGGCGGCCGGCGGCGGAATGCAATGGTGCTATGCGGTGCGCTCCTGTCGGTGACACCATGCCTTTTCCCCGCCGGACGACAGTTGGTCTTCACCGCACAGAGAAGAGTGGAGGGCTTTCGATGGAGAATGGCGAGGAGGGGTGCGTCCCCCAACCGCCGATGTCGCGGACTTTGAAGTTGCTCTCCATGGGGAAAGCAGTATGCCCAAGATCCCCGACGCAACGGACGAGATCGAGGTCCTTTGCGGAGCGAAACGCAACTGGGAGGAGCGACAGCTGGAGACCACACATCTCCCGCGCACGCCGCCGCGCTAGGAGGCCGCTCGCAGCAGCATGCAGCCTCCCCGCCACCGACACGTGGCGGGTAGCAATCCAAGCCGGAAGTGGTGACGTCGACGGCGGGAACTTGATCTGCTGGATGGGGACGCCCTGGGACGGCGGCGACGCTGATGGGAACGAGGTCGTCGCAGTCCCGTCGTAGGTATCCCATACTGGTACGATATGACCGGCGCCGTGGTCACGTCCAAGGGTGGCGGCGACAGGGGTAACTGCTGTTGGTCTGGCGGCGGAGGTGGTGGCTGTTGGGGATGCGGCTGGGGCGCATGGGGCCCGACGAGGAAGGCCCTGATGCCCGCCACAGCCTGCCGTAATTCCAGGATTGCGGCTGTCATCTGCTCCGGGGTGAGGACGAGGACGGACGGCGCCGGGGCAAAGGGTGCAATCGCCCCTGAGGACGCCATCACACCCAATGCCGGCGCGCCTGCTGTGTGGGGCAGCAACGCCGATGAAGACGCTGGTGGCGGCGGATAGGTGTGCGGCGGCAGCGGGTGGAAAGAACTCGGTGGAGGGCTGGACATGATCGAATCCGGGAACTTGATGGAGTGTTAGAGTATGTAATGAGTCTAATGGGCCTGGGCTGGCGGTATAGTCCGTTAGTCTTAGGGTTAATTAGAGATAATGGTCGCTTGCTTAGGGGTTAAGTAAACCTTTTATATAAGAAGAGAAGATGTATCAATCTAATCAAGCAAGAATTAAGAAGGAAATCCCTTCCGTCTTGCCCGGCCGTGGGCAAAAGACCCTCGGCCGGCCCTCTCGCGCTTTCCTTCTAGCAGCCACGTAACAATAACACTTCATAAGTGCGTCGCAAACTGCATCCCCAAGCCAATCATAAATCATGTTCCAGACTCTGATGATATAGCGGCATTTAAAGAGCCGCGAAATCACTCTCCAATATCACAGGCTCATAATTATCAACCTTTTTTTGAGCCAATTATAATTATGAATCAGTATGTCTGGCGACTACATGCCTCCCTAAATGGGCAGGCCCAGTACAGGAACGAGCGCCTTGCTCGGTGCTTTCTATGGCGCGCGTTCTTTTCTGCCACGCATCCACTACACGTGCATGTCCCATTCTGAAGTTTGTTCTTGTTTTCTTATCACTCTATTTATATTTCTGAAATATTTACTATATGTAAAAAATAGTTTCCTGTGTTTTCGAAATGTTACTACACATTAAAAATGACCATGAAATGACAAAATTTGTTCACACAATAAAAAAATTACACACCATTTTTGTAACGATTAAAAAATGTTCATACCTACGGAAATATTATTCATGACGCTTTTAGGAAATTTCCATGTAATTTAAAATTTTATTCACGCACTTTTTTTTAAAAAAAATTCATACCTTACCAGTCAAAAAATGTTTATTACATTTATAAAATTTTAGCACATTTAGAAAAATGTTCATGACTAACTTTATTTTAGTTTTTGATGTAAAACGTTACGAAATACAAAACAAATGCTTGTATCATTTCAAAGATTGTTCATAATACACAAAAATGTCGATATGTTTAAAATATCATGAAAAAAGTAAAAAAATGTTCAAACATGTGTTCATAAAATATTCCATGTGTATTATGAAATAAGTCAAAGTTTATTTGAAAATATTTAGCAAAATAAGTTTAGCTGGTACTTCAAAATTTGTTGATGTGTATATAAAAATTAATGTTCATACCTTAAAAATTGTTCATCAAAATATATAAGTTTCTTTGTGCAATTTTGCAATTTTTTAATAATATACTATAAAAATAATATTCCTACACAAAAACTCTGTGAGCTAAAAATTTCATGAATTTGAAAATCAAAACTAAGAAAAATAAATAAATAATTGGAAAGGAAACCGAAAGGAAAAAACAGCAAGCCGTAAACAAAGATATGTCGACGTGTATTTAAAAATGTTCATACTTTTATAAAAGATGTTCTTGAAAATATAAAACTTCATTTTGCATAATATTGGAAAACATGTTCATGACATATGGAAAAACGTTTCTACATAAAACATAAAACCGAAAGAAAGAAAAACACAGGAAAATTCCTTTTCAGAACTTCTACAAAGGTCATAGTGTATTTTCCAAGTTAGTCATCATGCATTTTAGAAAAGTGTTTCATCACATATTTACAAAATGGTCACCATGTAGTTTACAAACATTCATTGTGCATTTCAAAATATGTTCTTTGCAAATTAAAAAATGTTCATCAGTCATGTTTCAGACCGGTTCGACTGGTACTTTAAGAAAATCCTTATTATTATAAAATATGCATCGTGTTTAAATAAACATTTGCGAGCACTTTTTATTTAGATAGATACTTTTCTAAATATGGACCACTTTTCAAAACCTTTATTTATGTGAACAATAAAAATGCATGAAAACTTGATGAGTATATGTGGCAATCTTGAAGAGAAAATTATCTACCTTGCAAAGGTATCTCGGCGGGATCAAATATATACGAGATTGCCAGACATTGTGATCGTCCTTGATCAGCAAAAAGAGTATATAGCTCTTCGGGAATTATCCAAATATGTTTTCTAGAACATTTCTAAAAATAGATAAGTGATACTAAAAGAATGTGAAAAAAGAGAAAAGAACTCTGCGCTAACCTAGCTTTTTTAGGGCTGAAAGCTGCTTTATTCAAAATCGACAATCATAGGAATACAAATAATATATGGGGTTCTTGTGAGCCAAAGATGGCGTCCAGGCTAAACTAGTAGCAACTTTAGCGAGCATATGCGCTTCATGATTAAATCTGCGGTTCTCGTGGACTAGCTCCAAGAATGTGAACATCTACATTTTCGTCTTGATCTCCTCCACAACCACTTTGCTTGTGCCTGAGAGTAGCAACACAATTGGTTGCAATCTGGACCTTCTGAAGATTTAAATCGAGCGCCAAAGACAGACCTTTGCTACATGCCATGGCTTCAAGCATCTCTGGTTTAGTTAGATCATCAATCACCACAGCTGAAGCACCGAGGAGAACTCCAGTGTAATCACGGCATACGACAACAATTGCTCCTCTAGCATGTTGACGAGCTAGCGTCGCGTCAACATTCACCTGTGCCCAACCAGCTTGTGGTGCCATCCACTTCTTCTTGCGCTGCATGATCAGATCCCGCCTGGGCGGGTGCACTAACTTTTGCTTCACCGGAACAAGCACCAAGTCAGAAATATAATTGTTGATGAAACACATGGTTGAATGCGGCGATTGATATTGTTGTTCGTGTATGCCTTTTTTTGAACCCACCATATTAACCAGTGTTACTCTGGCTTTGATGAACTGTTCTTCACTGGCAAGTTCAACCAACCAAAGACGAGCATCATCAATTTTGATTGTTACCATAAGCCGGACTAGCTCCTCATCCACCATGCCTCGAACACACTTTGCCATGTGACAATCTATAAGGGCGTGTTTCCAATTGTCCACAGCCCCATTGCAGATCACACATACATTTGTTTCTGAGCGCCTAGCTTGTACTCCATCCGTTCCAAATTACTCGTCGTGGTTGGACGAGTAATTTGAAACGGACCACGACGAGTAATTTGAAATGGAGGGAGTACACTGGAACGAGCGTGCCTTGCACTGCTGGACTTGGCCCATAGTGGGGCGCTTATATGTTGATGAACCGTGTAAAACCTCATCCCCTTGGCCCGCCAATAAAGAAAATCGAACATATAACCGAAATCAGTGTTAATGGGCACCTTTGCGAAGGTCACTTCCACCTTCTCAGGTGTTGACAAGGAAACATTGCATGTTCGTCACTTGTCATAACATGAGAGTTTTTCCTTTTTTTCGTAGATTCCTTTTTTTCAAAATGTTTCATCTCTTGAACCATGCGTACAATTTATGAACCATTTTCATGGTTGGATTCCTCGCGTCGAGACCTTTGAAACTAGATCTCAAGGTAATAGGTTACGACAAACCTTTTTCATGAAAAAACCAGAAATAAAAAACAAAGAATGCCCAAAAATACGAAACCAAAAAATTTGAAACCCGAATGCATGGTTGTGTTCTTTTTCCTTTTCTCGAGAAGCACAATTATACTAAATTGTGCTTCTCGTGAAAGGACATGTTGTGCTTCTCGCGGAAGCACAACTGTGTACTTTTCCGTTTTCTGGAAGCACAACCGTGCTTCTCGCAAAAAGCGCTCCTTCCCCGAAAAAATTCGGCAAAACCTAGGGAAAATCAGTCAAAAACCATAAAGGGGGATCCTCCACCAATTTTTTAAAATTAAATAGAACCACATAAACCAGAAAATGCATGCAGCAAAAAACAAAATCCCTAAGGTGCACACAGAGCATGACATGTGGCAGTGTCTGGGTGAACAATTTGGCACGTTCCAGAGGCGAGAATAGTTACCGCTGCGATTGCGCCCGAAGGCGTGCCCGTTAGCTAGCTGCTCCCACATAAAAGCCAAGCCCACACAAGGTGTTCACCAAGCCAACCGACTGCATTGTCCTTGTAATTTGTAAAACATGCTCATATCATTTACAAAAATTGTTCATCACATTTAAAAATTTGTTTGTGCAATTCTTTACAAAATGTTTGTACCATTCAAGAAAATATTTCACATATATACAAAAAATGTTCAACGTGTGTACAAAAAATGTACAAGTGTATTTATTTTCAATTTAATGTGTATTTGAAAAGTGTTCATCATATATTAAAAATATCCAAGGTGTATATAAAAAATGTTTGACATGTACTAAAAAATTCACCAAGTATTTGAAAAATGTACAACATATATCAGAAAAAATTTCACCATGTATAAGAAAAAAGTACAATGCATGAAAAATGTTCAACTTTTATTTGAGAAAATGTGCATCATGTATTAAAAAGTGTTCAAGGTATATCTAAAAACTATTTCACATGTACTAAAAAAATTCAACATGTACTTAAAAAATGTTTAAACAAATACTCCCTTCGTCCCATAATGTAAGACGTTTTTTGACACCACACTAGTGTCAAAAAAACGTCCTATATTAAGGGACACAGGGAGTATTTTTTTCAAATATCTATTTAAAAAATATTAAACTTGTACCAAAAATAAATCAGCGTGTATACATAAAATGTACAAGCTGTATTAGAAAACTCCACATGTAATTAACAATGAAAAAAAATTAAAAGCAGAAAAAAAATAACAAAAACTGAAATAAAACCAATATAAAAATGTACTGAAAAAGTCCAAAAGAAACCGTTAAAAACCGGTAGAAAAACAAAAAAAACGCTTTCCAAAATTAGTTCACACGGATGGACAGAACCTTTCCAAAAACTGTGCGATTTGGCCGGGCCACCAAGGGAAACCCTTTGTAGGCGAGATAGAACATTTGTGACCTTTGATAAACATTTGTATATGAATGATCCGCTTAAAAGAAATATAAATATATTTTTAAACGCAATACAGTTATACAGGCACAGACGTACACACATATACTCATTTTCATGAACACATTTACATACACCATGAGCACCTTGAGAGAATAAGCCGGCGGTGATGAAGTCACGACATGCACTTCGTTATTGATGGAAATGTCACCTTTCACCGATAAATGTGTCGTATATAAATGCTTGCACCCTGAAAATAACCTGAAGGTGGACACATATACACATTACGTGTACATAGATACGTTATGCGCTACGACGTCAACTTATCAGGATCGGTCTGTGGGAAATGTCGTACCCTAGCTTCAGATGACTCTTGCGTGTAATATAGCTAGGGGCGCGACTCCCTGAATTGCGTACAAGTAGTTGAGATTGCAATCTCTAGTCTTCTGGTACAAGGAAAGGAGGTCGGCTAGGCCGGGTGACACCCTTCCTTAATCACAACTTGGTCAAGTTGAGATTATGCTTGAATTTCTCAAGACTCCTTGTGGGTAATGCTTTTGTGAATCCATGTGCAACCTGATCTCATGAGTGCACAAAACAAATCTTCAATTGCTTATTAGCTACCTTTTCTCGAACAAAGTGAAAGCCTATCTCAATGTGTTTTGTCCTGACATGAAAAACTGGATTAGCAGATAGATAAGTAGCACCAAGGTTATCACACCATAGACATGGGATTCGATTGTGCTTCACGCCAAGCTCTTTCAACATGGACTGAACCCATATAATCTCTGCTGTGGCATTGGCTAGTGCTTTATGTTGGGGACACACATAACAGGTAGGCCCACAAAGGATCGAAATATCATAAAGCATGAGGTCCACACATCATGTGGGTCTAGATAAATCTCATACAAACACACTCTCCACTTGGACATATCGACAAACTGTCCACTCGGAAGACAGTCAACCACTCGATCGTATGGCTCACTCGAACGACAGTTTATGGCTCATTCGGATATGCGAAGACCAACAGTCGACAAGGCAGTTGAAGCATCATATGACGTTATGACATCAATGCCCCACTTTATAACATAGGAGGTGAGGGGGTGGCGCACTCTATATAAGTCACCCCCTCCACTAGACTTTGGACAGGACCTCATTCTTCTCCTCCTAGCTCTCTCTCTCTCTCTCTCTCTCTCTCTCGTCACTAGTCTCAGGACTTAGCTCAGGCATGGGGATCCGTTCCCCTCTCTCTCACACACATTGTAATCCCTGGATACATACTCAGATAAAACAAAGCCTCTCCAGAGCACGAGACATAGGGTTGTTATCTCCACCGTGAGAGGATCAAACTCGCTAAAACCACCGTGTCACCCATTTGCATCTCGATAGATCATGCTCCTTTACCCTATCCCTTTTTATTGTCGGAATCGTTCCAACGACAGTTGACGCCCACCGTGGGGCATGGTGCCTATGGAGCCATGATGCATATGGTTATTTTTCAACCACCGGCGGCAGACCGATTCCCGCTGAAGGAAACAGGCATCAATCCAATCACTTACAGGAAACCGGCTGCACCTCTGCGCACGGCCATCGGCGCTGTCCGCCCTGTCGTCGTCTCTAACGTCGGTACAGCCGAGTGCGTGCACGGCCACCGGTGCCATCCGCCCTATCGTCGTCTCCAACCTCAGTAAAGCGAGTGCTTGCGCGACCACCGACGTTGTCCGTGTCATCGTCGTCTCCGGCCTCCGCACAGCCGATTGCACCTCGTATGCGACGTCATTGTTGAGCCTCCACGCGTGGCCACTGGCTCCATCAGCCTCGTCGTCGTCACGCACGAGCGTCAGCGTCGTCCGCTTCATTGTCATCTTCAACCTTGTCGTTGAGCCCCCACGCCCGGCTGCCGACTCCGCCTCGTGTTCTCGGCCTCCGTGGTGGTTAACAAACCACTATGACAGTCGGACAGGGATGTTTTGGTCCAGCAATCACTTGGTCGCCTCGTTCTTCATCGTCGCTCAGCTGGATACGTGCCACTCGGACGCCTCGCGCATCGTCACTCCACGACACGCATCTTCATCACTTGGCCGCCCTATGCATCGTCACTCCGCAGAATGCGTGTTCATCACTCGGCCGCCCCATGTGTCGTCACTCCGTGAGATGTGTCTTCATCACTCGGACGCCCGTGCGTTGCCACTCCGCGGGATGCGTCTTCATCACTCGGACGCCCCGTGTGTCGCCACTCCGCGGGCTGTGTCTACTTCACTCGGACGCCCCGCGTATAGCCACTTCATGGGACGCATCTACTTCACTCTGACGCCCCGCGCATCGTCACTCCGCGGGACGCGTCTACTTTACTCGAACGCCCCGCACATATTCACTCCGCGGGACACGTCTACTTCACTCAAACGCCCCGCGCATCTTCACTCCGCGAGACGTGTCTACTTCACTCGGACGCCCCGCGTATCGTCACTCCGCGGGACGCCTCTACTTCACTCGGAAGCCCCTCACTCCGCGGGACGCGTCTACTTCACTTGGACGCCCCGCGC
>NC_041388.1:519250764-519276978 GCF_002162155.2 Triticum dicoccoides
GCTCCGCCCGTCGCCATCGGTTGGTCACCTCATCACCACTCGGCCGCCCCGCGCGTCGCCACTCGGTTGGTCACCTCATGACCACTCGGCCGCCTCGCGCGTCGCCAGTCGGTTGGTCACGTTATTACCACTCGGCCGCCCCGCGCGCCGCCACTCGGTTGGTCACGTCATCACCACTCATCCGCCCCGCGCGTCGCCACGCAGTTGGTCACCTCATCACCACTCGGCCGCCCCCGCTGTCGGTGTCAAAATCGGCGGATCTCGGGTAGGGGGCCCCGAACTGTGCGTCTAAGGCAGATGGTAACAGGAGACGGGGGACACAATGTTTACCCAGGTTCGGGCCTTCTCGATGGAGGTAATACCCTACTTCCTGCTTGATTGATCTTAATGATATGAGTATTACAAGAGTTGATCTACCACGAGATCGGAGAGGCTAAACCCTAGAAGCTAGCCTATGGTGTGATTGTTGTTGTCCTACGGACTAAACCCTCCGGTTTATATAGACACCGGAGGGGCTAGGGTTACACAGAGTCGGTTACAAGGCAGGAGATCTACATATCCATATTGCCAAGCTTGCCTTCCACGCAAAGGAGAGTCCCATCCGGACACGGGACGAAGTCTTCAATCTTGTATCTTCATAGTCCAATAGTCCAGCCAAGGGATATAGTCCGGCTGTCCAAGGACCCCCTAATCCAGGACTCCCTCAGTAGCCCCTGAACCAGGCTTCAATGACGATGAGTCCGGCGCGCAGATTGTCTTCGGCATTGCAAGGCGGGTTCTCCTCCAAATCCTAAGTACCTGTCGTAACGAGTTGTGTCCGGCCTCCCATGAATGTTGCACTCCTCGGCTTCTGTGAATTAATAATGGCTATCTTCCACGTGTCTAGAGAATGTGAGAGGTCGGGGTGTTTTTACATTTACCACCCTAACCAGGCAGATGAATCGTCTATTTAAACAGTCGGGGATCTTCAGATCTAGATCACACCACCTTCCCACAGCGAGTATCCATCGGAGCGTGCCGGGTAAAAAATCCATCCCATCATGGCCGGCCACCGCAGCTCCTCCTCTCGCCCCCGTATCCCTAAGCTAGGTAGTTGGGAGAAGTGTTCTATTCCTCATAGCCAACTAGTAGAGTTGCAGACCCAGGGGTTTCTCCCTCCTGCGTACATGGTCCCCGTCCGAGCCAGACTAGCCACTTATAATGGCGGGGAACAAGCGGAAAGCTTTCCCAACCCATCCACGGGGGAGCTGGTATGCCTCGTCCCTTATTTACCGAGGGGACTCGAATTTCCAATCCATCCATTCCTCCGTGGGCCCCTGGAGTTCCATGGCCTCCTGCTGCATAACTTTACTCCTGCCTCCACATTACACATCGCAGGCTACGTTGTCCTTTGCGAGCTGTTTCTGGGCTGCGAAACTCATTTTGAGCTATGGCAGAGGCTATTTTGCCTCGTGCCTCGTACACAGAAGGGGTCAATATTTCAAGTGGGCGGAGCCGAAATATGGCGCATCGCTGGGATCGGATACCTGTCCGGTACTCCGAAGAAGACATCCGAAGACTGGCCTTCAGAGTGGTTTTATATGGAGGATGTTCCCCTTCCAGACCCTGTTCGGATGGGCCTTCCTGAGTTCAACAACGCCCCTTTGAAGAAACGCCGTAGCTGGCACCCTCGGAGCCCCCGGGAGGAAGATAACAGAGAGGTCCTTTACCTGATGAGCCTGATACAGACACTGGCCGAATCAGGACTGCCAATAATCGAGCTTATGTTAATATGTATAATACGAGGGGTGCATCCACTTCAATATCGGGGACAACCCATGTGGCACTTCAATGGAGAAGACGATGCCACCCGCTGCGGCCGGAAAGGTCCGGACTCCGCCGACGCTCTGGCAAAAATACTGTCCGATTTATATAAGGAAGAGGAAGAGGAGTTCATCCGTATTAAGCCGCGGGATGGATTCTCCATGTACAACCCCCCAAACTGGGTGAGCTGCTGCTTTTTACTCCAAACCTTCCCGCTTTCTTTGTCATAAATATTTACCTTGCTATTTCATAGCAGGAACTACGAAAAGCTGTGAGGGAGATTCACAACCCATCTCCACAGCCAGAGGACCCTGATCGGTCCCTCGATCCCGGACTCGAAGAAGATCCAGACATATTCGTGGAGCTCATCGAAAGGAAGTTTTATCAGTTAAGCCACGACAGTGCCTTGGTGGCCATCACCGCCAGTTATCCTGGGCTGCTCCCTGCATCGCATGTAAGTAAAACCGGAGTAACAACTTCCAAGAAGGATCCCCTTTTTCGCACTTCACCCACTGCACACGTATGGTGTCTTGCAGGGAAGGCCCTCGAGACGCCATGCTGAACCCGCAGTAACTCACTAACAAGGGGCACCGAAACCGGGTAGGCTTAAAAGGAAGGCGGTCAGGACTGAGATGCCGTCGCAGAGGTATGAAAAAGAACCCTGCTTCGTGGTTATTGTCTTTAAAATATAATAACATTCGTGGTCAAAACTAGGAAAAACGCTCGTCGGACCGTATCCGGAGAGCCTGCCGGCCATGCCTCCACCAGCCGGGCTACAGAGCCGGACTTCGAGGCAGATGCTAACGTGGGGACAACGTCGGATATTCCTCCTGCCGAGGATGCGGATAGGCTGTCCGCTACAAATTCCAAAGTGGAGAGTGCCATGAAGCACAGGCGTCGCCGGCCATACTCCGCGACCCCAGTTTTTCTGAAGAGGCGTTTGATGCCTTCAACTCAAGGGACGCGTACATCCGAGCTGCTCAAAATGGTCTTGCCAGAGTCACGGACCAGTATGTAAAGGATATACGGGTAAGAAAATCTGATAATTATATATATACCAGTAGCCCCTGAGACTTGAAACAGTTGGCACAACTGATTTAAGGATCATTATTTGCATAGGTTCTTACTGAGAAGAATACCCAGTTGTCTCAAGAGCTGGAGGAGTGCAAAGCCCAGCTATGGGCCGCAGTTGCCAAAATGGAGGAGTCCAAGAAGGCCCCATCTGGTAACACTAGTTCCTATCGAAAAGAACGAGATATACCAGTTAATATTTGGCTTGCATGCTAATCTAATCAATAGATTCTGCAGATGATCCCGGAGTGAATCCGGAATAGCAACATGCTCAATGACAGCTGAAGGCTGGCGAGCGCGTGCTTACACAAGTTAGGCGGGAGAAAAACAATCTCCAAGATGCCAATACCCGGCTGGATGTTGAATTGAAAGATGTTCGGGCCCAGCTGGTTGACTCCGTAAAGGAGAATAAGAGGCTTCGACGCGGCATTTTCAGTAAGTGCTTGAGCGAACTTCTATAGAGTTCGGCGAAGAAACCAGTTAACAGAGCTATATCTGTAGGTATGCTGACGGGCCATCCCGAAGAGGAGATGCCCGTGTCTGCGGGAGGTCTTCCGCCAGAGCTCTCACAACTGCACGAACAAGTTCGGCAGGTGATGCGGGACCTTGCCCAGGCCTTGTGGCCATCCGCCTCCCTGCCAGGAGGCATGGGGGAGCTTGTAGAGATACTCAAGGGAGCGCGATGGCGCTTCCGATTATGGAAGATATATGCCTATCGACAAGGTGCAAGGGAAGCCTGGGCCATGGTGAAGACTCGATATACCAAGGATGACCCGAACCATATGGCCGAGGTCGGACCTGTAGGACCTGACGGGAAAGAGATCCCCGTCAGCTTGGTGTATGACCAGGTGAAATTAGCCGCAAAGTATTCCCAACAGGATTGTAGGCTAGACAGCATGTTGGATGGTATAGAAGAAGAATTTAGTCAGTCTAAGTGACTGTGTACTTCGAGTGACATATATTGTCCCTAGCCGGATTGTAAATCATTTGTCATGGCAGACCTTTTCGCTTCGACCTCCGGACCCGACAGTCCAGAGTGTATCCGAATACCCACTCAGTTATGTAAAAACCGGGGTACGCATGGAAACCAGGCATAGGGGTCATAAGTGCTTGAACAGACAAGTACCCAACTAGTTATGTTATATTACATGGATAGTAAGAAACATCTTCCAGGGTGAATAGTTCTGTTAAGGGTTCCTTTCCCTGGGTACGCATGCATTAATGTGCATGTCCGAACTGTGACACAGACGCATGATATAAACATCTGGGGGTATGTATTCTAATAAGTAAAAAAGTCATCCTTTGTTCGCCGACCGAATATTCCCTTAAGAACGCTAGCTTTTGGCTTCACCCAGTCTGAGGTACACATCCGACTGACCCGACAGTAACAACCGCAGAGGTGCTCCCCTTATGCCCTAGCCGAATTAACGGGAACATAAGGCATAAACACAAGAGCCAGGCAACCCAACTTGGCCAAAACTTAAGTCATATCGATGCATATAATGGCAAAGAAAAGGTGCATGTGTAAAAATAACACATGTGCGGCAGGCATAGAGCCCGGATCATAATTATATTAAGCTTTTGTATAAGAAGCCCCCAGGTATAATGAGCGCGCTTAGCGCGTACAAATTGTGCAGTCAAGACACATTTTAACCTTTGAAGGCTGCGAAGAAAAGGAAGAAAGACAGAAAAATATAGATAACGAATATATAAAAAATAGACGGAGGTAAGGAGACAAACACAGAGTCCGGCGCTAGGCGTAGAACCTTCGGAGTCTGGCCGCGTTCCATGGGTTTGGGTCGAGTCGATTGTCCGATGCATCCCGCTGATGGTACGGTCCACCGGTCAGAACTTTGTCAATAACAAAGGGACCTTCCCATTTGGGTTTGAGCTTGTCCTTTTTCTTCTCTGGTAGGCGTAGAACGAGTTCGCCAACATTATAAGTTTTGGCCCATATTTCTCTGCTTTGATATCGTCGAGCCTGTTGTTGATAGAATGCGGATCGGGCTTTTGTCATGCCATGCTCCTCCTCCAGGGCGTCCAAACTGTCCTACCGATCTAGCTCGGTCTTCGTACATGCGCACGCGAGGTGAGTCATGAATGATGTCGCAGGGCAGTACCGCCTCTGCGCCATACACCATAAAGAAAGGTGTGTATCTGGTATTACGATTTGGCGTGGTCCGCAGCCCCCATAGTACGTAGTCGAGCTCCTCGACCCAGTGCGTATCTGATTCCTTCAAGGAGCGCACTAGTCTAGGTTTAATGCCGCTCATTACAAGACCATTTGCTCGTTCGACTTGACCATTAGTTTGAGGGTGATAGACGGATGCATAATCGAGCTTAATGCCATGTTGCCGCACCAAGTTTTTACCTCATCAGCTGTAAAGTTAGAGCCGTTATCAGTGATAATACTATGGGGGACACCGTAGCGGTGTACAACCCCGGATATGAAATCTATCACCGGTCCGGATTCGGCAGTTTTAACTGGTTTGGCCTCTATCCATTTGGTGAATTTATCCACCATGACCAATAGGTACTTTTTCTTATGGCTTGCTCCTTTAAGGGGTCCGACCATATCAAGCCCCGGACCGCGAAGGGCCAAGTAATGGGGATTGTTTGGAGGGCGGTAGGTGGCATATGGCTTTGGTTTGCAAAGAGCTGGCAACCGACGCAATGTTGAACGAGGTCCTGTGCGTCTGCTCGAGCTGTCGACCAGTAGAAACCTGTACGGAAGGCCTTACTTACAAGGGCCCGAGCTGCGGCGTGATGGCCGCCGAGTCCAGCATGAATTTCTGCCAAAAGTTGATGTCCTTCCTCCTCGGAGATGCACCTTTGCAGTACTCCGGTAGCACTTTTCTTATAAAGCACTCCCTCGTGTACCTTGTAGGCTTTTGACCGCCGCATAATGCAACGTGCCTCGTTTTGGTCCTCAGGGAGTTCTTTCCTATTTAGGTAAGCAAAGAAGGGTTCTGTCCACGGGGTGATGACAGCCATAATCATGTGGGCCGAAGGTGTTATCTCGGTGGCGGAGCCGCCGATTACGTCAGAGTGTTCGGGGTCTGGTGTTGTGGCCGGATCTGGACTATTGTTGCCGGTCTCCCCTTCCCACACCACGGATGGCTTAAACAACCTCTCCAAGAAGATATTAGGTGGGACAGGGTCGCGCTTAGTGCCGATTCGGGCGAGGATATCCGCCGCTTGATTGTTTTCTCGGACCACATGGTGGAATTCGAGCCCCTCGAATCGAGCTGACATTTTGAGGACGACATTGCGATAAGCCACCATTTTTGGGTCCTTGGCATCAAAATCTTCATTTATTTGAGACATTGCAAGGTTCGAATCCCCACGCACCTCTAAGCGTTGAATGCCCATGGAGACTGCCATCCGGAGACCATGCAACATGGCCTCATATTCGGCTGTGGTGTTGGAGTCTGTGTATAATATTTGGAGTATGTATTGGACTGTATCTCCAGTTGGGGATGTCAGGAGGACGCCTGCTCCCAGACCCGCCAGTTGGCTTCTGTCCATTCGGCGACGAAATTGTCCAGTACTTGTGACTTAATGGCTCATCGTGGTTTGTATGATATGTCAAATGGGAGGAGCTCAATAGACTATTTAGCAATCCGGCCTGTGGCATCGCGGTTGTTTACAATGTCATTGAGCAGAACCTCGGAGGCCACCGTAATTGAACACTCTTGAAAGTAGTGTCGTAGTTTTCAGGATGCCATGAAGACCGCGTATGCTATCTTTTGATAATGTGGGTACCGGGATTTGCATGGAGTGAGGACAGTAGATACGTAGTATACCGGCTTTTGAAGCAGGAACTTATGTCCGTCCGTTTCTCATTCGACGATGAGCACTGCGCTTACAACCTGGTGTGTTGCCGCTATATATAACAACATTGGTTCGCCGATATTTGAGGCGGCCAAGATTGGGTTGCTGGCCAAAGAAGCTTTTATTTCTTCCAATCCAGACGTAGCCGCGTCCATCCACTCGAAGTGTTCGGTGTGCCGGAGAAGGCGATAAAGAGGTAATGCCTTTTCTCCCAATCGGGAGATAAAGTGGCTTAAGGCAGCCACACATCCAATTAATTTCTGGATTTGCTTGAGGTTTGTTGGGATAGCCAATTGTGACAGAGCTTGGATTTTAGCCGGATTCGCTTCAATTCCTCTGTTGGAAACGATGAAGCCCAAGAGCTTTCCGGCGGGTACACCAAAAAACGCATTTTTCCGGATTGAGCTTAATGTCATATGTTCGAAGATTGTCGAACGTGAGCCTCAAGTCATCTATCAAGGATTCGACGTGTCTGGTTTTAATTACCACATCGTCTACGTATGCCTCCACTGTTTTGCCGATTTGTGCTTCCAGGCATGTCTGAATCATGCGTTGATAGGTCGCAACAGCGTTTTTGAGCCCGAAAGGCATGGTGTTGAAACAGAAGGGGCCGTATGGAGTAATGAATGCCGTTGTGGCTTGATCGGGCTCCGCCATCTTGATTTGATGGTATCCGGAGTATGCGTCGAGGAAACACAACGAGTCGTGTCCCACGGTAGGATCGATAATTTGATCGATGCGGGGGAGGGGGAAGGGATCCTTGGGGCAAGCCTTGTTAAGGTCCTTAAAATCGACACATAGGCGCCATGATTTGTCCTTCTTTTGTACCATCACCAGGTTTGCTAGCCAGTTCGGATGTTTTATTTCTCTAATGAATCCGGACTCGAGTAACTTGGCTAGTTCTTCTCCCTTGGCTTGTCGCTTGGGTTCAGAGAAATGCCAAAGAGTTTGCTTGACCGGCTTGTATCCCTTTAGAATGTTTAGGCTATGCTCAGCCAGCCTGCGTGGGATGCTTGGCATATCTGAAGGATGCCAGGCGAAGATGTCCCAATTCTCGCGTAAGAACTCCGGCAGTGGGGCGTCTGTTGCGGGGTTCAGTTGTGCCCCGATAGATGCTGTTTTTGTAGGGTCCGTTGGGTGGACCTAGAATTTGACTATTTCGTCCGCTGGTTTAAAGGAGGTGGACTTGGGTCTTTTGTCGAGTATCACGTCGTCTCTGTCCACTATAGAGTGCAGCACAGTTAGTTCTTCGGCTGTGAGGGCTTCGGATAATGCTTTGAGGGCCAGTGCGGCGGTTTTATTTTCGGTGCGGAGTGCTATGTCTGGATCACTAGCTAGAGTGATGATTCCATTGGGCACGGGCATCTTGAGCTTCATGTACCCATAATGGGGTATAGCTTGGAAGATCGTGAATGCCTCTTGCCCTAGAAGGGCGTGGTATCAGTTGCAAACGGGGCCACTTGGAATATGATTTCTTCGGACCTGTAATTCTCCGGCATGCCGAATACCACATCTAGTGTGATTTTTCCCGCACATCGTGCCTCCCGACTAGGGATGATTCCTCGGAAGGTCATGCTACTTTGCTCAATGCGGCTCTTATCTATTTCCATTTTTCTAAGAGTCTCCTCATAGATGAGGTTTAATCCGCTGCCACCATCCATGAGTACTTTAGTAAGCCGGAAGCCGTCCACAATTGGACTAAGGACTAAAGCGGCTGGAGCTCGGGCCGTGCGGAATTGAGGTTTGTCACTGGCATTGAAGGTTATGGCCATGTCATTCCATGGATTTATCGTTGCAACGTGGCAGACTTCGGCGAGGCTGCGAAGTGCCCTCTTGCGCCTATTGTTTGAGGCGAAAGTCTCGAAGACTGTCAGTACTATATTGTTATTCTCCGCGGGAGGGTGCTCTGCGGTATTGTTGACGAAGAGATCCTCGCCGCTCCTGGCCACCTGCCGGAGTATCCAACATGCTCTAAGACCGTGTGTTGGCATGGTATCCGATGCACTGTGAATTTTGCATGGCCCATTGAGCCATCCCTCCAATACGGTTCCGCGCCCTGTAGTGGGTTTTGGCTTCTTTGTAATTAGATTGGGTGACTTACGAGAGTACACCCTTTTAGTTTGGACAGAGGGTTTAGTTAGAGCCGGAGGATCCCAGAATTGTGTTTGGGTTTTCCAAGTGCTTTCCATCGCACAGTACTTCTGTACTATGGACGCCAAGTCAGCGAAGTGTGTTATATCACGGTGACTTATGGCATTGAGGATTCTCTTGTCCGTGCAATCTTTGCAAAAGAATGAAATTGCGTCTTCCTCGTGACAGTCCTTCATCTTGCTTATTGCAAGGAGGAATCTGGCGCAATAGTGATGTACTGTCTCTTGGGGCTCTTGTCTAATATGGGAAAGATCACTTACATGAGGGTGGGTGGGTAGATTTAAGTCCAAACCCTAACCCGGTCTGAGAACCAAATGAGTTTCCGAGCTTGGTAGTTCGGGCTCTGGGACGTTGCCCAACGGTATAACCCGCTGTTCGATTCCAGGTTCGAAGCTTGGGCCATGTCCTCCCGTAGACGGGTATCCGGTTCGGAGAGCTCGGGAAACCGGACATAGTTTGTGTCGTGGTTTTGTCACAGCAGATGTCCTAGATAAAGGACTTAGTCGTGGAGCCATCGTGACGGGTTAGCTTGAAGGGGTTAAAGCGGACACAGGGACGCAAGAGAGTTTATACTAGTTCGGCCCCTTCAATGAAGGTAAAAGCCTACGTCTAGTTGTGATGGAATTGATGGGGTTTCGATGACTAGGGAGCAAACAAGCTTCGCCTATGTCTTGAGTTGTTGTATGTTTTCCTTGAACCGCCGCCGGGTCGTCCCCTTATATACACGGGTGACACCCGTCGGTTCACAGAGTCCCAACACCGGTCGATATTCGTATCCGGGTTGGTCTCTCCTTATTCCTAACTTACAATACAAGTTTATATACAAATTCCGGTTTACAGCTACAAGTCTTGAACCGAATACGGGCCTTAGGCCCTCATCTGCCTTCTTGGGCTTTATCACTTCTGGAACTACTGATGAAGTTGACCCGGCCCAGATAGGCCGGTTTACGCCCAGCAGCAATATCCCCAACATTAGGCCCCAGATTGATTTGAACGGGTTCATGTCAATCCTTTAACAAAAACTTCATCTTCAACGTCTTCTCATAAATTGGTAAACCGCCATGACGTCATCTTCTATGATTACTGTAAACCGGAGTGACGTCACCTGTCATAACGAAGATATCCATTATGCTTCTTTGTTTAATAAATCTGCGGAAATTGAGGCGACAACTTCGTTTCGTGGCCCCTTGATTGTCGCGCCTGACACATGTCTTTTTGCCTTATAAATAGGACCGAAGGGTAATTTCCTTTCTCTTTCCCTTCTTCCCCTTCTGCTTCGTCCTCATCGCGTCGCCAGCCTCGGAGCTCCGCTGCCGCCGTCAACCTCTGCACCAACCTTGGCCGCTGCATCAACCTGAACGCACTAGAGCGCCGCGGCAACCTTCCGCGTCTTCCTTAACTCTGGTAAACCTTCTGCTCTTCTCAACTCAGATCTGTTCTAGGGTTTCATGTTCTTGCAGTGTTCATCACCTGTTCGTGTTCATACACTAACCCTGGATGCATCTGCGAACCTCTGCTCTGTATAACGGTAGCTGTTAGTATCCGCTTTTAGTTTCATGCCCTAGACCATAGATCTCACATATATTTCTGTCCATTGATTCAATGCTGTTCTGCCTTGAGCCTTTGAATATTTTTCTTATTTCTGAAGTTGCTTCAGATCCAACGCTGTAAAGAAATCATGTGAAATCTGTTTCTGCACACTTATCCATCCGCCATCTCAGCTGTCTCCATGCGTAGATCAGGCGGTTTAACCTTGTAGAAAAAATTTACCAACCCGATATATATCATTAGTCCCCTAGTTGAACCACCAGATGTTGTTGCTTCATAAACTCCGTTTTAGATAGATATGTCCCCGGTTTAACATTACGCATACCAATGTACCTTGATCAATGCATTTTTGAACCGGGATCTTCTACCTTGTAGATTTCCTCATGGCTAAGCAAGTATATGAGTGCAATTGGGTTCCTTCTCGCGTCACAGAGTCTCAACTGGATGATCTAGTCCTAATTGGCGCTTTAGGTAACAAAGATACCATCCATTGGAGGGCTCCTGGCAAAGAATGCCCTCCCACACCTCAAGAAGGAGAGGTCGTTGTTTTCGTAGATCACCTAGCCCGGGGCTTTAAGCCACCCGGTTCTAAATTTTACCGGGATGTTTTAGCCGATTTCCAACTCCATCCACAAGACACTGGCCCCAACTCTGTTACAAATATGTGTCACTTCCAAGTGCTCTGTGAGGTGTTCTTTCAAGAGGAGCCCACAGTGGAATTGTTCAGAGACCTTTTCCATCTAAACCGCCATACTGAGTTTACTGATGGCTCTAATACGGAGTTGGGTGGCGTGGCGATTCAGAAAAGGAAAGAGGTCACATACCCTCACGCCAAACTGCATAGCCACCCCAAAGAGTGGAATCAGACATGGTTCTACTGCAAAGACACCTCCCCTGCTGGTGAGAATCCCTTGCCTGGCTTTCGTCCGCAGCGGCTCAGCAATACACATCCTTTTCCTCAAAGATTGACTGCCCAGGAGAGAAGAAAATATGCTCCTCAACTGTCAAAGCTCAGAGCCTCTATGGCCAACGGTTTAACAGGGGTTGATCTCGCTCGCTGTTGGATATCATGGAGCATACTGCCCCTTAGTCGACGCTCCGGTTTGATGTGCGAGTATACTGACAGTGTTGATGACCCACTGCGACATTCCAAAATCCAGCTTTCCGATGAAGAAATCACAGAGGATGTGAATAAGATGCTAAATGAACCGGAACACGTCTGCGCTAGAACCGGCCTGCTTCCCTTCTGTGCCACCAACAAACCGCCAGCTGTTAGACTTTGATTTTTCTCTTTGCTGAATCTGTTGTTGATATGTCTGGTCATTGTTTAATATCAGTGTCTGTGTAATCAGGGCAATGATCCGTTTTGGAGCAAGAAACTGCCGTAGGAGAAATCAGAAAAAATAGACAAACCGGAGAGAGCAACTCGGCAAAAGACTAAAGCTGTGAAGAAGACTGCCCACAGGAAAAGAACCACTGCATCTTCTAATCCGGCCCCTGATGATGATGTGGATAATCCGGACTTTGAGGTAGAACTTGACTCACTTGGTTTATTTTTCATACGTCTTATTTATGATGATACTTGTCAGGATGATGCCGAAGCCAGCCACGCGGATGTTGCAGAGGTAATTATTCTCTCTTCCGATTCAAAAACTTTGCCTTCACAAAAAATCCGTCAGGCAAACCGGAAAGTTAAAATTTCTCATCCTCTTGCTTATTTGGATCCTAAATTTCTTATGTAGACCCAACAACACGAAGCTCGTCGCACAACCCGGCACAGCGGCCAGGTAGTTACCTCCGCCGGTTTACCGAATAGTCCGGTTCGGAAACGTCATTCAGAGGTCTCTAATTTGCTTGTCAGTGCTTGTCCTGAAGCGGGCTGCTTTCGTCAACCTCTTAATCCGTCTGACTCCGATTACCAGGTTACTTCCCACTCATCTTCTGGCGAGTCATCGGCTACTCAGCTCCCACCGCTCAAAACGGTCCTCGGGTAAGCTATACTTATTGTGATATTTACAGTACATTGCCTTAGAACATATGCTGTATTTGATTTTGTTATTCTTCTCAGGGCCAAACCTAGGCCAAGCAAGAAGGCCCGCCTGGATAAAGCGGCCGAAGAAGATGTCGTTCTTGAACCAGGCAAGACACCCAATGTTGAAGCGGCTATTCCTGAGGATATACCCAACGACCCACCGCAACAAGACGACGATCTTATTGCTGAAGAGAGACCTACTGATGCCTCAGGTCCTGTCAATCAGCCAGCAGGTTCCATCCGGATTGAAAGCTCCACCGGTCTAGCAAAACCTACTAACAAGCCAACAGCCCCAGTGCAAACCGGCGGTACCCAGGATGATGAGGTTGTCATTACTGGCACTGGCCATACCGAAGCAAACAATCCTGTCGCTTTGTCCAAACATTCTGCCAAGGAAGAATTTGCTGCCTTTGGCAAAGGCAAGTGGAACGCTGATCTGACGACTTACGCTGGTCTGAACGCCCAAGATATCCATTCCGGCTATCTGAACCGGTTGTATACCAGTCGCGACTATGAAGCCGGTCTGGTTAATATGATGAAAGAGAAATATGAGGTAACTTCCATATGCTCCTTCATGCTTGTATGCTTCAATTCTTGCTGATTCTCCTAGCCCCCAAGGGCCGGTTCAACTTAGCATAGTTAAACCGGTACTTTAAGTAATTGAAATTACCGCATCAGAATATATACGAGCAAATAGCCATTAGCCCCCAAGTGCCAAGTTGAATACTTGTATTGATCTTGGGACTTTGTAAGCAATTGAAAGATGAAGATCGAATATGCATTAGCCCCCAAGTGCCAAGTGCATAACTTGTTATGTGGTTGGTACTTTAATCCTTGTACCGTTTTGCTGAATCATACAACTGTCTGCATGCAGGCTGAGCTGAAGTCGAAAGAAAATCAAACCGCCGACCTCCAAGAAAACCTGAAAACCCAACAAGCTGAAACCTCCAAAGCAAAAGAGGAATTAGCCAGCGCTTTAAGCGCCATGGAGCACCTTAAGGAGAGCTTCAAGAAGAAGCAGGCGGATTGGGCCACTGAAAAGTCCACTTTAATCAAGCGAGCAGAGGATGCCGAGGCTGCACTCAAACCGGTGGCGGATGAATTGACCAGTATAAAGCGGCACGTGCATACTATGACTACTACCATCTTTGGTAAGCCAGTTTGACTTCTGAATTGACTCGGCCTTCTTACAGAGCTGCCGGTTTAACCCTTATGATATTTCAGGGACACGCACTGGTCACTTGGGTTCAGATGTGCGGAAAAAATTGAAAGCCGTCTACACGTTGGTCGAACAGCTATACACTGGCGCGCAGCGGATCATCTGTACCGCATCTCACAACAAACCGGTGCCCACTTTGATTCAAGATACCCTGATGAAGCTGTCGGTGCTTCCCGCCCGGGTTGAAGAGCTGAAGAAATCTGCTGCTCGAACCGGTGCGATCAATGCCTTAATGCAGGCAAAAGCCTGGGTGCCGGATTTTGATCCTATTGAAGCGGCTCAGGGCTATCCTAGCTTGAAAGAAGATGGGTCAGAATTTAGTGAAGCGGATCAGCGAGCCATAAACCGGGAGGTGCATCCGCTAGCTTGTCAACTGGCTGAAGAAGCAGACTTGTCTCGTTATCAAGCTCAATATGATAATCAGAACAAACGAATAGCTGCCCCAATTCATGAGTCAGAAAATCTTATCCCTCCAATCCGTAAGCACACTTACGCTCCTGATATTGACCCGTCATTGCTGATCCACGATGAAGCTGTTTTTCAAGCATTAATGGGAATCGACTGGACAACTGTTTATTTCCAGCCACTTGGTAGAGAAACGGAGGCTGAAGCGGCGCAAGGTGACCCACAACCATCAGGCCAGGTTGGTGACCAAGCTTGAACCGGAAGCCGGTTTTGAAACTGCCTCTCCTTTGCGAAAAATAATGACATTATTATGGGCACCGTGTTGCCTTGTAATAGGCTAGCTGATACTTTTGATGTTGATATGCCTTCGTGCATAATTTGTTCTTCCTGTGGTGATGAACTTTCTAAAGCACCTTCTGCAATAAAAAACTCTTCAAGTGCCACCGCGGTTGTACCGTCCGGCGGAATATGATGTATGCATATATGAAGTCAAAACATCCAAAAAAATTCTTAAGTATATGATCAAATTTTGTGATACATAATACCTGCCCTCGTTGAGCATGAAGTTGGCTTGGACAATCTTGAAGCGGAGTTGTGCAAACCCACATTGTTGGAGGAGATAACAGCTCCTGTATATATATGACGCTGGTTTACCACGTAAACCGTGCCGGGTTATAATAAACACCGTGTTACTCCATAAGAGGATGTTAACAACAAGGATCAAACCGGGCAAATAGTCTCCGGATTGACGTGAACTGTGTTTCGTCAATTGATTGGTTTAAAAACTTTCTCGGTTTAGAAAACGCAATAAAAAGCAAAAAAAACCCCTTCAAAGAAAAGAATAAATCAAGTGCAAAGACAAAATCGTTGCAAAAAAAGGTTTATTTGAGCTGATCAGATGGTGTTACCATGGCCGAACACGACCAAGCTCCCATTAGGTGTAACTATGGTTCTAGTCAGCCATGTCCCCAAATGAAACCATGGCATTTATGCCGATCAAGTGGCATGGTCATGGTTCGGGTTCGACCAAGCCCCAAGTGATTCTGTGACCTTAGGCCGACCAAGAGGCATGACTGGTTCAGATGTGACCAAGTCCCCAAATGATCTGGTGGCTCTCGCCTATCAAGAGGCATGGTAGTGGTTCGGACACGACCAATCCTCCAAGTGATATGATGCTTCTGAAAAGCTAACTCAAGGGGTAAACCGAAGGCCGCTTTAGAGCAACTCCGTGCAACCTCACATGATGTAAAAGAAACAGATACCCCGCTTTAGCTGAGGCTCCGGTTTATTATATTTAATCATAATATATACATTGTCGTAATATGTACGTAAGTATAGCCAATGGCTTAGGTATAGTAAGGCCGAAGATGAGCTATGTTCCACGGCCTGTTGGTCTCCTCCTCTGATGTGCGTGAGTCTTTATGCTCTCGAATATCGATCAGATAGTACGACCCATTGTGCAGATTCTTGCTGACCACGAAAGGCCCCTCCCAAGGTGGGGATAGCTTATGCATATCAGTCTGATCTTGGATGAGCCGAAGCACCAAATCTCCTTCCTGAAAGGTTCTGGTTCTGACTCGGCGACTGTGATAACGACGAAGATCCTGCTGGTAAATCGCTGATCGGGCGGCTGCGATGTCATGCTCTTCATCCAACCGGTCCAAAGCATCTTGTCGTGCTGTCTTGTTATCCGCTTCAATATAAGCCGTCACACGAGGTGAATCATGACGGATATCACTGGGGAGAACCGCCTCCGCTCCATAAACCATGAAGAATGGTGTGTATCCTGTTGATCTGTTGGGTGTTGTATTGATGCTCCATAACACAGACGGTAATTCTTCTACCCAACAACCCGGCGTTCTCTGCAAAGGAACCATGAGCCGGGGCTTGATGCCTCTCAAGATCTCTTGATTAGCTCTTTCTGCTTGACCATTGGACTGTGGATGTGCCACTGATGAAACGTCGAGCCAGATGTGCTCCCGTTCGCAGAACTCTTTCATAGCACCTTTGGACAAATTGGTACCATTATCTGTGATAATACTGTGTGGAAAGCCAAACCGGAAAATCACATTTTTGATGAACTGAACCGCCGTGGCCGCATCACACTTGCTAACAGGTTCTGCCTCCACCCACTTTGTAAACTTGTCAACCGCCACCAGGAGGCGGGTCTTCTTATCTTTGGACATTTTGAAAGGCCCAACCATATCCAGCCCCAAGTCGCAAACGGCCAAGTAATTGGAATCATTCTCAATTCTTGAGCCAGTACATGAGCACGTCTTGAAAACCTTTGGCAACCATCACATCGTCTGACTAGATCCTCCGCATCAGCATGAGTAGTTAACCAATAGAAGCCATGGCGAAACGCTTTAGCCACCAGAGACTTTGAACCGGCATGGTGACCACAATCTCCTTCGTGGATCTCACGTAAAATTTCACGGCCTTCTTTTGGAGACACGCAGCGTTGAAAAGCTCCTGACACACTGCAATGATGTAACTCACCGTTAATAATAGCCATGGACTTGGATTGCCGGATTATCTGTCGGGCCAGAATCTCATCCTCTGGAAACTCGCCCCGGTTCTTGTACGCCAGGTAAGGAAGCGTCCAATCCGGAATAACATGAAGAGCTGCCACCAATTGAACCTCCGGATCAGGAATAGCCAAATCCTCTTCACCAGGGATCTTGACCGACGGGTTGTGCAGCACATCCAGAAAAACATTGGGCGGGACCGGTTTGCGCTGAGAGCCCAGCCGGCTTAAAGCATCCGCCGCTTCATTTTTCCGCCGGTCCACGTGGTCCACCTGATAGCCTTTGAAATAACCTGCAACAGTATCCACCTCACGACGATATGCTGCCATGAGTGGGTCCTTGGAGTCCCAAGTGCCAGACACTTGCTGAGCCACAAGGTCCGAGTCACCGAAGCACTTAACTCGACTTAGATTCATCTCCTTAGCCATCCGGAGACCATGAAGTAAGGCTTCATACTCAGCTGCATTGTTAGTACAAGGGAACATTAAGCGGAGACCATAACAAAACTTATCACCTCGTGGGGAAGTTAATACGACTCCAGCCCCTGAGCCTTCCAACTGCCTGGATCCGTCAAAATGGATGGTCCAATACGTGTGATCCGGCTTTTCTTCAGGTGCTTGCATTTTCGTCCAATCATTGATGAAATCAACAAGTGCTTGAGACTTAACCGCTGTCCAAGGCACATACTTCAAACCGTACGGCCCCAGCTCTATAGCCCACTTTGCAATCCGGCCAGTTGCTTCCCGGTTCTGGATGATATCTCCCAAAGGAGCAGAACCGACCACCGTAATTGGGTGCCCTTGGAAGTATTGTTTAAGCTTCCGGCTTGCCATAAAAACTCCATACACCAGCTTCTGCCAATGCAGATACCTTTGCTTGGACTCGATTAGTACCTCGCAGATATAATAGACCGGACGTTGAACCGGATGCTCCTTACCTGCTTCCTTTCGTTCCACCACAATGGCCACGCCGACCGCCCGAACATTGGCAGCAACATATAGCAGCAACGGCTCCTTGTCAATGGGAGCGGCGAGCACCGCCGGATTGGCCAATTGCCGCTTTAAGTCCTCAAACGCTTCATCAGCGGCAGAACTCCAGACAAACTGATCCGTCTTTTTCAACATCTGATACAAAGGGATTGCCTTCTCACCAAGACGACTGATAAACCGGCTTAATGCTGCAATCCGGCCGGCCAGTCGTTGAACATCATTGATACACTTTGGTTTAGCTAGGGAGGTGATGGCCGTGATCTTCTCCGGATTAGCCTCAATTCCCCTGTTGGACACCAGAAAACCCAATAACTTGCCCGCCGGTACACCAAAAACACACTTGTCCGGATTAAGCATCATCTTGTATGTCCTCAGGTTATCAAAAGTTTCCTTCAAATCGTCAATCAAAGTCTCCTTCTCCCTAGACTTAACCACGATATCATCCACATAAGCATGTACATTACGGCCAATCTGCTTGTGAAGACAATTTTGTACACACCGTTGATAAGTTGCCTGGGCACTCTTGAGCCCGAAGGGCATAGACACATAGCAGAAGGCTCCAAAGGGAGTTATAAATGCCGTCTTCTCCTGGTCCTTAACTGCCATTTTGATCTGATGATAGCCAGAATATGCATCCAAAAAACTTAAACGCTCACAACCCGCCGTAGCATCAATAATTTGATCAATACGGGGGAGGGCAAAAGGATCTGCTGGACAGGCTTTATTAAGATCTGTGTAATCCACACACATGCGCCAGGTGCCGTTTTTCTTGAGGACCAGTACCGGATTGGCAAGCCACTCAGGGTGAAAAAATTCAACAATAAAGCCAGCTGCTAAGAGCCTGGCTACCTCTTCTCCAATCGCCTTGCGTCTTTCTTCGTTAAACCGGTGGAGGAACTGTTTCACTGGTTTATATTTAGGATCCACATTAAGGGTGTGCTCAGCTAGTTGCCTCGGTACACCTGGCATGTCAGAGGGCTTCCATGCAAAAATGTCCCGATTCTCACGGATGAACTCGATGAGCGCGCTTTCCTATTTCGGATCCAAGTTGGCACTGATGCTGAACTGCTTGGACGAATCGCCAGGTACGAAGTCAACAAGCTTAGTTTCTGCTGCCGATTTGAACTTCAGGGCTGGATCATGCTCCGTAGTTGGCTTTTTTAACAGAGTCATGTCTGCCGGATCAACATTGTCCTTATAGTACTTTAACTCCTCAGTGGCACAAACCGACTCTGCATAAGCCGCAACTCCTTCCTCGCACTCCAAAGCGATTTTGCGGCTTCCGTGAACCGTTATTGTCCCCCTGTGACCCGGCATCTTGAGCCGCAAATACACATAACAGGGTCGTGCCATTAACTTGGCGTAAGCCGGTCGCCCAAACAGGGCATGATATGGACTTTGGATTTTCACCACTTCAAACGTCAATGTCTCCGACCTGGAATCATGATCATCTCCAAAGGCCACTTCCAGAGCTATCTTACCAACGGGATATGCTAATCTGCCAGGTACTACACCGTGGAATACTGTATTAGATGGTTTGAGATTCTTATCTGTTAGTCCCATACGACGGAAGGTCTCATAGTACAGGATGTTAATGCTGCTCCCTCCATCCATGAGCACCTTGGTGAACTTGTAACCTCCCACCTGAGGCGCCACCACCAGAGCCAACTGACCCGGATTATCGACCTAAGGAGGGTGATCCTCTCTGCTCCATATGATTGGCTATTCAGACCAACGTAGATAACAGGGTATGGCCGGTTCAACAGAGTTGACCGCCCGCCTCTGAACCTTTCGGTCTCGCTTGTCCAAGCTAGTGGTGAAGACATGGTACTGCCCACAACTCAGCTGCTTTGGGTTGCTCTGGTAACCTGACTGTTGCTGCTGTTGCTTGTAACCACCCTGGTTGTTCTGACTATTTTGACCATTATGTCCGCCCGGATTACCATTGAATCCTGAACCGGAACTTCCTCCACCGTAACCCGGCCCGGATCCTGAGCCACCGCCAGATTCGTGATCATACCGGAAATTATTAGAATTCTCGAACTCCTGCATAATAAAGCAATCCTTCCAAAGGTGGTTTGCTGGCGCCTCCTTCGTCCCATGTTTTGGACAGGGCTGGTTTAGCAGATAATTTAGGCGGTTTGGGTTAGGGTTGGGTGCTCCATTACGATTTTTCGGTCTACCCTTGCGTCGCTGGCCATTGTCCTGTGCGTTGGTATTAGCCACAAAGTCCATGTTACCATCCGCTTTACGCCTGCCTCCACCACCATTGCCTGCCCAGTGATGCTGCTGACCTTTGGAGCTGCTGTTCTTCTTCCCTTTTCCTGTCTTGTCATCATCAGATTCGGGATCCTTGGTACTATCAGAATCAGCATATTTCACCAAAGCGGCCATGAGGGTCCCCATGTTGGTGCAATGACGCTTCATCCGTCCCAACTTTAGCTTCAGGGGCCCAAACCGGCAGTTGCCTTCTAGGGTTAATACTGCGGTGTCGGCGTTGATGCGGTCTGAGGAGTGCAACACTTGTGAAACCCGGCGCACCCAATGAGTCGTTGATTCTCCTTCCTCCTGGACGCATGCAACTAAGTCTACTATCGACATAGGCTGTTTACAGGTATCCTTGAAATTGCTGATAAACCGGGCTCGTAACTGGGCCCATGAACTGATAGAATTAGCCGGCAAGCTTTTTAACCAAGTACGGGCCGTTCCTTCAAGCATCATGGTGAAGTATTTCGCACACGCCACGTCATCCACATCAAGCATCTCCATGGCCATCTCATAGCTCTCCACCCATGTCTCTGGAGGTTGATCCGCCGTGTAATTCGGTACCTTGCGCGAGCCTTTGAAATCCTTGGGCAGGCGCACATTGCGTAAAGCGGGGATAAGGCAAGGCACCCCCAAAGAACTAGAAGTAACACCAGGTTCAGTCAAGGTGGTTGGACGAACCGGCGTGAGCTGCCGAGCCTGATGCTGTGCGGCTAACTCGGCCTCCCTGCGTGCGCGGGCCCGGTCCACGACTCCCTGAGCGTTATCAGCACCACCCGCCGGGTTGTTGTCACGGGGTGCTCCCCGTCGTTCATTACTCGACACTGTCGGTTCATCCATATGTCTGCTATAGCTCCGGCTTGGACGGGGGGTCGAGTGCATCCGGTCGCGGCTGTACGAGTACGCTTCCTGTTGGGCCAAAGCTGTCCTCAGAAGTTCCTTGACCCGTCGCGTCTCTACTGCCTGCGGCGAGTCACCTTCAATCGGAATGGCCTCCAGCCGTGCAGCAGCGGCAACAAGATTGTCCATTGGGTTGGAGTAGTGACCCGGAGGTGTTAAAGCAGCCTGAGGTATGACGGTGTTTTGACGAGGCGGGTCCATCTGACAAGGCCGAAGCGGTGCACCGGTCCCAGGGGCTTCTGCCCGGTTTCCCTCCAGCGGATTGCCGGCTCTTGGTCCTGGAGTGTTGAAAAGGTCTCTGGCCTCGAAAACCGGAGGTAAACGGGATCGATGCTTCCTCCTCATGACTTCATGCGACGCGCTCTGGTCCAACATAAGCCGGTAGGCCTGTGCGTCTAAAGCGGCCCGCTCTACGGCCATCCTGGCGTCCTCGGCCGCCAGATCTTCCTTGGCCTGGGTGATCTGTTCCTTTACCCTTGCAATCTCCGCGTTGTGAACATCCTGATCCGGTGGATTAACCCCCGCCACAAGCACAACCAACGCATCAAATAGTTCTGATAGAACCTGAGCCGGCGGGCGCACAGGGCCTCCTGCCCCGGCAGCCGTCGCCGCTACTGAACTGGAGATCGTTGCCGCAGCTATCAAAGAATGAAGTGCCGCTTGTGTTCCGGCCATGAATATTCCAACCCGGTTGGGCAGATCAGAGGGGTCCGGAATACTGTCGCCATCGGAACAGCTCCCAATCCAGCCATCTTGTAGCTGATAAAGAGATTCGGTTTCTCCGGTCGAAGACTCGTCACCGGAACAAACAACGATCGTACCGCGAAATTCCGATCCGTCCTCATAACCTCCTCCATGGATGACTCCCACGAAGGCACACTTCATGGCCGGTTTAACCCGGGCGGATCACGCATGCTGAGCCGTCTCGACGAGGTCGGTGCAGATGTCCGGTTCAGGGCCCGGTTCACCGATCTTGCCAATGAAAACGTGAATGCCACCAAAGGGGACCCGGTACCCATACTCAATTGAGCCGGCCTCGGGGCCCCAGCCCGCGTCGCCGATGTAGAGCTTGCCGCGACGACTCTTAGTCATCTGGCCTACGGCGTAGCCCTCAAGTCCTACAAAGCGGCCCTCCAAGAACCGGAAACCATCGTGCGATAGCTCCATGGTGGGCGCCAACTGTCGTGGTTTTGTCACCGCAGATGTCCTAGATAAAGGACTTAGTCGTGGAGCCATCGCGACGGGTTAGTTTGAAGGGGTTAAAGCGGACACAGGGACGCAAGAGAGTTTATACTAGTTTGGCCCCTTCAATGAAGGTAAAAGCCTACGTCTAGTTGTGATGGAATTGATGGGGTTTCGATGACTGGCGAGCAAACAAGCTTCGCCTATGTCTCGAGTTGTTGTCTGTTTTCCCTGAACCGCCGCCGGGTCGTCCCCTTATATACACGGGTGACACCCGTCGGTTCACAGAGTCCCAACACCGGTCGATATTCGTATCCGGGTTGGTATCTCCTTATTCCTAACTTACAATACAAGTTTATATACAAATTCCGGTTTACAGCTACAAGTCTTGAACCGACTACGGGCCTTAGGCCCTCATCTGCCTTCTTGGGCTTTATCACTTCTGGAACTACTGATGAAGTTGACCCGGCCCAGATAGGCCGGTTTACGCCCAGCAGTAATATCCCCAACAGTTTGTCCTCAAAATAGAGGAAGAATCGCTGCATCGCTCCTCCACCACCGCTATCTGAAGGGTAACCTGCAGAGAGTTAATCTCCCTTTGGTCGGGTTTAAGCCTGATCCAATCATAGTCCGTAGCAACTCCCAAGGCGGCGATGCGATCCAAGAGCTCGTTCAAAGAAGAGAGCTCCACTGGATCCATCTGCTCGGTGAATCCTGAGCCGACGTGGAGGCTGTTTTTGATGACCCGAGAAGTCATCATCGGCGCGACGGCCGACGGGGCGGTCACGACGAAGCCGCCTAATCGGAGGGTTTGGCCTACAGCCAGGGCTCCCCCAGAGGTAACGTTGTCTCTGACAACAAGACGAGCCATCGGGCCTTATCGTGACGGCATAGTAGAACTCTCAATGAAAGCACAATCTCGGTATCAAAACCGGCGGATCTTGGGTAGGGGGTCCCGAACTGTGCATCTAAGGCAGATGGTAACAGGAGACGGGGGACGCAATGTTTACCCAGGTTCGGGCCCTCTCGATGGAGGTAATACCCTACTTCCTGCTTGATTGATCTTGATGATATGAGTATTACAAGAGTTGATCTACCACGAGATCGGAGAGGCTAAACCCTAGAAGCTAGCCTATGGTATGATTGTTGTTGTCCTACGGACTAAACCCTCCGGTTTATATAGACACCGGAGGGGCTAGGGTTACACAGAGTCGGTTACAAGGGAGGAGATCTACATATTCGAATTGCCAAGCTTGCCTTCCACGCAAAGGAGAGTCCCACCCGGACACGGGACAAAGTCTTCAATCTTGTATCTTGATAGTCCAACAGTCTGGCCAAGGGATATAGTCCGGCTGTCCGAGGACCCCCTAATCCAGGACTCCCTCACCCGCGTCACCACCCGGTTGGTCACCTCATCACCACTCGGACGCCCCGCGCGTCGCCAATCAGTTGATCACCTCGTCACTACTCGGCCGCCCCGCGCGTCGCCACTTGGTTGGTCACCTCATCACCACTCGACCGCCCCACGCGTCGCCACTCGGTTGGTCATTGATGGAAATATGCCCTAGAGGCAATATTAAGGTTGTTATTTATATTTCCTTATATCCTTATAAATGTTTATTATTCATGCTAGAATTGTATTAAACGGAAACTTAGTACATGTGTGAATACATAGTCAAACAGAGTGTCCCTAGTATGCCTCTACTAGACTAGCTCGTTTATCAAAGATGGTTAAGTTTCCTAGCCATAGACATGTGTTGTCATTCGATGAATGGGATCACATCATTAGAGAATGATGTGATGGACAAGACCCATCCGTTAGCTTAGCACTTTGATTGTTTGGTTTATTGCTATTGCTTTCTTCATGACTTATACAAGTTCCTATGACTATGAGATTATGCAACTCCTGAATACCGGAGGAACACTTAGTGTGCTATCAAACGTCACAGTAACTAGGTGATTATAAAGATGCTCTACAGGTGTCTCCGATGGTGTTTGTTCAGTTGGCATAGATCGAGATTAGGATTTGTCACTCCGATTGTCAGAGAGGTATCTCTGGGCCCTCTCGGTAATGCACATCACTATCAAGCCTTGCAAGCAATGTGACTAATGAGTTAGTTGCGGGATGATGCATTATGGAACGGGTAAAGAGACTTGCCGGTAACGAGATTGAACTAGGTATTATGATACCGACGATCGAATCTCGGGAAAGTAACATACCGATGACAAAGGGAACAACGTATATTGTTGTGCGGTTTGACCGATAAAGATCTTCGTAGAATATGTAGGAGCTAGTATGAGCATCCAATTTCCGCTATTGGTTATTGACTAGAGATGTGTCTCAGTCATGTCTACATAGTTCTCGAACCCGTAGGGTCCACACGCTTAACATTCAATGACGATTCGTATTATGAGTTTATGTGATTTGATGTATCGAAGGTTGTTCGGAGTCCTAGATGAGATCACGGACATGACGATGAGTCTCGAAATGGTCGAGACATAAAGATTCATATATTGTAAGCCTACATTCGGACACCGGAATGGTTCGGGTCGTTTCGGATAAGTTTTGGAGTACTGGGGGTTACCGGAACCCCCCGGGAAGCTATTGGGCCTCATGGGCCTAGTGGTGGAAGAGAGGAGGCAGGCCAAGGTGTGGCGTGCACCCCCCTAGCCCAAACTGAATTGGACTAGGGCTAGGGGGCCGGCCCCCCTTTCCTTCTCTTTTTCCTCTCCTTCCTTCTTTTCCTACTTGGACTTAGAAAGGGGGAAACCAACTCCTAATAGGAGTAGGAATCCCCACCTTGGGCGCGCCCCTTGTGGCCGACCTTCCTCCTCCCCCTCCTTTATATACGGGGAAGGGGGGCACCCCATAGACACACAAGTTGATCTTTAGCCGTGTGCGGTGCCCCCCTCCACAGTTTGACACCTCAGTCATATTGTCGTAGTGCTTAGGCGAAGCCCTGTGTCGGTAACTTCATCATCACCGTCAACACGCCGTCGTGCTGACGAAACTCAACCTCGGCCTCAGCTGGATCAAGAGTACGAGGGGCATCACCGAGATGAACGTGTGCAGATCGCGGAGGTGCCATGCGTTTGGTCTTGATCGGTTGGATCCTGAAGACATTTGACTACATCAACCGCGTTACTAAACGCTTTAGCTTTCGGTCTACGAGGGTACGTGGACACACTCTCCCCGCTCGTTGCTATGCTTCTCCTAGATAGATCTTGCATGATCGTAGGAAAATGTTTGAAATACTATGTTCCCCAACAGTGGTATCAGAGCCAGGTCTATGCGTAGATGTTATATGCACGAGTAGAACACAAAGAGTTGTGGGCGATAATAGTCATACTGCTTACCATCATGTCATACTTTGATTCATCGGTATTGTTGGATGAAGCGGCCCAGACCGACATTACATGTACGCGTTCATGACACCGGTTCTACCGACGTGCTTCGCACATAGGTGGCTAGTGGGTGTCTGTTTCTCCAGCTTTAGTTGAATTGAGTGTGACTACGCCCGGTCTTTGTTGAAGGTTAAAACAACACACTTGATGAAAAATCATTGTGGTTTTGATGCGTAGGTAAGAATGGTTGTTGCTAGAAGCCCGTAGCAGCCACGTAAAACTTGCAATGATAAAGTAGAGGACGCCTGACTTGTTTTTGCAGGGCTTGCTGTGATGCGATATGGTCAAGACGTGATGATATATAAATTGTTGTATGAGATGATCATGTTTTGTAATAGTTACCGGCAACTGGTAGGAGCCATATGGTTGTCGTTTTATTGTATGAAATGCAATCTCCATGTAATTGCTTTACTTTATCACTAAGCGGTAGCGATTGTCGTAGATGCAATAGTTGGCGAGACGACAACGATGCTTTGATGGAGATCAATGTGTCTAATATGTCTCCAATGTATCTACTTTTCTCACGCTTTTCCTCTTGTTTTGGACTCTAAATTGCATGATTTGAATGAAACTAACCCCGGACTGACGTTGTTTTTAGCATAACTACCATGGTGTTGTTTTTGTGCAGAAATAAAAGTTCTCCAAATGGAACCAAACTTTTTGAGGATTTTTTATATCAATAAAGAGAATTTCTGGAGCCAAGACCTGCTAGAGAGGGGCCCCTGGGTGGGCACAACCCACCAGGGTGCGCCCCCTCTCTTGGCGCGCCCAGGTGGGTTGTACCCACCTGGTGGCCCCGCTGATGACCCTCCCTAATACTATAAATTCATATTTATCCAGAAAAAAATTAGGAAGAAAGAATTATCACAATCCACGAGACGG
>NC_041388.1:519277445-519316593 GCF_002162155.2 Triticum dicoccoides
GTTTTGGGCTCCGGAGAGGGGGATATTCGTTCTTCGTCATCACCAACCCTTCTTCATTGCCAATTCCATGATGCTCCCCACCGGGAGTGAGTAATTCCTTCGTAGGCTCGCTGGTCGGTGAGGAGTTGGATGAGATTCATCATGTAATCGAGTTAGTTTTGTTAGGGCCTGATCCCTAGTATCCACTATGTTCTTAGATTGATGTTGCTATGACTTTGCTATGCTTAATGCTTGTCACTTTGGGCCTGGGTGCCATGATTTCAGATCTGAACCATTCATGAATTCATCATTATATCCATGTTTTAGATCCGATCTTGCAAGTTATAGTCACCTACTATGTGTTATGGTCCGACAACCCCGGAGTGACAACAACCGGGCCCACTCTCGGTGATGACCGTAGTTTGAGGAGTTCATGTATTCCCTATGTGTTAATGCTTTGTTACGGTTCTCTATTAAAAGGATGCCTTAATATCCCTTAGTTTCCAATATGGACCCCGCTGCCACGGGAGGGTAGGACAAAAGATGTCATGCAAGTTCTTTTAACAAAGCACGTATGACTATTTACGGAATACATGCCTATATTATATCGATGAACTGGAGCTAGTGACGTGTCGCCCTAGGTTATAACTGTGTCATGATGAATATCATCCAGCAAGTCACTGATCCAATGCCTACAAATTTATCCTTATTGATCTTGCTGCGTTACTATTGCTATCATCACTGTTACACTTGCTACAAAATTACTGCTATCACTGTTACTGTTACTGTTGCTACTGTCACTACTATCAAAACTATCAAACTACTTTGCTACTGATCATATTGCTGCAGATAATTAATATCTAGGCGTGGTTGAATTGACAACTCAGCTACTAATACCTTCAAATACTCTTTGGCTTCACTTGTGTCGAATCTATAAATTTGGGTTAAATACTTACTCTCGAAAACTGTTGCGATCCCCTATACTTGTGGGTTATCAAGACCTTTTTCTGGTGCCGTTGCCGGCGAGCATAGCTATATTTGTTGAGTCACTTGGGATTATTATCATATTATCACTATGAAGAATCTGAAGGATCCAAAGACTAAGATTTATCCCTCAAAGACGAGGGGAGGTAAGGAACTGCCATCCAGTTCTGCTTTAGATTCACCTTCTGTTATGAGTAAATTTGCAACACCACCACATGCTATTAATTCTGATATGTTGCAAGTTATTTGATGACCCACAAGTATAGGGGATCTATCATAGTCCTTTCGATAAGTAAGAGTGTCGAACCCAACGAGGAGCAGAAGGAAATGATAAGCGGTTTTCAGCAAGGTATTCTCTGCAAGTACTGAAACAAGTGGTAACAAATAGTTTTGTGATAAGATAATTTGTAACGAGCAACAAGTAATAAAAGTAAATAAAGTGCAGCAAGGTGGCCCAATCCTTTTTGTAGCAAAGTATAAGCCTAGACAAACTCTTATATAAGGAAAAGCGCTCCCGAGGACACATGGGAATATCGTCAAGCTAGTTTTCATCACGTTCATATGATTCGCGTTCGGTACTTTGATAATTTGACATGTGGGTGGACCGGTGCATGGGTGTTGTTCTTACTTGAATAAGCATCCCACTTATGATTAACCTCTATTGCAAGCATCCGCAATTACAACAAAAGTATTAAGGTAAACCTAACCATAGCATGAAACATATGGATCCTCAGCCCCTTACGAAGCAACACATGAACTAGGGTTTAAGCTTCTGTCACTCTAGCAACCCATCATCTACTTATTACTTCCCAATGCCTTCCTATAGGCCCAAATAATGGTGAAGTGTTATGTAGTCAATCACATAACACCACTAGAGGCTAGACAACATACATCTCATCAAAATATCGAACGAATACCAAATTCACATGACTACTAATAGCAAGACTTCTCCCTTGTCCTCAGGAACAAACGTAACTACTCACAAAGCATATTCATGTTCATAATCAGAGGGGTAATAATATGCATAAAGGATCTAAACATATGATCTTCCACCAATTAAACCAACTAGCATCAACTACAAGGAGTAATTAACACTACTAGCAACATACTAGCACCAATCTTGGACTTGGAGACAAGAATTGGATACAAGAGATGAACTAGGGTTTTGAGATGAGATGGTGCTGATGAAGATGTTGATGGAGATTGCCCTCTCCCGATGAGAGGAGCGTTGGTGATGACGATGGCGATGATTTCCCCCTCCGGGAGGGAAGTTTCCCCGGCAGAACAGCTCTGCCGGAGCCCTAGATTGGTTCCTCCAAGGTTCCGCCTCGTGGCAGCGGAGTTTCGTCCTGAAAGGTTGCTTCTGATTTTTTTCTCGATGAAAGACTTCATATAGGAGAAGATGGTCATCGGAGAGCCACCAGGGGGCCCACGAGGTAGGGGGCTTGCCCTAGGGGGGGTGCCCCCACCCTCGTGGACAAGGTGTGGGCCCCCTGGTCTTCATATTTGGCTAGGATTTTTCATTATTTATTATAAGGTATTCCGTGGAGTTTCAAAACTTTTGGAGTTGTGCAGAATAGGTCACTAATATTTGCTCCTTTTCCAGCCTAGAATTAAAACTTTTGGTGAAGCCATCGTTGCTCAAAGAATGAGGTTGAGCGAGGAGGAGGTGTGCAACCTATGGGACATCATTCCGCCACGTGCTGACTTCATCGGGGTGCCATTCGTGACCCTCCTGACTAGTACCATGGTTGATCGGCATATCATGGTATGTTGCATTTACTGTAGTAATTTGATGATATGCTTTATTTTTATACTTAGTGTAGAGTCCGATGATATATATGCTTAGTGAATCTTATATGCTTAGTGAATCTTATATGCTCAGTAAATCCGTTGATATATATGCTTAGGGAATCCGATGATATATATGCTTAGTGAATCTTATATGCTTAGTGAATCCAATGATATATATGCTTTATTGTTATACTTAGTGTAGAAATGTAGTACTGTCTTTTGATAGTGTAGAATGTGTGAGGCTAATTATTAATTGATATGTTTTTCTTATTCAGAAATTGCCAAAGAGCCTATCAGAGAGTTTTGGTATCAAGCCTGATGAAGAAGGCTCTGCTGGAATACGCCTTACCGCGAGGGGCTCCATCACCACTTGTGCGTACGACGTGGACACGGACGGTCACACACACTTCAACTCGGTTGGGTGGAAGAGCTTCCTCGTCGGCAAGAATCTTCATGTTGGACAGGCAATCCTAATTACTATCAGGAACACCCACCGCCCAGGCTTGAGGATGATGGTCGTCATTGATATCATGTAGAACTACATATGCTTGTGAGATCTATCCATGCATGCGTGTGGATGCTGAACCATATATATGCTAGTATGACTACCTAGTAGACTTATCAACTATGATCTATCCATGCATTGTTGACTACTATATATGAGTTTGTGGGATTGTGTGGTTATATTAAATGTGGTATTTGTCGTTAATGCTTGTGAGATGGTTCTGTGAACTTAGTTTATTTGCACTGGACTTGTCTTGATTTCCATGAATATTGCCTCTGACTCTTTTTTTATTTTAATTTCTATTTACCTAGTTGTAGCGCGGGAAGAAAATAGGGCGCTACTACTATGTGATCATAGTAGTAGCATTGGTAGAGAAAAAGGCGCTACTACTAAGTATTTTAGCTACAACGCTTGTTTAGAAACGCGTTACTGCTAAATAATAGCTGTAGCGCCCTAGCAGTAGCGCGGGTCCCCGCGCTACTGCTGTGTAAAAAACTAGCGCCACTAGTAAGGTTTTCTCTAGTAGTGGAAGTGAAGACACGATGGGAGACGGGATCGTAGCACCGATATTCCTTGGAGTTAGAGGGGTAGCCGATGAAAATGCAAGTGATAGAACGAGGTGCGAGTTTGTGAGGAGCGGAGTCGACAGTGCTAGGATAGCAAAGGCACCCGAAAATACGCAAGCTATCATAAGATGGGGGCGTACCGAAGAGAAGATGGTGAGGTGCATAGTTCCACCATGGGTGGCAAGGGCGAATGTTAAGGAGAAGTGAAGCAGTAGCGAGTGCGTCCGGCCAAAAACGAGGAAGCACATTAGCATGGAACAGGAGCGTGCGAATGCAGTCGTTCAGAGTGCGAAGGACGCGTTCGGCTCGACCATTCTGCTGTGAAGTATACGGGCATGTGAGACGAAAAACTGTGCCGTGGTGCAACAGAAAAGTGTGGAAAGCAAGGTTGTCGAACTCTTTTCCATTGTTAGTCTGAAGAGCAAGAATGGGACGCCCAAACTGCGTGCTGACATAGGAGTAAAAAGCCGTCAAAGTGGAGAGTGCGTCCGACTTTCGTCGTAAAGGAAATGTCCACACATAGTGAGAATAATCATCAAGGATAACCAGATAATATAAATAGCCCGAATTACTAGGAACCGGAGAGGTCCACACATCGCTATGAATCAACTGAAAAGGAAAAGAAGCTATGGTGGTGGAGTTATTAAATGGGAGGCGAACATGTTTGCCGACACAACAGGCATGACAGGTGTGATCCTCTATCTTATTACAACTGAAACTGAAACTCCTAAGAATATGATGAATTGTGACGGGGTTGGGATGACCCAAACGAGCGTGCCAGAGATCAACGTTGACGGAGAGAGCAACCGGTGCAGTGGTGGAGGTGGACGGCAGATGCACCAGATAGAGCTCGTCGAGGCTGTCACATCGATGAAGTACCATCCTGGTTCGAGCGTCCTTGAAACCAAGCTCGTCAAATTCAATAGTAACAGGATTTTCACGGGTTAAACAACGAATAGAAACAAGGTTCTTAATAGGATGAGGTGAGACAAGTATGTTAGACAAAGTAATAGGCATGGAATTAGAAGGAAAAGAAGTGTGCCCGAGATGTGTGATAGGGAGGGTGGAACCGTCGCCGACAATGATGCAGCGGTCGGTGGTGATGGGAGTGAAGGAGGCAAGATTACAAGGATGAGCAAACATGTGAGCCGTAGCCCCGGTATCCATGTACCAATCACCGCCTCCAGTGTAGTTGTTCGGCGTAGGCGCGGTGTGCAGCGTGGCGAGGAGCGCCGGATCCCAAGGAGCCGGTGGCAGGGCCGATGAGGGTGGCGGCGGGGTCGTAGGGAGACTGTAGGTGTCACTTAGCTGCGACAGTGGGTATCCTCCGTACGGCTGTAGAGCCGCGTAGTACGCCTGATGCGCCGGTGGGCATGGCACAGGAAGGGTCGGTGCAGGAGCCCGTGGAACCGGCATGGTGTAGGCATGAACGACATCGGTCCACGGGTTGTAGCCGGAGGCCCATGGAGGGGGCACCTGGAATTGCTGCTGCTGCTGACGAGGCTGGCCGGCACCCTGCGGCTACTGCTGCTGACCACCGCGGCGGCCCCCGCCACGCTGACCCCCGCGGCGCTATTCGGCGGGAGGGGCAGGCGGCCAATAGTGCAGCGGGAGCAGCCCCGGCTGCTAGGTCGCCGGGTACGGCGGCGACGCCAGGGACGGCGCCGTATGGCGCTGCGGAGGGGGCGCGGCCGGGGCGGCTGGAGGCACCGCGGGTGGTGCCGGCAGCGAGAGCGGTGTGGATGGCCCGCTCCTTCACCTGCTTCATCCGCCGCTCCTCCAAGCGGACGTACGCAACGAACTTGGTGAAGGACGGGTTGGGGATGAGGCCGAGGTTCGCTGCGGCGTTGTCGAAGTCCTCGTTGAGCCCGACGGTGAGCGTGTTCAGGAGGAGGTCATTATCGATCTTCGCGCCAATATCGCGGAGCTCGTCAGCTAGAGTTTTCAGGCGGCGACAATAGTCGTCGACGGAGGTGTTGTCCTGGTGACACCCAAAAAACTCTTGCTGCAAAAAAACGCGACGCTGGAGCTGGTTGTCGGTGAAGAGCCCGTTCAGCTTGGTCCACGCGGCGCAGGCATCGTCATCGTCCGCCACGACCGTCTGGAAGAGGTCCGGCGAGATGATGAGGAAAAACCAGCAGATGATCGTGGTGTCGATGGTGGACCAGTCATGGAACTCGGGGACGAGGCTGGAGACGATGGTGCCGTCCACGTGGTCGATAAGGTGATACTCCCGAAACACGAGGGAAAAATATGTCTTCCACGTGTAGTAGGAGTCCGCCTGGGAGAGACGAACCGACACCCGCTCGAAGATGTTCAGGTTGCGAAGGACGTTCACATCGGGAGGGTTGGTGTCGGCGAACGGGTTGGAGTTGATGGACGCAGAGGAGGTGATGGACGACATCGCGAGGGCGAGACGGCACGGTTGCTGCGGCGAAAACTGAGAGGAAAAGGACGGCTACGACACGAAGCTGCGGGGGCTGCTAGGTGGAGCGGCTCGGAGCTAGCGAACGTGGGCGGCGTGACGCGGCGGCGATGTGTGCTAGCGAGCTGGGGTAGCGATCAACAAGCTCTGCGATTGATTTGTTGGCAGCTAGCAGGAAAGTGTGCATGCACGGTCGGTGGTTGGCGGCTAGCGGGGAAGTGTGCAGGCGTGATCGGCACGATCGATGGCTGGCGTTGTTTGGTGGCTGGCGTTGTTTGGCGGCTGGCGGGGAGGTGTCCTGGCGCGAGCGAGAGGTGGCCAGCGGGCGCGGTCGGGAGGCGGCGAGCAGCGCGAGAGGCGCACGGCTAGAGGTGAGGGAGGCGCACGGGCGGCGGCGGCTGCGGCGGAAGCAAGAAGAAAACCTAAAAAACTGATATCATGTATGATGTGGGAATTACGTGTTGTATTTCTCAGGTGCAAACACACGTATATATGATGTACATGAGTAGGCTACGACCTCAACTATACAAGGTAACTAGGAGGTGGACCCAATACACAAATATGCACAACACATATGCTCAACAACCTGTGCCCAACCAACTTGTGGTGCCATCCACTTCTTCCTGCACTGCATGATCAGATCCCGCCAAGGCGGGTGCACTAACTTTTGCTTCACCGGAACAAGCTCCAAGTTAGAAATATAATTGTTGATGAAACACAGGGTTGAATGCGGCGATTGATATTGTTGTTCGTGTATGCCTTTTTTCGAACCCACCATATTAACCAGTGTTACTCTGGCTTTGATGAACCATTCTTTACTGACTGATCCCTGAAGTTCAACCAACCAAAGATGAGCATCATCAATTTTGATTGTTACCATAAGGCGGACTAGCTCCTCATCCACCATGCCTCGAACACACTTTGCCATGTGACAATCTATAAGGGAGTGTTTCCAAGTGTCCACAGCCCCATTGCAGATCATACATACATTTGTTTCTGAGCGCCTATCTTGTACTCTCTCCGTTCCAAATTACTCGTCATGGTTGGACGAGTAATTTGGAACGGACAACGACGAGTAATTTGGAATGGACCACGACGAGTAATTTGAAATGGAGGGAGTACACTGGAACGAGCGCGCCTTGCGTTGCTGGACTTGGCCCATAGTGGGGCGCTTACATGTTGATGAACCATGTAAAACCTCATCCCCCATGGCCTGCCAATAAAGAAAATCGAACATATAACCGAAATCAGTGTTAATGGGCACCTTTGCAAAGGTCACTTCCACCTTCTCAGGTGTTGACAAGGAAAAATTGCATGTTCGTCACTTGTCACAACCTGACATTTTTCCCCTTTTTCGTAGATTCGTTTTTTCAAAATGTTTTATCTCTGGAACCATGCGTACAATTTATGAACCATTTTTATGGTTGGATTCCTCGCGTCGAGATATTTGAAACTAGATCTCATGGTAATAGGTTTCGACAAACCTTTTTCATGAAAAAACTAGAAATAAAAAACAAAGAATGCCCAAAAATACGAAACCAAAAAATTGGAACCCGAAAGCATGGTTGTGTTCTTTTTCCTTTTCTTGAGAAGCACAGTTATACTAAATTGTGCTTCTCGTGAAAGGACATGTTGCGCTTCCGGAAGCACAACTATGTACTTTTCCCTTTTCTGGAAGCACAAGTGTGCTTCTCGCAAAAAGTGCTCCTTCCCGAAAAATTTGGCAAAACCTAGGGAAAATCAGTAAAAAACCATAAAGGGAGATCCTCCAACAATTTTTTAATATAAAATAAAACCACATAAACCAGAAAATGCATGCAGCAAAAAACAAAATCAGAGCATATGGTGAAGAAAAGGTACATATGGGAAAAACGCATATGTGATGGGCTTGATGCTCGGATAATAATAGCAAGCTTCTATACAAGAAGCCCCCAGGTATAATGGACGTACATATTTGGAAGCACATGTGTGCGTTAGGGGTGCGCGGTCTAACCGCAAGAAAGCTTCAAGGCTAAATAGAAAAAATGAAAAGGGAGAGAAAGACGAAAAAATGTATTATGGAAACAGCAGGGAGAAGGAGACGAAGAAAGAGTACAACGCTTAGGCATAGAATCTTTGGAGTCTGGCCGCGTTCCAGGGGTTCGGCTCGAGGCGATTATCTGACGCATCATGCAGGCGGTACGCTCCTCCGGTGAGAACTTTATCAATTATGAAGGGACCGTACCATTTGGGCTTGAGTTTGTCATTTTTTTCTCCGGCAAACGTAGAACAAGTTCGCCAACGTTATAAGTCTTGGCCCGTACTTCTCTGCTTTGATATCTGCGGGCCTATTGTTGATAAAATGCGGAACAGGCTTTTGGAACATCACGCTCCTCCTCCAGGGCATCTAGGCTGTCCCGCCGATCGAGCTCGGCCTCTCTCTCTTCGTACACGCGCACCTGAGGTGAGTCATGTATAATGTCGCAGGGTAGCACAGCCTCTGTGCCGTACACCATGAAAAAAGGTGTGTATCCGGTAGTGCGATTGGGCGTGGTCCGCAGCCCCCCAGAGTACGGAGTCCAGGTCGTCAACCCAGTGTGTGTCTGATTCCTTCAAAGACTGTACTAGTCTAGGCTTGATGCCGCTCATAATAAGACCATTAGCTCATTCGACTTGACCATTTGTCTGCGGATGATAGACAGAGGCGTAATCAAGCTTGATGCCCAGATTAGCGCACCCTATTTTCACTTTGTCGTCTGTGAAGTTGGAGCCGTTATCAGTGATGATGCTGTGTGGAACACCATAACAGTGTACGACGCCGGATATGAATTCTATCATCGGCCCGGACTCGGTCGTTTTTACTGGTTTGGCCTCTATCCACTTAGTGAATTTATCCACCATGACCAGCATATATTTTTTCTTATGGCTTCCTCCTTTAAGGGGTCCAACCATATCCAATCCCCAGACCGCGAAAGGTCAAGTGATGGGGATTGTTTGTAGGGCACTGGGGGGCATATGGCTTTGGTTGGCGAAGAGTTGGCATCCAACGCAATGTTGGACAAGGTCCTGTGCATCTGCTCTGGCCATCGGACAATAAAACCCTGTACGGAAGGCCTTGCTAACAAGGGCCCGAGCTGCGGCGTAGTGCCCATCGAGACCGGCATGAATCACCGCCAGGAGCTGCCGCCCCTCCTCCTCGGAGATACATCTTTGAAGGACTCCGGTAGTGCTTTTCTTATAGAGCTCTTGATACGTCTCCAATGTATCTATAATTTTTGATTGCTCCATGCTATATTATCTACTGTTTTGGACTATATTGGGCTTTATTTTCCACTTTTATATTATTTTTGGGACTAACCTATTAACCGGAGGCCCAGCCCAAAATTGCTGTTTCTTTGCCTATTTTAGTGTTTCGGAGAAACAGAATATCAAACGGAGTCCAAACGGAATAAAATCTCCGGGAACGTGATTTTCTCACCGAACGTGATCCAGGAGACTTGGACGCTACTCCAAGGAGTCAAAGAGGAGGTCATGAGGATGGGGGGCGCGCCCCCCTGCCTCGTGGGCCCCTCGGTGCTCCACCAACATAATCCTTCCTCCTATATATACACACGTACCCCCAAACGATCATAACAGGAGCCAAAAACCTAATTCCACCACCGCAACTTTTTGTATCCACGAGATCCCATCTTGGGGCCTGTTCCAGAGCTCCGCCGGAAGAGGGCCGTCATCACGGAGGGCTTCTACATCATCATAGCCCATCCGATGAAGTGTGAGTAGTTTACCTCAGACCTTCGGGTCCATAGTTAGTAGCTAGATGGCTTCTTCTCTCTCTTTGAATCTCAATACAAAGTTCTCCCCCTCTCTCGTGGAGATCTATTCGATGGAATCTTCTTTTTGTGGTGTGTTTGTTGAGATCGATGAATTGTGGGTTTATGATCAAGTCTATCTGTGAATAATATTTGAATCTTCTCTGAATTCTTTTATGTATGATTGTTTATCTTTGCAAGTCTCTTCGAATTATCCATTTGCTTTGGCCAACTAGATTGGTAGTTCTTGCCATGGGAGAAGTGCTTAGCTTTGGGTTCGATCTTGCGGTGTCCTTTCCCAGTGACAGAAGGGGCAGCAAGGCACATATTGCATCGTTGCCATCGAGGATAACAAGAGGGGGTTTATTTCATATTGCATGAATTTATCTCTCTACATCATGTCATCTTTCTTAAGGCGTTACTCTGTTTTTAACTTAATACTCTAGATGCATGCTGGATAGCGGTCGATGAGTGGAGTAATAGTAGTAGATGCAGAATTGTTTCGGTCTACTTGTCACAGACGTGATGCCTATATACATGATCATGCCTAGTTATTCTCATAACTATGCTCAATTCTGTCAATTTCTCAACATTAATTTGTTCACCCACCGTAGAATACTTATGCTCTTGAGAGAAGCCACTAGTGAAACCTATGGCCCCCGGGTCTATTCTCATCATATCAATCTCCATCACTTTAATCTTGCTTTGCCTTTTTACTTTGCCTTTACTTTTTACTTTGCATCTTTATATCAAAAATACCAAAAATATTATATCTATCAGATCTCACTCTCGTAAGTGACTGTGAAGGGATTGACAACCCCTAATCGCGTTGGTTGCGAGTAGCTATCATTTTGTGCAGGTACGAGGGACTTGAGCGTGGCCTCCTACTAGATTGATACCTTGGTTCTCAAAAACTGAGGGAAATACTTATGCTACTTTGCTGCATCATCCCTTCCTCTTCGGGGAAAACCAACGCAAGATCAAGACGTAGCAAGAATGATTACAACTCGATACTTAGAACAAAATATGACTCTATATGAATGCCTCCGGCGGTGTACCGGGATATGCAACGAATCAAGAGTGACATGTATGAAAGAATTATGAACGGTGGCTTTGTTGAGGATTCCTTCGTCCGTGATATTGTTGCGGAGCGCTGAGATCGCTTCCTCGTTGCGGAAATCTTTAATATTGTCTTTGACAAGAAGGAATCTGGCCCAGAAGTGGTGGACCATTTCCTGAGACTGTTGTTGTATGCTCATGAGAGCGCTTATATTTGGGTGGGTGGGTGGTTTTAAATCTGAACCCTGACCCAATTTTGGATCCGGAGTATGAAGTAGTTCCGAACTTAACAGATCGGGCTCCGGGATATCCACTGATTTCTTAGGCCCGTCGTCCGATTCTATGTTCGAAGGGCAGGATGCATCTCCTCGCAGGTGGGTGTCCGGCTCTTCGAAGCCGGAGATCTGGACATAGTCCGTCTTTAGTATGGAGGAAGAGTTGTTGTATCGCTCCTCGACTATCTCTATCTGGTGGGTGATCGGTGGAGATTTGATTTCTCTCTGATCGGGTTTAAGCCCAATTCGATCATAGTCTATGGCGACCCCCAGGGTGGCGATGCGATCCAGGAGCTCATTTAAAGACGAAAGCTCCGCTGGATCCATCTGCTTGGAGTGTTCGGAGTCGATACGAAGGGGATTTTTGATGACCCGGGAGGTCATCGTCGGCTTAACAACCGAACGGGCGGTCATGGTAAAGCCGCCCAGCTGGAGGGTTTGGCCTAGGGCCAGTGCTCCTCCGGCGGTGATATTGTCCTTGAGAACAAGGCGAGCCATGGATCCTGTCATCGACGTCACAGTGGGACTCTCAATGAAAGCACCAATGTCGGTGTCAAAACCGACGGATCTCAGGTAGGGGGTCCTGAACTGTGCGTCTAGGATCGATGGTAATAGGAGATGGGGGACACAATGTTTTACCCAGGTTCGGGCCCTCTCTATGGAGGTAATACCCTACGTCCTTCTTGATTGATCTTGATGAATATGAGTATATTACAAGAGTTGATCTACCACGAGATCGTAATGACTAAACCCTAAGAGTCTAGTCTGGCTATGATTATGAGGATCCGGCCTATCTACGGACCTAGCCCTCCATTTTATATGGACACAGGAGGGATCTAGGGTTACACAAGGTCGGTTACAGAGAAACGAATCTACTTATTTGATCGCCAAGCTTGCCTTCCACGCCAAGGAGAGTCCCATCCGGACACGAGTGCAATCTTTGGTCTTCGTATCTTCACAGCCCATCAGTCCGGCCCATGGCTAACAGGCCGGACGCCCGGGGACCCCTTAGTCCAGGACTCCCTCACTAGGCCGGCTGAGTTTGAGGATTTCTGTCGCACTTAGACAGTGGGTGATGAGAGGAGAGTGTTAGCCATCACTACCGGCGGCTTACATTTTCCTGCTGTTCATTACTTTGCATATTTCATTACCAAATGCTTGCTTGATAGGGAGAAGGTGGGTGCATTTAGTTCACCAGACCTTTCTGTTTTACATCGTGCAGTAGAGGGCGACAACACTTATAGCTTGGGAGCTATTCTGGCTCGTCGCCTCCATCTTAATAAATCTTAGGGTAAAATACATGGTGGGATTTTTTCTACTTGTTTGGCGTCTCACTTCGAGGTTGAGATACGCCACCATGATGTCCCTCTTACCACAGTTTACGTAGACCGTGCAGCCATGGATCACCATCACTTTCTTGCACATGATCGTCCTGATCTTGCCACTCCTTATAACCTGGTCTATAACGTTGACACTCGTGATGTTATCCCCTTGCCTACACCTGCTTTGTTTGATTATGTTGCCAGGAGCGGATACCGGATTATGCCTACAGACATCCTCGCCTTCTGGAACGCTCAAGCTGCTGCAGAGGCTGCACATGCACCGGATCTGTGGATGCCCCGCTCCTCAGTAGTGGGATGAGTGGATGCCTGCTCCTCATGACCCCTACTACCCTCCAGGCTACTGATCGATTACCAACTTAGGCCAAAAGCCTAAGCTTGGGGGAGTATGTGTTTCTCACCGACATTATATTCATGCTCGCATATCATTCTATCTGTCGGTGTTCACACTTTTTCATTGTATCATCCACGCTTAGATTTATTTTTCTTGCTTTCTTCTTGTGTGTTTGAAAAACTTTAGAAAAACCAAAAAATTAGTTATAGTAATTTACTTTCCATGCATGCTTATTAGTAGTACCGAAAAGAAAATCCAAAAAGATTTCCTTGTTCTTCTTTTGCTTGTTGGGAGCTTTCTCATGTAATTAGTTTTTCTCGTTTTTGCTTTTATTTACTAGTTGAAGAAAACCAAAAACTCCAAAAAATATTTTAGTGTGTTTTTGTGAATTTCTTTTCTTTTTATTCGAGTCTTACCAAGGAGAAGACCACGATGAAAATGTTGAGTGGCTCTCATATGAATAACTATTGAACTAATAAAGAGCCCAATTTACCTTGTCTTCTCCTGTTGAATAAAATGTTTTGCAGATTCCAGCTTAGTCCATGGCATTCTTGCACTATTATTATTTTCATATCATTCGGTCATTATCGTGGAATTGTCATGGCAGTTATCCTAGTGGAAGGACTTAATCGTGGAGACATCACAATTAGGAAGCTTAAAGGGGTTAAACGGGACAAAGGACACGAGGGTAAAATCCTAATCCAGTTCAAGGTGGTATTGCTTATGTTTCGATTACTAGAGAGCGAATCCGCTTGACCTAGCTTTCAATCTGATCTTACTTGCCCTGAACCGCCGCCGGGTCGTCCCTTTATATACAGAGGCTGCCCCCGGCGGCTAATAGTATCCCGGCCGGCTCATAAACAGTGTCCGGCTCGGTCTCTAACTATTCCTGCCTTACAATGCAAGTTATGTACATATGGCGGTTTATCTCTACGGGCCTTGAGTCACCTTTGGGTCTTGGGCCCTTAACTAAATCGCCATCTTCCAGAGCTGTCTTGGGCTTCATGAATCACCATAGGTATAACCCGGCCCCTCCTGGGCGCGTCATACCTAATAGTTATATCCCCAACATTAGGCCCCAGATTGATTAACTGGTTCATGTCAATCTTCAACACTTATAGGAAATATTCTGTTCTTTATTGTGAGAAAATTTGTAACCCGCCATGACGTCATCTCCAAGATTTTGTGATAACCCACCATGACGTTATCTGCCATTACTTCACACTTCATCTACATATCTCAACAGATCTTTATCTTAATGATTATCCCGAGAATCGAGGCATCCTGGTAGCTAGATGACCACATTTTTGGCCTCTTCCTATTTCACACCTCTCTGTTCCCTGTCTCCTTATAAATAGGATCCGAAAACCATCCCCATTTTTCTCCTTCTTCCTTCTTTCTCTCGCAACTCCTCTGCTGCTCGAGCTCCACCGCCACCACAGAGCACCTCATCTTCCTCAATCTCAACCTGAGTCAACCCAGATAACGGCAGTGACCCTCCGCAACAGATCTGTAGATGTAAGTTTCTGGCTTCTCATACCTTAGATCCGCACTAGGGTTTGCGAGCTTCTCTGTGTTCTTTGTAGTTCGTCATAGTTCATCTTCCAGGCTGTACCGCGAGCTTCTTTGATCTGAAAACGACATTAAACCAATGCGGTAGTCATTTTATTTCTACTTTTGATATCAGTAGATCCCCTTTTCTGGAAGAAAAAATCTTGTGCAAGCTCATGAACTCATCTGTACTGATTTTTAGGTCTAGATTTATTTTTCCTTTCCTGAACAACCTTTGATCCAAAATAATAGCTGCAGCCTGTGAAACTTGTTTATCTTAGTACTTAGCCAACTTTTCATTGCTAGCAAATCTTGAATATCTTTACTCATGGCGGCTTACCATGCCGGCTTATTTTTTCTCATATACCATTAGCCCTTATTTAAGCCGCCATTATACATCTGTACTGCAATCATTAGTTTGTAATTCCACCAATTAATTTGAGCTGGCAAATTACTTCCTTTTAGATTGTCTTTTTGCCATGCCACCGAAGACGATGACAGTTTGCAATTGGGTCACTTCCACAGTCACTGAGGATACTCTAAAGGATTTTGTCCCTGTCGGATACTTACTAGAGAAGAGCGTCATGTCTTACCGCGCCCCTAACCCGGCCGAAGAAAAACCTCAGCCAAAGGGTGGTGAAATCATCGTCTTCACTGATCATATGAACCGGGGCTTTTCGCCGCCCGGCTCAAAATTCTTTAGAGATGTTCTGCATTTTTTCAAGCTTCATCCACAAGACCCAATTCCATATCGAACATCTGTAACTTCCAAGTTTTCTGCGAGGTTTATCTTCAAGAAGAACCTATTGTTGAACTCTTCAGAGAATACTTCTATTTGAACCGCCAGAATGAGTACACCAACGGTCCTAACTTGGAATTTGGCAGGATTTCGATTCAGTGCAGACGAGATGCTGTCTTTCCTCTAGTAGTATTGCCAAGCCATCCCAAGGACTGGAACCAAACTTGGTTCTATTGCAAATACACATCGCCGGCGGATGAAAAACCAATGCTGGGTTATCGCGCTGAGCGTCTTAATGCTAAATATTTACTCCTTGATAAACTTTCTGCCGCTGAACGCAAGAAACTTGTCCCAACAATCAAAAGGGTTCAAGCCTTTCTGGGAAATGGCTTAACTGAAGTTGACTTGATCTGCTGTTGGATTGCATGGCGGATCATCCCTCTGAGCCGCCGATCTGACTTGATGTGCAATTATACCAGAGGAACAGACGATCCATCACGTCATAGCTCCCTACGTCTGACCGAAGAAGCCATTGTTGAAATGGCGACCACCCTCGTCAACAGCAAATATGAAGACTGCAACAAAGTAGGTTTGAATCCTTTCTGCAAGCTTAACCCGGCACCAGAGGTAAATCCTCTTGACTCCTTTTTCCTCAGCAGTTAAGTATTTGCATGAGTTTCAACATGCTATTTTTCGACAGGATAAATCTGACTTTTGGAAGGCCAAATATGATCATGAGGCTGCCAAAAAAGCTAGAGCCGCTGCAATAGCCGCTAAGAAAACTGCCAGAAAATCTAAGAAGAAAACAACTGCTTCTGACTTATTCAAGTTGGATGACATCTCTGAGTCAGAGGTAGCCCTTGACTCTCTTGGCCTACTTTTAGCAACCTTATTGACACTGACTATTATCAGGAGGACACGGGGGCCAGCGAGGCAATTGAAGAAGAGGTAACTATTATTCCTCTGACTCAGAACCTTTACCAAGGCAGAAACTTCGGCGGGTAACCCGGAAAGTAAGGTTTTCACACCCCTTGGCTTATTTAGATCATCATTTTCTTTTGAAACAACAACAACATGAGAGCCGCCGTCAGACCCGGACCAGTGGAGACGATGAGTTACCCTCCGGCTTACCTAAAACCCCTCGGAAACGCCAAAATGAGGCACTTTTAAATCGTAACTCTGATGAATGAGTTACTTTTATAAGTCACTCAACTATAATTCCACTTTGCAGGAGATTGCTCGTTCCTCCTGTGGTGATTCTCACAAACTCAGCTGCCGGCTTTTAAGACCGCCCCGGGTAAAGATAATTATCCTTCTTCTGCACCTTTATGCCTGTATCATTATACTGACTCATCAAATTCTTCTTAGTGGTCAAGCAAAGCCCAAGAAAGCAAAAGTGTCCAAACCGGTTGAGGATCCAAAAGCCGCTGAACTGGTGTAGCCGACTCTTGCCCCGGAACAAACTAAAGCACCGGAAGACCCTGCTATCAACACTCAATCAGATCTTCCTAAGCCGTCTGTTAATGAAACTGTTCTTAATCTATCCACTGCTAAACCGTCAAGCTCAGCTAACCCGCCAGAGACTTATGGCAATGATGTTTTAATCACTGGTACCAGATTCGTTGAACCGGGTAATCCGACTGTGCTGGCAAGACACTCCACAAAGCAAGAAGTCATGGAGAGGCAGAAAGTGAGGTTTGATGTCTCCCACTACGCTCATCTGAGTATTGGTGAAGTACTATCTAGCTATCTTAGCCAAGTCAATTCGAGCCGTGATTCAGAGATTGAAATGGTCAAACAAATGTACCAAAAATATGAGGTATGTTCTCCGATTTATATAAGTTATGTACCTAGGCAGCCCCCAAGTCTGCAAAGTATGATAAGAGTGAATGATCTTTAGACTTTTAATAGACTTATAAGCTTTTGCCTTAGACTCCTTTCAATTCCCGGCTTACAACCAAATCGGATGCTGATAGTTTTTCAATTTGCATGTGTAGTCCCCAAGGGCCGGTTTAATCAGTATGAGCCGGTCCTACTAGCCAACATGTAAGAGACAAATACTTTGACCAGATATCCTTATGAGCCAGCTGAGGCTATCAATAACATATCCGGCTTTCCTTTGGTAGGAAAAACAGCAAAATGCATTAGCCCCCAAGTGCCAAGTGGTCTTGCTTGCAAAACACTTGGGACTTCTGGAAAAATCCAATTCCTTTGACAATGAAATTGCGCTGACAGACATTAGCCCCAAGTGCCAAGTGTTATTGCTTGCAAAGCACTTGGGACTTGCTTTTATAATCCGCCATGAAACTAAACAACCTTATTCTGTATACAGGCTGCAACCGCAGAACTGGAATCCCAATTGTCTGAAGCCAAGACCTGGCTGTCGACTCAGGAGACTGAAACAAACAAAACTGAATCCAAAATCCAATTGAGTGTGTCTGAAGCAGAGAAACTGAAGAGCAGACTTAGTGCAGAGAAAAAGGCTTGGGCTGATGAGAAGACTGCCCTGACGTAGCGTGCTGAAACGACTGAGGCGACTCTGAAAGAGGTTATCGCTGAACTCATCGGTTTAAAGAACTGTGTGTCTCAGATGGTTTCTGCAATCTTCGGTAAATCACCTTATTACTTACTCAAAGTCTATATTTGTCACCATAATGTAAGCCACCTACTTAACTCATTGGGAAAACTTCACAGGTCCCCGGAGTAGCAATCTGAGTCAACATAGTATGATAAAGCTCAAGGCGGTTTACACTCTTGTGGAGCAATTGTATACTAGAGCTCAACGGGCTCTTGCCATTATCTCCCCAGTGAACCAAGGACCAAACTTATTGAGTGATATCTTGAAGAAGCTGTCCATCTTACTCTCCAGGTTTCAGGAAGTCAAGCGTTCTTGTGCCAGAGCTGGAGCCGTAACTGCTTTGAGCCGCTCCAAAGCCTGGGTACTGGAGTTAGACCCGGCAGACGTAGCCAGGGGGCACCCCAGCTTTAAGGAAGATGGAAGTCCCTTCAACCAAGAAGACTTTGCTGCCTGTGTGAAAGAGATTCGTCCTGATGCCACCATCGTTGCTGAAGAAACCAATCTCACCAAGTATCAGCCAGGTTTTGATGCAGAAAATAAGAAGATGGCCACTCCTTCATATAAAGTGACGGACTTAATCCTGCCGATTCGGCAGCACACTTTCGCCCCTGAAATTGACCCGTCTGGTCTGATTGATGACGAGGCTGAGTTCGTCGCCCTTCATGGCTTTGATTGGTCCAAATGCAATTTCCAAACGGTGGAGGAGGACGAACCGGCAAGGGATGAGTCGCAACCGTCTAGTCAACCCTGCCAGGATTCATGAACCGGCTCCAGTTTATCATCTGCTATGTGCGAGAGTAAAAACAATATTATCCTTTTGTACTCCAAGCGCCTTGTAATAGGCTAGCTTAAAACTTCATGTTATGCTTATGCCATCGTGCATATTGTGCTGCGTACAACACTTTTGTCTGTCGTGTGAAGATATGCTTTACATCCCTTACAATATCAGTAGTGTTGAATCTGTTCCTGCATGCAATATATAAAAATTGTTCTGGCAGTTTATCGCCGGACGGGTCATAATGCCCAATACACATCCATGGAAACCAACATAACTGTATAATTAAGGCTAGATGCAAGCATAATCAACATGAAATATATCGTTCCTATGATATTGAATTATATTGGTGTCTTACCACAGGGTGGGTCATAATATCATACATACGACCATTAATATTGAAAGAAGAGACACAAATAAGCTTGTTATGAATTTTAACTTTGAAACACAACGACAATATCATACCTGTGATTTTGAATTTGAACTGCCGGTTCATGTGACCCGAACAGTAAGGGTGATAACCCAATCTTTTAGAAGCCAACACTTTCATATGTATGATGATTGTCATACGCTGGCGGTTTATTGTCAAAAAACCAAGCCGGGTTAAATTGAAACCATACTTATACTTAGATCTAGATGAAAAGCCGCAGAATAAAAAACAAAGATTGTTTTTCAAAAACTTAAGCCAAGTAAAAAGAAAAATTTGGAGGCTTCTGATTTGAATACGATCAGTAAACGGGAACAAAGGGGTTAAGCTAGGATTCATATACGATCATGTAGCCCCCAGTGGCTTTGGCGTTGCGCCGATCAAGAGGGTACCGACAACTATGTTCTCTTTGGTTCGAATACGACCTATGTTTGAACAGGAAGCCCCCAAATGACACTGATAATTTTTTAACAACTCTAATTCAAATACGATCAAAGTCGGACCCAAAAGGGGTTAAGCTATGATTCAAATACGATCAAGAAGCCCCCTAGTGAGTTTGGCATTGTGCCGATCAAGAGGGTACCGAAACTATGTTCTCTTTGGTTTGAATACAACCTATATTTGAACAGGAAGCCCCCAAATGATCATATGGTTTAACGGCTAGATTCGAATACGATCATGAGCCAGACCAAAGGGTTAAGCTGGATTTGAACACAATCAACCCCCAATTGGTCATTTTGAACTTATAATGATGAAGACATATGATTATTGAGGATGAAAAGGACAGAGGTCCTCCTTTATTACTTATCATAATATATACAACGTCAAAATATGTACATCATGAGAGCCGGTGGCTCAAGTATAGTAAGGCCAAAGATGAGCGATATTGCTCGGCTGGTGGGTCTCTTCCTCCGACTTACGTGAGTCTTTGTGCTCTTGAATATCGATAAGGTAGTATGACCCGTTGTTCAAGTTCCCGCTGACCACAAAAGGACCTTCACAAGGTGGGGATAACTTGTGTGCATCAGTTTGATCCTAGATGAGCTGGAGCACCAAGTCACCTTCTTGAAAGGTTCTGGACTTAACTCGGCGGCTATGATAACGATGCATGTCCTGTTGGTAAATCGCGGAGCGAGCTGCTACTAAGTCATGCTTTTCATCTAACAGGTCAAGTGCATCTTGACGGGCTTGTTCGTTATCAGTCTCAACATAAGCCACCACGCGGGGCAAGTCATGAGGATGTCACTAGGTAGGTTTTCCTCTGCTTCGTAAACCATGAAGAAAGGCGTATGACCGTAGACCTGTTAGGGGTAGTATTGATACTCCATATCACAGAGGGTAACTCCTCCACCCAACAACCCGGCATCCGTTGTAAAGGAGCCATAAGCCGGGGTTTGAGACCTTTCAATATTTCCTGATTGGCACTTTCAGCTTGACCATTGGATTGGGGGTGAGCTACTGATGAAATATCAAGCCGGATATGCTCACGTTGGCAAAATTCCTCCATAGCACCCTTGGACAGATTAGTGCCATTATCAGTTATAATGTTGTGTGGAAAACCAAAACGAAAGATCACCTTTTTCATAAATTGAACCGCCATGGCGACATCACACTTACTAACCAGCTCTGCCTCAACCCACTTTGTGAATTTGTCAACTGCCACCAGAAGGTGTGTCTTTTTATCTTTGGATCTTTTGAAAGGTCCAACCATGTCTAGCCCCCAGACTGCAAATGTCCAAGCAATTGGAATCATCCGCAATTCTTGAGCTGGCACGTGTGCCCGTTGTGAGAATTTCTGACAATCATCACACCTACTGACCAGATCCTCCGCATCATCGTGAGTCGTTAGCCAGTAAAAACCATGACGGGAGGCTTTGGCTACAAGGGACTTTAAACCGGCTTGATGGCCACAATCTCCTTCATGAATTTCACGAAGAATTTCTTGACCTTCCTCAGGAGAGACACATCGTTGAAACGCCTCTGTAACACTGCGATGATGCAACTCACCATTGGCAATTGTCATTGATTTAGACCGCCGGCTTATCTGTCTAGCCAAGGTTTCATCCTCAGGCAACTCGCCCCGGGTCATATAAGCCAAATATGGCACTGTCCAATTTGGGATGACGTGAAGAGCTGCCATCAATTGTGCTTCCGGGTCTGGAACAGCCAAGTCTTCCTCCGTAGGCAACTTGATAGAAGGGTTACGCAGAACATCTAAGAAAGTGTTAGGTGGCACCGGCTTACGCTGAGACCCCAACCGACTTAAAGCATCGGCCAATTCATTCTTTCTGTGATCAATGTGTTCCACTTGGTAACCCTTGAAGTGTCCAACAATGGCATCAACCTCACGGCGATAAGCCGCCATGAGAGGATCTTTGGAATCCCACTTGCCTGATACTTGCTGAGCCACCAAATCTGAGTCGCCAAAGCACCTTACCTGGCTCAAGATCATCTCTTTAGCCATCCTAAGACCATGGAGCAAAGTCTCATACTCAGCTGCATTGTTAGTACAGGGAAACATCAACTGTAGCACATAACAAAATTTGTCACCTCGAGGGGAAGCTAAAACAACTCCAGCCCCCGAGCCCTCTAATTCCCTGGACCTATCAAAATGAATAGTCCAATAGGTGTTGTCCGGCTTCTCTTCAGGCATCTGCAGCTCTGTCCAATTGTTGATAAAGTCCACTAGTGCTTGAAACTTGATAGCAGTGCGTGGCACATACTTTAAGCCATGAGGCCCGAGTTCAATGGCCCACTTGGCAACTCGTCCTCTGGCTTCTCTATTTTGAATGATATCTTCTAAAGGAGCAGAACTAACCACAGTGATGGGATGACCCTGAAAATAGTGCTTAAGCTTCCGGATCTCCACGAACACCCCATAAACAAGTTTCTGCCAATGTGGATATCTCTGTTTGGACTCAATAAGCAGCTCACTAACGTAGCAAACCGGCCGTTGAACCGGATATTCCTTACCAGCCTCCTTGCACTCTACTACCATGGCCACACTGACAACACGTGTGTTAGCAGCCACATATAACAATAATGGCTCCTTATCAATAGGAGCAGCAAGGATTGGCGGCTCAGCGAGCTGTCTCTTTAGATCTTCAAAGGCGGCGTTAGCAGCATCACTCCAGACAAAATCGTCTGTCTTCTTCATCATTTGATACAGCGGTATGACCTTCTCACCTAACCGGCTTATGAACCGGCTTAAAGCAGCAATACGACCCACCAAATGCTGAACATCATTGATGCACGCCGGCTTAGCCAAAGATGTGATTGCTTTGATCTTCTCCGGGTTAGATCAATACGAGGGAGAGCGAATGGATCAGCCGGACAAGCCTTTTTAAGTCCGTTCAATCCACACACATACGCCATGTACCATTCTTTTTAAGCACGAGCACCGGGTTAGCCAACCAATCTGGATGAAAAACCTCAATAATGAACCCGGCCGCCAAGAGCCGGGCCAATTCCTCACCAATGGCCTTGTGCCTCTCCTCATTGAACCACCGAAGAAACTGCTTGACCAGCTTAAATTTTGGATCAATATTGAGAGTGTGCTCAGCAAGTTCTCCCGGTACACCCGGCATGTCAGAAGGTTTCCATGCAAATATGTCCCGGTTCTCACGGATGAACTTGATGAGCACGCTTTCTATTTGGGATCCAGATTAGCACTGATACTGAACTTCTTAGATGAGTCACCTGGAACAAAATCGACAAGCTTGGTGTCATCAGCCGATTTAAACTTCAGCACTGGCTCATGTTTTGTAGTCGGCTTTTTCAAAGACGTCATGTCCGCCGGGTCAACATTGTCCTTGTAGAACTTCAACTCTTCTGTTGCACAAACAGATTCAGCGTAAGCAGCATCGCCTTCCTCACATTCCAAGGCTATCTTCTGACTCCCATGCACTGTGATGGTGCCCTTATGACCCGGCATTTAAGCTGCAATTAAACATAACACAGCCGTGCCATAAACTTGGCATAAGCCGGTCGTCCAAACAGGGCGTGATACGGGCTCTTGATTTTGACCACCTCAAAAGTTAACTTCTCGGCCCTAGAATCATGCTCATATCAAAAGGCTACTTCCAGTTCAATCTTACCCATCGGGTACGCCGACTTACCAGGCACCACTCCATGTAAAACAATGTTGGACATCTTAAGATTTTTGTCAGTCAACCCCATGCGACGGAAAGTCTCATAATAGAGGATGTTGATGCTACTGCCTCTGTCCATGAGTACCTTAGTGAATTTATATCCACCAACCTGAGGCACCACCACCAAGGCCAGGTGACCTGGATTGTCAACCCGGGGAGGATGATCTTCCCTACTCCACAGAATAGGCTGCTCAGACCATCTTAAATAACGAGGGACTGTCGGATCAACAACATTTACAGCCCTCTTATGAAGCTTTTGGCCCCGTCTGCACAAACTGGTGGTGAACACATGATACCGTCCACTATTCAACTGCTTTGGATTGCTCTGATATCCAGACTGCTGCTGACCTCCCTGGTCAGATTGCTGATTATAACCACCTTGATTTCCTTGAGAGCCTTGAAAGTTGGAATTTGAACCGCCACCCGGGCCATGAAAACCGCCGCCACCTGAGCCACTGCCCGACCCATGATTGCCATTAAACATTTTAGAATTCTTGAAAGCCTTCATGATCGTACAGTCCTTCCATAGGTGAATGGCAGGTTTCTGCTGAGTACCATGCCTTGGACATGGCTCATTTAACAGCTGTTCAAGAGTGGGACCTGACCCGCCGGACCGAGGAGGTGGCCTCCCCTTACATCGTTGATTGTTGCCCTATGCATTGGTGTTAGCCACAAACTCTGAGATACCGTCAGCCTTACGCTTATTATTACCTCGTTGATTCGCCGGGTTATGCTGATGACCCTTGGCATTGCCGTTCTTCTTTCCCTTTCCTGTCTTCTCATTGTCAGAATCCGGATCCTTGGTACTATCAGAGTCGGCGTACTTGACTAGAGCCGCCATTAGCTGGCCCATGTCATTACAACTGCGCTTGAGCCGCCCCAGCTTCTGTTTCAGAGGTGTAAAATGGCAATTTTTCTCCAACATTAAGACTGTAGAGCTGGCATCCATCTTATCAGATGAATGTATTATGGCTTTGACCTGGCGCACCCAATGGGTCATGGACTCACCTTCCTCTTGCTTGCAATTAGTCAAATCCACAATTGACATGGGCTGCTTGCACGTGTCTTTGAAGTTCTGAATAAACCGGGCCTTTAACTCTGCCCATGAACTAATAGAATTAGGCGGCATCCCCTTTAACCAAGTGTGGTCCGTCCCGTCCAACATCATGGTGAAGTACTTGGCCATTGCAGTGTCACTGACCTCTAGTAGTTCCATGGCCATCTCATAACTTTCAATCCACGCCCCGGGCTATAAATCGGCCTTATAATTAGGCACCTTTTGAGGTCCCTTGAAATCCTTAGGTAAACATTCATTATGCAGTGCCAGCACCATGCAAGGGACACGTACAGTCCTCATGGTGACGCCTGCTTCAAGAGAAGTCGTCGGATAAACCGGAAAAGACTAGTAAGCCTCCCACCGAGCTTCTTGCTCAGCTGCCTGTTGAGCCGCCTACTCAACCTTTAGCAAATCCTGTCCTGGTCAACCAAGTTAGGAGCTCTGTCACTCACCGGGTCATGCCCGCATGGCTGGTCACGCCGCCGGGCGTTGCTTGAAACAACTGCTGAATCTATATGCCTGCTATAACTCGGGCTCCGGCTTGGGCGAGGGGTCGAATGAATCCTGTCTCAGCTATAAGAATATGCCTCCTGCTGGCCAGAGCCGTCTGAAGAAGTTCTCTGACCCTTCGTTTTTAATTGCCATCGGAGAGTCTCCCTCCGTCGGGAGAGCCGCCAATCGTGTCGCCGCAGCGATCATGTTTTCCAAAGGGTTGGAATAATGACCTGGTGGTGTTGGTACATAATGAGGTGAAGCAGTATTCATACAAGGAGGTTCCACCACCCGTGGTTGAACCGGCATTCCTGCCCCGGGTGTTGCAACCCGGTTTACCTCCGGCGGGTTGCTAGGGCCTGCACCAGGTGTGCGGAAGAGGTTTCTAGGATCATAAGTCAGAGGAAGATGGGATTGAGTTTTCTGGTGCCTTCTCCTCATGACCTCGTTTGATGCGTTCAAATCCATCGTAAGCTGGAAAGCCTCTGATTGAATCTGCTGAGCCCAAGCATCCAAAGTCGCCTGCTCTGCGGCCATCCTGATGTCCTCCGCTGCCAGGTTTTCCTTGGCTTGTGCTACCTCCTCTCGTAACCGTGCCACTTCTGTATCATGTTGAGCCTGATCCGCCGGGTTAACCACAACAGTTAATAGGGCTGTCATCCTATCCATGAGATCCATCAGTACCCGAGCTGGCGGGCGCGCAGGGCCTCCTGTCTCGGCCGCTGTTGACCCGGAAGTTATTGCTGCCGCAGCCGTAGAGATTTGAACGGGTTGCGTGCCAGTCATGAAGATCCCTGCCCTGCTAGGCGGCTCAAAGGGGTCCAGAATACTACTACCATCGGAACAGCCCCCAAGCCCACCATCTTGCAATTGATACAATGAATCCGTCTCACCTCTGGACGACTCACCATCAGAATAGACGACCGTCTCACCGCCAGACACAGATCCTTCAGAAAATTCTCCTCCATGGATGCATCCCATGAAGGCACGCTTCATGGCGAGCTGAGTGCGGGCGGGTCTCGCATGCTGAGCTGTCTCGACGATGCCGGTGCAGATGTCTGGCTCAGGGCCCGGCTCGCCGATCTGGCCGATGAAGACGTGAATTCTGCCGAAGGGGACCCGGTACCCATACTCAATTGAGCTGGCGTCGGTGCCCCAACCTACATCGTCGATGTAGAGCTTGCCGCGATGAATCTTGGTCATCCGGCCCACAACGTATCCCTTGAGCCCTTCGAAGCTGCCCTTCAAGAACTCAAATCCATCGTGCATAGGCCCCACGGTGGGCGCCAACTGTCGTGGAATTTTCACGGCAGTTGTCCTAGTGGAAGGACTTAATCGTGGAGCCATCGCAACAAGGAAGCTTAAAGGGGTTAAATGGGACAAAGGACACGAGGGTTATACGGGTTCAGCCCCTTGCAGTGAAGGTAAAAGCCTAATCCAATTCGAGGTGGTATTGCTTATGTTTCGATTACTAGGGAGCGAATCCGCTTGACCTAGCTTTCGATCTGATCTTACTTGCCCTGAACCGCCGCCGGGTCGTCCCTTTATATACAGAGGCTGCCCCCGGTGGCTCATAGAATCCCGGCCGGCTCATAAACAGTGTTCAGCTTGGTCTCTGACTATTCCTGCCTTACAATGCAAGTTATGTACATATGGCGGTTTATCTCTACGGGCCTTGAGTCACCTTTAGGTCTTGGGCCCTTAACTAAACCGCCATCTTCTAGAGCTGTCTTGGGCTTCATGAATCGCCATAGGTATAACCCGGCCCCTCCTGGGCGGGTCATACCTAATAGTTATATCCCCAACAGTCGTGCAAGTGAAAGGCAATAATGACGATATTCGATGAGCTGGCCGTGGCAAAGAGAAAATGGTATGAACTCGACTTGTTCTTATTGTGTAAATATGTTTAACCTAGTACCCATGATTCAACCCATTATGATTAAACATGTTTGCAATGACAATTAGGGATTATAGTTTCTCATGCTATGCATAAGTAGCTGGGAGTCAATAATGATTTATCTTGGATATCAACATAGCGTTAAAACGATTGCGATGTAGTATGATGATATGCTATCCTCCTCTAAATGCTCGAGTGGCTCGACTTGGTACATGTTCATGCATGTAGTTGAATCAAAACCAACATAGCCTCTATAATGTTTATGTTCATGGTGTTCATATCCTACTCATGCTAGTGTCCAATGTTACTTATGCATAATGCCTGGTTATGATCGTTGTTGCTCTCTAGCTGGCCGCTTCCCAATCTTAAATTGCTAGCCTTCGCCTACACTAAGTGAGAATTCTGCTTGTACATCAAAACCTTGAACCCAAAAGTTATTCCAGATGAGTCCACCATACCTACCTATACATGGTATTACCCTACCGTCCTAAGTAAATTTCCATGTGCCACCTCTAAAAACTTCTAAAAACTTATCCGTTTTGTGTACCTGGATCGTTCATGGAACAACAGGAGGTGGTCGATATCTTTGGTGCTAAGCATGTTATCCTTAGGTTGAGTGTTTATTCACTCACCATCACACGAGGAAATGGGCGGTAATAGGAATGCCCAGTCCCAAACTGCAAAATACAAAAAAAGAGTTCATCTCTTGAATAATCAAACAAAAACTCCCAATGGAGTCAAAACCTTTACTTTTCGCTTGGGGACCTCCACTAGCGTGCTTAGCATGGAAGATGTTGATAACTGATGGTCGTGAAGTGAATGAGAAGGGTGCATGTCTCAAAATACCATTTATCTCTGTTTTAAAAATTGAGCTCTGACACCTCTGCAAATCACTGCTTCCCTCTGCAAATCACTTTCTATTTACTTTTATATTGTGTCACCACCTTCTAATAAAGCACTAGAAACTGAGTAAATCACAGCAGTCATGATTTATGCATTGTGTATAGATAATGTTGGGTGCATCATGACTAGATCTTTTCTACCATGAATTACAATGCTTAGTCGCTGCTTGAACTTCGGAGGTGCTCTGCATTTATGTTTTGCGGTCTCAGAAAGGGCTAGCGAGATACCATTATTGTCCTATTATATCATGATTGTTTTGACAATGTGTTGTTGTTCGAGATATCTTATATTGCTCGCTAGCTGATTGTGTTATTGATATGAGTCATTATAATCTTTAAATGTTATTTTTGACATGGTTAGTTATAATGTTGGCTGAAAACTTGGGTGCTGTTTAAGCTTATTTATGCAAACAAGAGCAAAAGAGTTCGTAAGAGTTTTTCTTTCTCACTTTTAGTTTATCAACTGAATTGCTTGAGGACAAGAAAAAGTTTAAGCTTGGGGGAGTTGATACGTCTCCAATGTATCTACTTTTTCTCACGCTTTTCCTCTTGTTTTGGACTCTAATTTGCATGATTTGGATGAAACTAACTCCGGACTAACGCTGTTTTCAGCAGAACTACCATGGTGTTGTTTTTGTGCAGAAATAAAAGTTTTCGGAATGGAATGAAACTTTTTGAGAATTTTTTTATATCTATAAAGAGACTTCCTGGAGCCAAGACTTGCCAGAGAGGCCCCCCTAGGTGGGCACAACCCACCAGGGCGCGACCCCTCTCCTGGCATGCCTAGGTGGGTTGTACCCACCTGGTGGCCCCGCTGATGACCCCCCTGATACTATAAATTCACATTTATCCAGAAAAAATAAGGGAGAAAGAATTATCATGATCCACGAGATGGAGCCGCCGCCAAGCCCTGTTCTTCCCCGGGAGGGCAGATCTGGAGTCTGTTTTGGGCTCCGGAGAGGGGGATCTTCGTTCTTCATCATCACTAACCCTTCTCCATCGCTAATTCCATGATGCTCCCCACCAGGAGTGAGTAATTCCTTCGTAGGCTCGCTGGTCGGTGAGGAGTTGGATGAAATTCATCATGTAATCGAGTTAGTTTTGTTAGCGTCTGATACCTAGTATCCACTATGTTCTTAGATTGATGTTGCTATGACTTTGCTATGCTTAATGCTTGTCACTTTGGGCTCGGGTGCCATGATTTCAGATTTGAACCGTTTATGAATTCATCATTATATCCATGTTTTAGATCCGATCTTGCAAGTCATAGTCACCTACTATGTGTTATGATCCGACAACCCCGGAGTGACAACAACCTGGCCCACTCTCGGTGATGACCGTAGTTCGAGGAGTTCATGCATTCACTATGTGTTAATGCTTTGTTCCGGTTCTCTATTAAAAAGAGGCCTTAATATCCCTTAGTTTCCAATATGGACCCCGCTGCCACGGGAGGGTAGGAAAAAAGATGCCATGCAAGTTCTTTTAATAAAGCACGTATGACTATTTACGGAATACATGCCTACATTATATCGATGAACTAGAGCTAGTGCCATATCACCCTAGGTTATAACTGTCTCATGATGAATATCATCCAACAAGTCACTGATCCAATGCCTACGAATTTATCCTTATTGATCTTGCTGCATTACTATTGCTATCATCACTATTACACTTGCTACAAAATTACTGCTATCACTGTTACTGTTACTGTTGCTACTGTCACTACTATCAAACTACTTTGCTACTGATCATATTGCTGCAGATAATTAATCTCTAGGTGTGGTTGAATTGACAACTCAGCTGCTAATACCTTCAAATATTCTTTGGCTCCCCTTGTGTCAAATCTATAAATTTGGATTAAATACTCACCCTCAAAAACTATTGTGATCCTCTATACTTGTGGGTTATCAGTGTCAAGCTAGTGACGATGGTGATCATGATGGTGCTTTGGAGATGGAGATCAAAGGTACAAGATGATGATGGCCATATCATATCACTTATATTGATTGCATGTGATGTTTATCCTTTATGCATCTTATTTTGCTTAGTACGACAGTAGCATTATAAGATGATCTCTCACTAAATTTCAAGGTATAAGTGTTCTCCCTGAGTATGCACCGTTGCTATAGTTTGTCGTGCTGAGACACGACATGATGATCGGGCGTGATAAGCTCTACGTTCACATACAACGGGTGCAAGCCAGTTTTACCCAAGCAGAATACTCGAGTTAAACTTGACGAGTTTAGCATATGCAGATATGGCCTTGGAACACTGAGACCGAAAGGTCGAGCGTGAATCATATAGTAGATATGATCAACATAGTGATGTTCACCATTGAAATCTACTCCATCTCACGTGATGATTGGACATGGTTTAGTTGATCTGGATCACATGATCACTTAGATGATTAGAGGGATGTCTATCTAAGTGGGAGTTCTTAAGTAATATGATTAATTGAACTTTAATTTATCATGAACTTAGTACCTGATAGTATTTTGCATGTCTATGTTGTTGTAGATTAATGGCCCGTAATACTGTTCCTTTGAATTTTAGTGCGTTCCTAGATAAAGCTAAGTTGAAATATGATGGTAGCAACTACACGGATTGGGTCCGTAACTTGATGATTATCCTCATTGCTGCATAGAAGAATTACGTCCTAGAAGCACCACTAGGTGCTAGGCCTACTGTAGATGCTACTGATGACGTTAAGAACGCCTGGCAGAGCAAAGCTGATGACTACTCAATAGTTCAGTGTGCCATGCTTTACAGCTTAGAACCAGGACATCAACGACGTTTTGAACATCATGGAGCAGATGAGATGTTCCAGGAGTTGAAGTTAATATTTCAAGCAAATTCTCGGATTTAAAGATATGAAGTCTTCAATAAGTTCTACAGCTGCAAGATGGAGGAGAATAGTTCTGTCAGTGGACACATACTCAGAATGTATGGGTACCACAACCACTTGATTCAACTGGGAGTTAATCTTCCTAATGATAGTGTCATTGACAGAGTTCTTCAATCACTTCCACCAAGCTACAAAAGCTTTGTGATGAACTATAATATGCAAGGGATGGATAAGACAATTCCCGAGATCTTCACAATGCTTAAGGCTGCAGAGGTAGAAATCAAGAAGGAGCATCAAGTGTTGATGGTCAACAAGACCTCTAGTTTCAAGAAGAAGGGCAAAGGGAAGAAGGGGAACTTCAAGAAGAACGACAAGCAAGTTGTTGCTCAAGTGAAGAAGCCCAAGTCTGGACCTAAGCCTGAGACTGAGTGCTTCTACTTCAAAGCTACTGGCCACTGGAAGCGGAACTGCCACAAGTATTTGGCGGATAAGAAGGATGGCAAAGTGAAAGGTATATTTGATATACATGTTATTGATGTGTACCTTACTAATGCTCACTGTAGCGCCTGGGTATTTGATGCTGGTTCTGTTGCTAATATTTGCAACTCGAAACATGGGCTACGGATTAAGTGAAGATTGGCTAAGGACGGGGTGACAATGCGCGTGGGAAATGGTTGCAACGTCGATGTGATCGCCGTCGGCATGCTACCTCTACATCTACCTTCGGGATTAGTTTTAGACCCGAGTAATTATTATTTGGTGCCAGCGTTAAGCGTGAACATTATATTTGGATCTTGTTTGATGCGAGACGGTTATTCATTTAAATCGGAGAATAATGGTTGTTCTATTTATATGAGTAATATCTTTTATGGTCATGCAACCTTGATGAGTGGTCTATTTTTATTGAATCTCGATAGTAGTGCTACACATATTCATAGTATTGAAGCCAAAAGATATAAGTTTAATAATGATAGTGCAAATTATTTGTGGCACTACCGTTTGGGTCATATTGGTGTAAAGCGCATGAAGAAACTCCATGATGATGGGCTTTTGGAATCACTTGATGCTTGCGAACCATGCCTCATGGGCAAGATGACTAAGACTCCGTTCTCCGGAACAATGGAGCGAGCAACAGACTTGTTGGAAATAATACATACTGATGTATGCGGTTCGATGAGTGTTGATGCTCGTGACGGGTATCGTTATTTTCTAACCTTCGTAGATGATTTGAGCAGATATGGGTATATCTACTTGATGAAACATAAGTCTGAAACATTTGAAAAGTTCAAAGAACTTCAGAGTGAAGTGGAAAATCATCATAACAAGAAAATAAAGTTTGTACAATATGATCGTGGCGGAGAATATTTGAGTTACGAGTTTGGTCTTCATTTGAAACAATGCAGAATAGTTTTGTAGCTCACGCCACTCGGAACACCACAGCGTAATGGTGTGTTCGAACATTTTAACCACACTTTATTAGATATGGTGCGATCTATGATGTCTCTTACTAATTTACCGCTATCATTTTGGGGTTATGCTTTAGAGACGGCTGCATTCACGTTAAATAGGGCACCCTGTAAATCCGTTGAGACGACACCATATGAACTATGGTTTGGCAAGAAACCCAAGTTGTTGTTTCTTAAAGTTTGGGGCTGCGATGCTTATGTGAAAAAGCTTCAACCTAATAAGCTCGAACCCAAATCGGAGAAATGTGTCTTCATAGGATACCCAACGGAAACTCTTGGGTACACCTTCTATCACAGATCCGAAGGCAAGATATTCGTTGCTAAGAATGGATTCTTTCTAGAGAAGGAGTTTCTCTCGAAAGAAGTGAGTGGGGGGAAAGTAGAACTTGATGAGGTAACTGTACCTGCTGCCTTATTGGAAAGTAGTTCATGACAGAAATTAGTTGCAGTGATTCCTACACCAATTAGTGAGGAAGCTAATGATGATCATGAAACTTCTTATCAAGTTACTACCGAACCTCGTAAGTCAACCAGAGTAAGATCCGCACTAGAGTGGTACAGTAATCCTGTTCTGGAAGTCATGTTACTCGACCATGACGAACCTACGAACTATGAGGAAGTGATGATGAGACCAGATTCCGCGAAATGGCTTGAGGCCATGAAATCTGAGATGGGATCCATGAATGAAAACAAAGTGTGGACTTTGGATGACTTGCCCGATGATCGGCAAGCCATAGAGAATAAATGGATCTTTAGGAAGAAGACTGACACTGACGGTAATGTTACTGTCTACAAAGCTCGACTTGTTGCGAAAGGTTTTCAACAAGTTTAAGGAGTTGACTACGATGAGACCTTCTCACCCGTAGGATGCTTAAGTCCATCCTAATCATGTTAGCAATTGCGGCATTTTATGATTATGAAATCTGGCAAATGGATGTCAAAACTGCATTCCTTAATGGATATATTAAAGAAGAATTGTATATGATGCAACCAGAAGGTTTCGTCGATCCAAAAAGTGCTAACAAAGTGTGCAAGATCCAGCGATCCATTTATGGACTTCTACAAGCATCTCGGAGTTAGAATATATGCTTTGATAGTGTGATCAAAGCATATGGTTTTATACAGACTTTTGGGCGCGCCCCTTGTGGCCGGCCCTCCTCCTCCTCCCCTCCTTTATATACGAGGGAGGGGGGCACCCCATAGACACATAAGTTGATCTTTAGTCGTGTGCGGTGCCCCCTCCACAATTTTACACCTTGGTCATATTTTCGTAGTGCTTAGGCAAAGCCCTACGTCGGTAACTTCATCATCACCGTCAACACGCCGTCGTGCTGACGGAACTCACCCTCGATCTCAGCTAGTTCAAGAGTACGAGGGACATTACCGAGCTGAACGTGTGCAAATCGCGGAGGTGCCGTGCGTTCGGTACTTGATCGGTTGGATCGCGAAGACATTTGACTACATCAACCGCGTTACTAAACGCTTCCGCTTTTGGTCTATGAGGGTACGTGGACACTCTCCCCGCTCGTTGCTATGCTTCTCCTAGATAGATCCTGCGTGATCGTAGAATTTTTTTTGAAATACTACGTTCCCCAATAGTCACTTCATCAACACTCGGATGCCCCGTGTCGTGGTTCTAGGTCTGACAGTAGAATGGGGGTAGGAATGTAGAGGCAAGATCCTAGCTATGGAGGAGTTGTACACACGAGTTTTACGAGTTCAGGCCCTTCTCGGACGAAGTAACAGCCCTACGTCTCGGAGCCCGGAGGCGGTCGACTGGATTATACGCGTGTGAGTTACAGGGGGTGCGAACCCTTGTCCATGAGGAGGGGGGTGGCTTATATAGAGTTCGCCAGATCCCTCCCGCCCTCAGTTACAAAGGGTTTAAGGTACATAAAGGTAGAGACGTTACTGGTAACGCATTTAATAAAAGTACATAAATGACCATTAAAGTTATGACTTAAATCTCGACCATTGCAGAGTGAGTGGCTCTTAGTCTTCTGGTAGTCGAGTGGTTGTTCGTATGGTCGAGTGTCTTCAAGACTGTCGAGTGGAACATGGCTTTATGGTCGAGTGGACGATGATTTTTCTTCGACTGCTTCTGGTTCTTTAAGAGATGTCCTTGGGGAGGGTATCTTGATCAGACCCATGACCCTACCCTAGGTACATAGCTTCATCATTAGCCCCCGAATGGATCATGGTTTGAGTGAGGAAGGAGTTGAGATCACTTCCGACTCATTCTTCGCGTTACGAGTATATCTTGCTCTAGATCATTGAACTGAGGGGATAACATCAACTTATTTTTCAGTCGCCTTGGTCCATTCTTAGTTTTTGTCAAGTGAACTTTCACAGTAGAGCTCCGAATGACGATGTGGAGGATGTTTTCCGTCTGAGAAGTTGCTCTGCTCCCCCGCGGATTTCGTGGGATTCAAATTTTGGGAAGGGGGCCGACGGGCGAGGCCGTGGTAATCGGGACGGATTAGGCAGGTCGCCTCGATCCCGTGCCACCTTTTTCGCCACGTATTGCGCACGCGACTGTTGCGGGATTTGTTTAGATCGCCTGGGCCTACAAGTCAGTCACTCGAGAATGACCTTATAAAAGACACCGGATCGGGCCTTTGAACAATGCGCCCTCATTCTCTTTCTTCTTCCTCAGACTTCTCCACCACGCCCGCTTCCGCTCTCGGCGTCGCAACCTCGCTCAGATTCGATCCGCCACCATGGGAAAAGAGAAGACGGTGGCGCTAGAGCGCGCGAAGAAGGCGGCCACGAAGGCGAAGGGTAAGATGACTAGCCGGGGTGGATCCTCGTCAAGATCCGGCCTGCCGCCGGGCTAGATCCAGGGCGACTGGATCCGCTAGACGATCAGCCAGGACGACCTCGAAGACCTGGGGAGGGGGGACTGATCCCCCACGAATCAGCGTGGCTCCCGGGGAATGAGACCGAGCCGCAGCCGCGGGAGGGTGAGTGCGTTCTCCTCGCTACTCACGTCGACCGCGGGTTTGCTTTGCCTCCTCATCATTTCTTTCGTGGCCTGTTGAACTTCTTCGGGGATCAAATCCACCAGTTCACTCCAAACACCATAGTTTATATGGCTGCGTTTGTGTCAATGTGCGAAATTTTCTTGGGTTGTCGACCGCACTGGGGTCTCTTCAAACACAGATTCACCTGCCGCTCCCAGTCGGTCAAGAAGGCCAACCCGAGTGATGAGAGGATGCACGTGATCCAGACGTGTGGGGGCCTTGGGATCCAGATGAGGAACAAGTGTACCTTCCCAGCGATGATCCTTCCCGACTCGGTCTGGGGCTGGCAGTCGACTTGGTTTTACTGTAAGGACCAGCTGACCCTGGGTCAGTCGACTGGACTTCCCCCCTTTTCCTTGGCTCGAGTGGAGAAGCCCTCCTCCTTGAGGGTGATCCTAGAAGAGAAGGCGCAGGTCAAGGCGTTGGTCGAGTGGGTCGTCCAACTTGTCCGCGATGGGGTGACTGGATGGACTTGCTGGAGGTCTTTCTCAGTCGATGCATCCAACCGCTTCAGGCCCGTGACCATCCGATGTGGATGTACTTGGGACTTGAGGACTCCACTCGGATCCACCTGGAGGACGTCAGTGAAGACATGGTGGAGAAGTGGCTGAGGGGAATCACCGGCAACAAAGACAATCCCTGGGGGTCTAGGAAGGTGATTACATCCGACCACTCGCGCCAGCCGGAACAGGTATGATTCTGCTTTTCCAAGTATCCTCTCGATTTACTGTGTGACACCTTGTTGATGGTCGACCGTATTTCTTTTGCTCGTTGTCCTTTTAGGCTCTCATTGATATGTACTCGATGCCCAATGGAGTGCAGGAGCAAGACGTTGAGGAAGGAGCGAGCGGGGGCAAGAGTGGCGAGTGGCACTCGGATGCAGAGGAGGACAAGGAGAGCGATGACTCGAGTGATGACGAAGAGGTCGACTCGCCTCCTCGCAGAGAGAGGAGATCCAAGAACCCTCACGACCCGGCGAGCACCCCGGTCCTAGCGACCACGCCGACTGGGCAATCTTCGAAGCGCCCCCGGACATCTTCCCCAATGCTGATTGAGAAGGCTCCGAAGCAGCTCAAGGTTGTGCCGCCTCCTGCATCAAAAGCATCGAAGGCCACCTCCTCCAAACCACCGAAGGCTTTGCCCAGAATCAAAGTGACCATCCCCACCATCTCCGGGTAATCATCTGACCTATTCTTTTCGTCGACTCGAGCAACAGAACATAACCGACTGAGTGCGGACATTTGCAGTGCTGCTACATCAGGAACCTCTTCCTACTAGTACCGAGACGAGGAGTTGGAAGACGCGGTTACCTCCAACCCAGGTAAAAACTCTTATGATCTTGTTCTTGATTACTCGGTTGATTGAATTCTAGCGGTTCACTTGGGGTCGACTGAACTTGTCTGCAGCTCCACCCAACGTCATCGATCTCCCAGACGACAATGAAGATGTGGCTCCTAGGCCCAGAAAGAACAAAAAGGTAGCGGCTGGTATGGCATCTCAGCAGGGACCAACGACAACACCAACCGTCCGTCAATCTGAAGATGCAGGCGGGGCCTTTGTAACCTTCGCTGTACCCTTGTCAAGTGAGCGCCCTGCACCGTCGACTGTATCGGTGTCTCCTTCAGTCGTCCAATCTCACGCCCAGGAGCTCCAAGCTGCTGCACCTGGGTCGTCTGCCCTCTTCTTCGCCAGCTACCCTGTTCCGAAAAACAAGTCGGATGCGGCTGCAGAAGCCATCCGTCAGGCTAACATGATGATGGAGCGGATGAAGATGGTGCACGAGAATAGCCAGGCTGCTTACGACGCCAGCGCCGCTCTCCGGGCTAATGTCTAGGTTAGTAAACTTTCGATTGACCTTGTTTTATCAGGAATATTTTCTTCCATACAATCTCCTATTGTTTACGTTAAATTTGTACACCCACTGGGTGTTTTTTTGTCTTTGGTATTTGCGCTCTTCCACTCGGTCTGGGTGAGTAGGATCTGAACTGGTGGGGGCACGCTAAGTGCACCCACTGGGTGTAGTCCCCGAAACCGCAGTCGACTGCTGGCAGTCGACTGGGGTCTGAGTTCTTTTTCCTTTCTTTTCTCCCACTCGACCCGGGCGGACCGGTCGAATGAGATCCGAACCAGTGGGGGCACATCAAGTGCACCCACTAGGTGTAGTCCCCGAGACCACGGTTGACTGCTGGCAGTCGACTGGGTCTGAATAGTTTTTTCTTTGACTTGACCCGTGCGGATCGGTCGAGTTGGGTCTGAATCAGCGGGAGCACGCCAAGTGCACCCGCTGAGTGTAGTCCCCGAGACCGCAGTCGACTGCATGCAGTCGGCTGGGGTCTAAGTGAACTCTTTAAGTTTTATTCACTCAAAAGTAAATAACCTTTGATCTTGTCGATTGACACGTATTTTGCCTCTTGCATAAATCTTGTACTCTCATTTCCAAGTTTGCTAAACTTGAGGAGAAGCAGAGGCAACTCAACCTCGACTTGGAGCTGGCCCAACAGAATCTGAAGAAAGCTCAAGATGAAGCTGCTGGTATGGAAGGTAACTGCCTGTCGACTGTTCATGTCGATCATCTTTTAAAATATTTCTTCGATCTTTTATTTGATCCAATTGCTTCTTTTGCAGAGAAAATGAATTTGGCTTTGGAGAAAAAGGACTCAGACCTCGCAGCTGCGCAGAAGGAAGCCCAGGATAAGACTGCCCTTGCAGACCAGAAGCTAGCTTCAGTCAGAGCATTGGAAGGGGAGGTGAACAAGCTGAAGTCCTGTCTCAATGAGTCTAACCGAGAAGTGAGTCGTCTGAAGAAGGATAAAATTGTCCTGAATGAAAGCTGGAGTCTGCGGTCCACAAGAGGAATTACACGGAAGCTTATCTAAGAACTCTTGCCAAGAAGCTCTATCTTATGCTGGAAGGTACTTCTTTTAAACCGACTGTGTTGATGCTTGCAAACGAATCCTGTCCGGTCAACTCACTAGTTTTTTGACTGCAGAATTCTGTCAAGACTTTGACGAGGAAACTGGAAGGGTCAAGACGGGTCTGGACCCTATCGCTTCTCCAGTTTGCGACGAAACTGCCATGAACGTGCTCCGACTGGAGCCTCATGTCGCCAGCATCACGAGTTACCTCGCGCGTCTGAAGGTGGCAGTCTCATGAGTCGACTCATTGCTCTGGCCAAGGGTGACGCTTCAAAATGAGCTAGAATCTCTGATGGCTCGACTCGACGAGATCCCCGATCGAGCGCAAGAATGGAAGAAGTCATCCGCCTAGTGTGGTGCTGACGTGGCGTTGTTCTTGGTACGAGTCCACTGCAAGGAAGCCCGTGAAGACAAGCTGGTGGCGATCAAGGTCACCAACACCAAAAGGCATGACTTCCAGTCCTTTATGGAGACTTTCATCGCTGCTGCCACTCGGATCGCGGATGGGATCGACTTGGATGAATTCGTCCAACCTACCAGCCCTCCTCCTGCCGAGAGAACAAACTTATGAGATTTGAATCCGTCTTAAATTTGCCTCGGAATGCCGAGTGATTGCTGTAACCGTTAAACTCCTTCGGGCTTGATGCTCGAGTACTTCTGATTTGCTGCTTGGAACTTTCGGATTTATCCGAATTGCTTTTGAGTATACTTGCGATTGCTTTTGAGATCTGCTCCGTTGTATGTGTGGCGTAGCTCGGAGGAGAAGGTTGCGGTCGACCTGCGCTTTGTCGTCCTTGCGGGCAAGGATGGAGCGTACATTGTATTTGTGGCGTAGCTCGGAGAAGAGGGTCGCGGTCGACCTGCGCCTCATCGTCCTTGCGGACAAGGATGGAGCGTATGTTGTATTTGTGGCGTAGCTCGGAGAAGAGTGCCGTGGTCGACCTGCACCTCGTCACCCTTGCGGACAAGGAATTTATAAACTTATATGAGTGCTGGACTGCTACTAAGCCCCCGAGTGGGAGGATTGCTCACCACTCGGTAGGATTTTACAAACTTAGGCGAGTACTGGACTGCAGCTAAGCCCCTGAGTGAGAGGATTGCTCTCCACTCGGTAGGATTTTATAAACTTAGGCGAGTACCGGACAACAGCTAAGCCCCTCGAGTGAGAGGATTGCTCTCCACTCGGTAGGATTTTATAAACTTAGGCGAGTACTGGACTGCAGCTAAGCCCCCGAGTGACAGGATTGCTCTCCACTCGGTAGGATTTTATAAACTTAGGCG